>NW_028227263.1:85025306-85540306 GCF_978045245.1 Mus caroli
AAATGGCCTAGTCTGCCATCAGTGGAAAAAGAGACCCATTGGTCTTGCAAACTTTATGCCTCAGTACAGGGGAATGCCAGGGCCAAGAAGTGTTAGTGGGTGGGTGGGGGAGTGAGTGTGGGAGGGTGTGGGGGACTTTTGGGATAGCATTGGAAATGTAAATGAAATAAATACCTAATTAAAAACAAGTAAGATGTTTTTATTCTTGAAGCAGTTTTTTTTCTCATACTAGGAAACTGTACTCAATTTTTTTTTAATTTTTTGATACAACCTGGATATATTTTTGAAAGTGACTGTCAATTTATTAATTATGCATTTCAGGTTGGTCTGTGGGCAAGTTTTATGTGTCTCCTTAATTATTTCTTGCCTTTGCTGATTAATTCTGATTCTGTCTGTCCTTGGTAATAGACATAATGAAGACATTGCATATTCCCAGTGAACTATCTGGTAAGCCAGAAGTCACAACTTTGTGAATGCACTAGTATACTTGTGCCAAATACCTTGCTATTCTATGTGTGCAAGTAATCTTGATAAGAGATCACTATAGGGACCCATCACATTTTGTACATTAATCATTAGGGAGGAATCTGTGCATGGTTGGTATTTCATGAAGTAGAAATCTTTGCCATCACACTCAGCCTCACATAGGCTAAGATTTGAAAATTCCACAGTTCTGAGACAGTGAGTTCCTAGATATGACTGCTGTCCCCCATGTCTAATTATAAGTAAACACATTTGTTGTGTGTAATTTTAATGAGCATATTACCTGCTTTTCAGGAAGCATATCCTGGGCTATGACCTCTCCTGGCTTTGCTCTGAGATTGGCTGCCACCAGACTGACTCCCGACTTGCAATGAGCTGCTACCCTCACACTGTCTGCTCTCTACTTCTTGTTCTTCCTTGCTTAGTTTCACCAAGCCAGCATTATTGACCAGGCTTCCCACTCTACAAGCCTTTGCTCCATGGATGAAAAACACTCAGACAACTTTGTTATGTTAGAGTTTGCCTACTAGCACATTTGCTGGGCACAGAAGCTCCTGAAAACTTACCAGCTAGCCCTATAGAGGTTAGCTTCTGCCAACATACTTTGCCCCTACCTGAGTTGGAGGCTGCAGTCCCTCACCCTCAGGAAGGGAAGGGGTTGATATCTCACAGTTAAAAACTCACCCTTTAGCTACCCCCAATGTCTTACATGCTTTTGCTTTCTTTTTGTCCCAATGTATGGAAGCAAAAGCCTGTTCTCTTTCCCTGCATCTCCTTTTTCCTGCTGGGACCTAGAAGTCCCTCCTGTCCCTTCTGACCAGCAATTGACTCCCAGCCTCCTTTATTGACCAAATCAAAACCAATTAGGGAACCAGACTTTAATATTAACACCTCCTCCTACAAACATTCTTTTAGAATGTCATCAGATCTCTACTAATTATTAACATTTTATTTTCCATGCCTTTGATATTTGTCAAACTGTTCCTGTGTATTTGCAGGGTGTAAGCTATCCCAATTTTTGAACAGATGATAATATAAGGATATGGACGCTACAACTCAGTATTATTGTCTTTCTGGACTGCTCTCCATATTAATTTTTGATACATCATGTCTCCCTTACCTTTCTTCTTTTCAAATCATCCCCATATCATCCTCCTTGTTCACTTTTAAATATATGGCCTCTTCTGATTCTGTTATTGTGTATGAGCACACATATAAGCACAATTACAAGCACTCATTAGGCACACTTGCATGCTTGCACACACACACACACACACACACACACACACACACACACATATTAATACAACTATCAACAATATGTCTTATGCAAGTTAAATATATTTTGCCGTGTTATCTTGATTTGAGAATCTTTTTTTTAAGTATTTTTTTAAGAATTTGGTACATCTTCTCTCACTGAGGCCATACCAGGCAGTCCTCTGCTGTATATGTGTCAGGGGACTCATACCAGGTAGTGTATGCTGCCTTGTTGGTGGCTTGGTGTCTGATAGATCTCAGGGTTCCAGGTTAGTTGAGATTTCTGGTCTTCCTATGGGGTCTCCCTTGTCCTCAGTTTCATCTAGCCTTTCCCAATTCAATCACATGGGTCTCTGTCTTCAGTCCATTGCTTTGGTGTAAGTATCTGCATGTCTCTCAGTCAGCTTCTTCTTGGGCCCCTAAGAGGAAAGTCATACCAGAATCCTGTCCTTAAGCACACCATAGCATCAGTAAAGGTGTCAGTCCTTGGAGCCTCCACTTAAGATGGATTGACAGTTGGGCAGTCATTGGGCCTCCTTTCATCGGACTCTTCTCCATATTTGTACCTGTCATTCTTTTAGAAAGGAACAATTCTGGGCCAGAATTTTTAACTGTGGAATGGCAACCCCATCCACGTTCTTGATTCCTTGTCTTTTTACTAGATGTGGACCCTACAAGTTCTCTCTCCTCTATGTAGGGCATTTCATCTAAGGTTGCTCTCTTTGAGTCCTGGGAGTCTCTTACATTCCAGGTCTCTCGTATATCTGAAGAGTCCCCATAACCCCCCACCCCTGCTGGGTTATATATTTCCATTCATTCTGCTGGCCCTTACAGTTTCTCTCCTGTGTCCCTTACCCCAATACCTGACCTTGTTCTCCTTTCCTCCTCCCTCTCCCTTATCCCACCCAAGTCCCTTGCCCCCCACTGCCTCCTAGGATTGATTTCTTCTCCCTCCCAAGTGAGACTAAACTTTTCTCACCTGATCCCTTCAACTTGTTAACTTTCTTGAGTTCTGTGGATTGTATTCTAGGTATTCTGTACTTTTTGGTCTAATATACACTTATTAGTGAGCACATATCATGCATGTCCTTTTGGGTTTGAATTACCTTATCCAGGATGATATTTCTAGTTCCATCCAAAAGAAGGGGTACAGAAACTGTGGTTCATTTACACAACAGAATACTATTCAGCTATTATGAGTGAGAACACCCTGAGTTTTGAGAAACTTTTCATCTCATATTTTTTTATCAATTTGTAAGATGTGTTAAATTAAAAATATTAAATGGTATTTTTAAGCCCTCAGTATACATCAAAGAATTTTCAATTTATGTGTGTAGTGTCACATTTTTATAATTTTTGAAAACATACAATATGATTGAAATAAATTCTTTTTATTATTTTCAGGACAATTTTATTGATACATGATTTCTTGTGTTTCTGTGCAAATTTTAGAATAATTTTAAACACAACAACTAATGAATAATATATATGGGACCTTGAAGCTCATAGTACAAAATTTCTAAATTGCTTTAAAATATTGAATTCATAATAATATTAAAAATATTTGTCTTAAAATTTAGGACATTCTAAATCTAAGATAGATCTTACTAGTCATCTGAAAATTATTCACTGTTTAGTCATACATATTTAAACAGTTATTCACTATTTATTCTTAAACATTTTCCTTTCCATGTTATGATACTTTTTCAGGGTCTCTACATGCAGTTTATAATGATCTCAAGTTCAAGCAATGAGGACATTCTGCTCTTCCAAGTTCCAAGAAGCTTTTCCTGAATACAGTTACCATATCTAGCTGGTGGTATTGTAAACCCTGGTTATTTTTTGTTTCCTTTTTAATTATTAATTTTCTGAACAATTTTCTCTTTTGTTTTTAATTATTATTTCTTACATGTAAAATAAAATTAAAACTTTAGTGTTTTTATGTATTTGCATATTTCCAAGTCATATGTTTAAATCTGTAATTTTGTACATGTCTTACTATTTCTCTTGAATCATGTTCTTTCCAATTAGATATAGATTATGATTTTTGTCCTTAGAAACACCCAGTGTACATTTTCCAAACAGAATTCCTAGAGGACATTGCTCAGTAATTGTGTGGCTTGGCAACTATTTCTATCCTTTTCTTTCTAATTTTTGAAAAATTACTAAATCTTTTAGGGTGCTAGGTATTTTCATCCATTTATATTTATTAAATTTCAGTACTCTAATTTTTTAAAAATTCAAATATATTAAATTACAGTACTGATTTCTGGGAGCCTCCACTGTCTCAGGTCTCTGGTTGGTACCAGCGATGACCCCCATCGATTTCTGTTCTCTCTCCCAATCTTCTACCACCCTCTCCCTACCTATCGACATTCCTTTCCTCACTCATTCTCCCATCAAGATTTCTCTCTCTGTCATCCTACAATGTCTGTTTTATTTCCCTTTCTGCTCTCTTTGTTACTTAGTTGCTTTGGATTGTTTTTTTTTTTTTTCCTAGAGCATACAGATAATTTACCAGGACTTGTTTTATTCAACTCTGACAATAGTAAAAGTGGCTTTGTAGATAGGCTAAGAGATAGGCCAGAGCTTCCAAAGGTAGGATGACACTAACTATGTAGCTATATGAAAGCTATCATCCTTGCTGTGAAAAGACTGTCTGATTTAAAGAAAGATGTAGATGAAGATATGAATGTTGAGTTTGGAAATAGTAATGATTTTATACTTGATACCGGAAAAGAGACATGTAACTGAAGATAATGTGTATAGATTAGTGCAGATTAGAGAGGGGACACCTACCTGGTGGTTTTTCGTTGTAAGAGAGCTGGAAGGGGATTAGGGAATGTAGTGATAAGTTAAAACACTAAGATGAGGATGCCTGGACAGTAGCTGAGAGTTAGGGAAATCATAGGATAACAGTGTTCTATGTGTTGTTCATTGGAATATATACTTAATTAATATATAACTGGTTTCTCCCTCAGAATGCTACATCAATAACAGAAGTATCAGTAAAAAGCTGCAGGAGCAATATGGCTACTACTGCAGATACTGAATAATATGTCTAATGGTGAGTTTCAGCCAGCCCTGAAAGATATGTATTGTGTAAGGTGATAAATAAGCATACAAAAAGCATGTGGTGATGGGAATTTGATATTGAGCTCCAATATAGAAGCTATATTATATACAATGTATAATTGAGATATTAGTATTCTTTATAGCTATGAAGATTAAAAATGTAAGAGGTCCTGGATTAGACCAGCTATATAGAACAATGTCCACTACCCCCAAATAGGATCTCACTGAAGTCCTGTACAATTAGTTTAGGTGTTTGAGGCAATTATCTTTAAACACAATTCAATGCTGAAATTCCCAGGGTTTCAGAAATCTTCATCATGGCATAGCTTTATTTTTTATTTTTTAGTTTTATGCATACAAATGTATATAACTAATGAACAACTGCTAAAACCTTTGGTAGTTTAATATTTCTCAAATATAGTCTGTGTGCATGCATTTAGGACTGAACTCTCTGTATAACCTGTCCCATTTAAGGATCAACCATGGATAATAATATTTATTGCCAATAGTTATTTTTTTTAATTCTTTAATTTTTTTTTTACAGTCCAGTCATTATTTCCCCTCCTGGTCTGCCCTCTTCATCCCATTCTTCCAGTAGTTCTTACGCTAGCAGCAGGACCTTTTGAATTTCCACTCTTTACTCTGGCATTTCAACATAGTGTCATGTATATTTAATACCTATGTATCCTTATTTTGGGAGTTTATGGATGCAGCTCTGTCATATATCAATCAAACGTTTTTACAGCAGACATCCTATAGCTATAGACTGCACTGTTTGGTATAACTTCTTTCCTTTACCTGGTAGAATGCTAATTTACTGAATAGAAATATCAACAACAATTTACATGTGAAGTTGAGCTGAAAAGTCTCTAATGCTATAATAAGGCCTAATATTTAGGTAATGAAGTTAATTGAAGAAAGTTGGTAAAACTGTGAATTTACCTAAGAGTTTTGCTGCATGCTTACCTGCAGTGCATTCACCTTAAGCTAGCATGGTGGTAAAAAGAATATCAAGTATAATGCTGAATTGCATAGGAGACTTTTTACCACTTTAATATTGTAAAGAATTCTAAAATCTATATATGGGAAAATCTATTACATGTGAATATTTTCACAGAAATTTGGCTTATATGTTATGTGAAATGTAAGGTAGAGTATTCTGTGTTTTACTTGTCTCGCTACATCGTTGTGGTTCACACAGATGGAATAGCTCAGACAATTTGCCATTTTCTAATATTAAAGAAAACTATCCAGAAGATGTCCCAACAGGTAAGAAGGACACATGCTCCACTATGTTTATAGCAGCCTTATTTATAATAGCCAGAAGCTGGAAAGAACCCAGATGCCCCTCAACAGAGGAATGGATACAGAAAATGTGGTACATTTACACAATGGAGTACTACTCAGCTATTAAAAAATGAATTTATGAAATTCCTAGGCAAATGGATGGACCTGGAGGGCATCATCCTGAGTGAGGTAACCCAATCACAAAGGAACTCACACAATATGTACTCACTGATAAGTGGATATTAGCCCAGAAACTTAGGATACCCAACATATAAGATACAATTTGCTAAACACATGAAATTCAAGAAGAACGAAGACCAAAGTGTGGACACTTTGCCCCTTCTTAGAAATGGGAACAAAACACCCATGAAAGGAGTTACAGAGACAAAATTTGGAACTGTGATGAAAGGATGGACCATCTAGTGATTGCCATATGCAGGGATCCATCCCATAATCAGCTTCCAAACGCTGACACCATTGCATACACTAGCAAGATTTTGCTGAAAGGACCCAGATATAGCTGTCTCTTGTGAGATTATACCGGGGCCTAGCAAGCACAGAAGTGGATGATCACAGTCAGCTATTGGATGGATCACACGCCCCCCAATGGAGGAGCTAGAGAAATTACCCAAGGAGATAAAGGGAACTGCAACCCTATAGGTGGAACAACAATATGAACTAACCAGTACCCCAGAACTCTTGTCTCTACCTGCATATGTATCAAAAGATGGCCTAGTCGGCTATCACTGCAAAGAGAGGCCCATTGGACTTGCAAACTTTATATGCCCCAGTACAGGGGAACCCCTGTGCTAAAAAGGGGGAGTAGGTGGGTAGGGGATTAGGAGGGTGGTTATGGGGGACTTTTGGGATAGCATTGAAAATGTAAACAAGGAAAATACCTAATAAAAATATATTCTAAAAATAAAATAAATAAATAAATAAATAAATAAATAAATAAATAAATAAATAAATAAAAAGAAAACTATAATTGAAAATAAAGTTGGATCTTAGAGGAGGCTTCAGAGGTGTTGTAGAGAGTACTGGAGGTTTACATAGAGTGGGTTACATAGGTTTATTATTCTTTTAATGTCAAATATGCCTCCTCTTTTGGAAGCTTACACAGACATGGTAAATACATATACAGAACACTCCCACATAGAATTCCTAGGCAATCTTGCATCACATTTGTCAGAAAAATTGTTAGGCCTGATGTTCAGAAAGTTTGCTATGATAGTATGTCTTGTTGATAATATCAGATTGAGAGTGAGCAACATGGATGACCAAAAATCAGCTAAATAAGGTGATGGAAATGAACTTGACAAAGAAGACAAAGAAAGACCATATGGATTCAGCACTACACAAACTATGATAGGCAACTGAGTAAATCGGAAAAAGGGAGATGTTGGCTTTTTCAGGGAAGAGAATACCAATTGGTTGTTTAGTACCAAAAATACTGCTTTGAAAACACATTCAGGTAACAATCGGAGAACAAAACGGTTATATATTTAAGAATACATATGTATAAATGTATAAATATATGTATTCAAAAATATTTTTAAAAAATTAAGCCATAAAATTCAAGGAGAATACTGTTATACAAAAATGTTTGCAGGAGGACAAGGAAGGCAGAAGTGTAATTAAATTGTACTGTTAACAATAAAAAGAAAAAACATACTCAAATTCAGACATTCATACACATCAATGCACATATACATGTTTACATGAACATGTGCATGTATGTCTTCCTGCATTCATAAAGAGAAGATGGATTTGTAGATACCAGCATAGATATTATAAGTAAGGATAATTATGGATTTTAGTTTAAGCCATGGATTTTTTAACAAACATATAATATTTATGTGTGTGTTTGAATGAAATATTTAAGAAATTAAGGCACCATAGTTTGGGGCAAAGGGCTATACACAGGCCACTTTGTTTCCTTTCAAGCTGAGGTCGTGAACCCGGGTGAAACCCAGTGGTGATAACTGCCACCTACATCTGATGGTAGGCATTCCCTCATGTCTCCTGAATCCCTGGCTCCTGTCAAACTCACTACCCCCACAGCCCCTACAAGAGAAGCATGTGGATAGTAGTCATGTAGACAATGTCCCAAGTTTCTGACCTTCAGGCTAGACTCCTTCCAGTTAACTAGCAACAGTAAGATAAAACAATCCCACTATAAGAGTGACTGCTTACCCCCTCCTCACTTTGAAAGCATTTGACAAAATCCAACACCCATTCATGATAAAAGTCTTGGAAAGATCAGGAATTCAAGGCCCATACCTTAACATGATAAAAGCAATCTACAGCAAACCAGTAGCCAACATCAAAGTAAAGGGTGAGAAGCTGGAAGCAATCCCACTAAAATCAGGGACTAGACAAGGCTGCCTACTTTCTCCCTACCTATTCAACATTGTACTTGAAGTCCTAGCCAGAGCAATTCACAACAAAAGGAGATCAAGGGGATAAAAATTGGAAAGGAAGAAGTCAAAATATCACTTTTTGCAGATGATATGATAGTATATATAAGTGATCCTAAAAATTCCACCTGAGAACTCCTAATCCTGATAAACTGCTTCAATGAAGTAGCTGGATATAAAATTAACTCAAACAAGTCAATGGCCTTTCTTTACACAAAGGATAAACAGGCTGAGAAAAATTTAGGGAAACAACACCCTTCTCAATAGTCACAAATTGGCATGACTCTAACTAAGGAAGTGAAAGATCTGTATGATAAGAACTTCAAGTCTCTGAAGAAAGAAATTAAAGAAGATCTCAGGAGATGGAAAGATCTCCCATGCTCATGGATAGGCAGGATCAATATAGTAAAAATGGCTATCTTGCCAAAAGCAATCTACAGATTCAATGCAATCAACATCAAAATTCCAATTCAATTCTTCAAAGAATTAGAAAGAGCAATCTGCTAATTCATCTGGAGTAACAAAAAACCTAGGATAGTAAAAAATCTTCTCAAGGATAAAAGAACCTCTGGTGAAATCACCACGCCAGACCTAAAGCTGTACTACAGAGCGATTGTGATTAAAAACTGCATGGTACTGGTATAGTGACAGACAAGTAGACAAATGGAATAGAATTGAAGACCCAGAAATGAACCCACACACTTATGGTCACTTGATCTTTGACAAGGGAGCAAAAACCATCCAGTGGAAAAAAGACAGCATTTTCAACAAATGGTGCTGGCACAACTTTTACTCTCTCTCTTTGCTCTCTTAAGCTGTTACTTTCCTTACTCTCTCCCTCTTACTCTAGCCTTTCTTCTCTCTCTCTCTCTCCTTTTATATCTTCTCTCTTCTTGGCCATGGCCTATCTCTCTCATTTTACCTCTTCTCTTCCCCCCTGCCTTTCTACAAAAAAGGTCTAAAACTATAGACTGTCTCTGTTCATCAAGGCTTGCTGTGCTTGGATGATGGGATAGGCTTCCTCCTAACAAGCTGTGACTAATCTACTGTCAGGAGGCCTTCCTGTGCTCCAACCATGGACAAGATTAAGGACTCTCGCTGTGTGGGAACCTCTCTCCCTCTGCCCTCTCTCCCCTATCCCTGGGTGCTCAGGGTGTCACCCCGGGGTTCCTGGTATCAGGGGCTGACCCTTGTCCACTCCCCTCTGAGCAAGGGCAGTAGCTTCCTTCACACAGCCATTTGTCCATCCAGGCCGAGTGGAAAATGTATGGCAGTCCTCCTGCATCTGCCTGCCTAGAGCAGAGGAACTCTGGCTGGACTCGGGGTCTCTCCCTTCCCTCTTCCCCTACACCCCTCAGCCCAACACCAGAGAAAGAATGATAGAGTTTGTTCTTTGTAGTTTACCTGCATGCACACATGTGTTCACTGTTCATAGCAAAACTGCATGTCCCCATGCACATGATCATACATACACACACACACACACACACACACATCTATACATTCAATAATTTAGAAAAAAAAAAAAAAAAACGAATGTACCAGAGAATCAGTTGTAGAATTTAACCTCTGGCTGTGATATGACCATGGACAAATATGTACCTTCTTCACATTCAAAACTACATTTGCTGCATTTATACATGAACACATACACACACACACTCTCTCTCTCTCACACACACACACATACACACCAGCAGCAGCAGCAGCAGCAGCAGCAGTAGCAGCAGCTGCAGCAGCAGCAAATGCAATATTTAAAATATACATATGTTTACTTTTCTAAAATACCTCTTAAATTATTTATTGACAATCATGCCACCTTAGGGCACTAAACTGCTCACTGGGTATATTTTTTGCCCAAGGCTTAAAATCAACATCTCTTTCTTTAGTGCAAATAGCCATTGATAGAGCATCTAATAGATGTAACGTTTTAATCCAAGGTGTACCCTTGTGCATATAATCATAGGACTTGGGAAAACTGGCACAGACAGGTACAAAGAGGCATCAGCAAGTTGCAAGTGCCGCTCAGAGTTAGAACTAGAGTTATACACAGCAAAATGTAAACTTTCTGGTTAATAGCCAGGCTCTAGGTCCAAGCAGCCAGATACATGCTCAGACTCTAGGTACTGCAGGTTTTTTTTGTTGTGTTTTGTTTTGTTTTTGTTTTGTCTGTTGTCTATTGCATCCAGAGCACATATTAAATTATATTTTATTCCTTTTTCCTTTCAATTTCCCATTTTCTGATGCAACATATAGGAATTGTGAAGAGATAGAAATTACAGCAGGTTTGATGGAAACCACTCTATTTACAGTAGGTTTTTGATCTCCATCCCTAGGTTTGAAATCTCTGTCTTGAATGGTTCTACATCCAATTTCAGTAAGAATACCAAATTTGGTCTGCAAATCCAATGAACTGCTAAGCTATAGGATCAATGAAAATCTCAAGCTAAGTGTTAAAAAGCTAGAATTTAATTGTGCTAGAGATCTGGTGGTCTCCTTCCAATCATATACTTGTTCACATATGGTAGACACCTCACTCACCCATGATCATATACACAAATATATTTAAGAATTCATTTTAAAGCACCTAATTTTATATATCTTGTCTCTACATACATACATACACATACATACAAATAAATGTTATCGTTACAACTAATTTGTCCTGTTTTTAAATATGACTGAGAGTTCAAGTTCTCCATCTTTACTTTTCTATGTTAATATTGTGTCAAATTTTACTGTCTTATGGCAGTTCCTTATGAAGTTTTATGAGGTTGACCATAAAAAATGATATATCTTTGCTCTGGATTTAATATTCTTATTCTCTCAATATATTTGAAAAATGTTACCTTCTTAAAGTCAATGAATTGGAACATTTAAAATATATGGATTTTTAAAATAATCTTAAATACATGCTTATATATTTTAGTATGCTCACCTTCAGCCATCCCTATGTTTTCATTTAATTTGTGTCATTTATTTCTAATACAGGGTCTGACTCTGATGTTCAATGTTGTTGAAACTCAAGCATTAAAGCTGTGCTTTCCCTCAGCATCCTGAGATTCTCACAATGGAGGTTACTACCATGAACTTCTGGTATTGTAAAGACACATGCTTTCTGATTTCTTTATTGATTGTAGATTGCTCATGAAAACAATAGATTGAACTTTATATTTTGCTATACTTTACATTTTGCTTGCATAACATTACAAAACATTACATAATTTTACAAAAGGCAAGCTATGCTTTGATGCTACAGTCACCTCAGCCATTTGTCATAGGTTCAAACTCAACACTCATTCACTTATTTGAAAAAGACATTGAGGA
This sequence comes from Mus caroli, assembly GCF_978045245.1. Classification (NCBI taxonomy): domain Eukaryota; kingdom Metazoa; phylum Chordata; class Mammalia; order Rodentia; family Muridae; genus Mus; species Mus caroli. Next base: position 85,037,156 of record NW_028227263.1, read on the forward strand.
CAATGTGAAATAGAAAAGCAAGGGTGGGTACTCTCAGTTACTATTGACACACTGAGTATTACCCTATAAGGATGTGCCTATGTGTTGCTTCTATAAATAATCTATCATATTTTCCTATATAATGGAGGGGTTTATTTTTATTATGAATTTATATTCTTCCCAATTTATTTTCATTAGACAGGAGTATCTATAATTACAATACCTTTTAAAAGTTTTAATTCTTTTAATATCAAATAAATATCATTGAATCACTTGTAGGTAGAATTTCATTTATAAATCATCTCTCAGTTTTTTGTTAAGTAGTAGCCTCAAGCCTTTGAATAATTTACATTATTCTCAAGGGAGATAATATATATATATATATGTGTGTGTGTGTGTGTGTGTCACATAATTTATATCAAGTTTATATGTATGCATACACACACACAATTATGTATCCTTAATTACCAACTGCTGCATCTGCATCTATTAGGTGTTAAACCTATGTTTGTGTTTAGGGCTAAGTTCTTCAGATTTAATAACTTATCAAGGGCTCTATCCCATGCAGTCACTGATTCTCCCTCTTGTTCTAATTAATTATCCATAGCTCTTCAACTAGCACTGTGGCCTGTGAGGTTTCTGCCATCCACATTGGCATGAGAACTTGTGGTTTCAGTTTTTAAATTTACTTTAGGTATCTGTATTGTTGATAGTTTGTGAATCTTCCCTATCATAAATAGGAGAAACTTTTTCACAGCAGACATCCTGTTAGTCTGGATTCAGCATTTTTCCACCTCATATACATTTTTTCTGAGTTTTGTGTTCTATGTGTTTTCTTTCTTTTAATTTTTAAATTTTTATCACTTGGCACAACACAGTTCTTTATTCTTTTCATATTATATAGTTGTCGAATTTTTTCTCTTTTCTTTTCTTTTTTTTTTTTTTTTTTTTTTTTACTGAACTCCACTGCTATAAAATGAAGTATTTTGCTGAAAGTGGGGCCTTCATTAATTTCTTGGGACAACAATAGAGACCTTAAATTCATTTAGAAATTATACTTTTTCCAAAAAAATGATGGTGGTAAGAACTTCTGCCAGATTTATAACCTTACACACTATAGATAGTTGGCCATGTGTACAATATTAACCATTATTCTCTCCTTTACCATCACATAAATCTATTTTACTGACCAGAAATGCAAACAATTCAGGTATGCCTTGGAGCCACAAAGCTTCTAATGCTCTGGTAAGGGCTAATATTTGCAAAATAATGGCATTTAAGGAAAGATGATACCAATACGCATACCAAGAGATGTTATCCATAATTTTCATTTCAATGTGGTGTTAAAATAAGAAATAAATGAAGTATAAAGCTGTATGACATCAGAGCCTCTCTGTCATTTTGATGTAGAAATTTTTGAAACAACAGATTATAGGAAAACTGATTGAATGATTTTCAGGCCTTTGGCAGATACCTGTGCCATGTGTGCCTTGGGTTCACATCAATGTTCTCGATGATTCTCTATTTATACTACATATCCGAGGTTCACAGGAAAACATCACAAACAGTTATACAATTTTTCTCAATATTTCAGACAGTATTAAGAAAGCTAAAATGGAAACTTGAGCAGGAGCTCAGATTAATGCTTCAGGGACATGGTTGAATAAGAATGGAGGTTGGAAATTTACATAAAGTGAGCAGCCTTGTGGTTCTTGAATAAAATTTACCTTTTCTTTTTATATAAAAATTTTCAGGGCTGAGGAGTTTGCTAATTCACAAAAAAATCTTGACATGCAGATATAAGCACCCAATATTTATTTATAAAATATATGCAAAAATCAAGGCATACTAGTACAGGGAAGCACTGCCAGGACTTGAGGGGAATTAACAGACAGATCTCTGATTTTTTTTGCCAGGTGTCCTGTATATCTTGGTAAATTCTAGTCCACTGAGAACACTTCATCAACTTGGCTAGAGATAGTAGATATTTCCATTTTGCCAGTATTTAGAGTAGTTCATGAGCATGATAGAACTTGTGAACACATGAATTCCCATCTACATCTATATGACTTCCACCACATTAAGCCAGCCAATATCACACCATGGCTGGAGGAGGACCTCTTGGAGTAGGACTCTTATCTAAGCTATTGATGTGTTGATTGATTTGAGAGAATGGGGTTCCTTTAGTAATATTTGCTCTGAGAGGTTATACATTCTTAGGTATAATGTTAGTAGTTATTTATGTGTATATAGGCAGCACTAAATTTATTCATTTGGTGCAAAGAAGAAAGAATGCATGAAACTACAATAGAATAGTGCCACTAAGGATGGGGTGGATTTTAAAAGCATGATATATATCAACATTGATATTCATTCATTCATTCATTTATTTATTTACCTCTCAATCCCAGTCCCTGTCCTCTTGGTCCTCCATAAATAAATAAATAAATAAATAAATAAATAAATAAATAAATAAATAATAGATAGATAGATAAATAAATAAATAAATAAAGCTCCTCCCCTTCCCTTCTTTTCAGCGAGGGAGGACAGCACTGGGTGTCAACCAAACCTAGTCCATTAAGTGACTGTAGGACTAGGCCCAACTTCTGCCACTGAGGCCAGAGTAGGCAGTCAGAGGAAGAAGATTCACAGGCAGACAAGAGAGTTAGGGACAAACAGAGTTAGGGACCAACAGAGTTAGGGACATTCTCTGCTCCAATTTTTGGAGAACCCACATGATGACCATGCTGCATACCTGGTATATATGTTCAAGTAGGCCCATGTCCAGACCTGGTGTGTTCTTTGGTTTGTGTTTCAGTTTATCATCCCCAAGGGTATAGTTTAGTTAACTCTGTTGGTCTTCTTATGGTGCCCATATCCCCTTCAGGTTCCTCAATTTTTCCCCAAGTAAGTGTTCCACAATTCTTCTCCCAAATTCTGTCTAATATTGAAGTGTGTTTTCCTGCACCTGTTTATGTCAGATGCTGGGTAATCCTCTCAGAGAACAGTTATGCTACGCTTCTGTCTGTGAATTCAGGCTGATAGGTAAAAACATACCCTGGGGCACCAAGGTAATTGAAGGAGGAAGCAGGACACTAATGTGTCCATATAGATCTTCTGAGGACAACTTGACATATTACTACCCAAAATGGCAAGGATTGATACTGTATTCATTCATGTCTGTCTCTCAGAGACCACCTGTGTATCTAAGCCTGCAGTGACAAATAGAGTTGTCAACAGTGCCATCACATATAGCATCATTGTGATAAAACTTTATCCAACAAAGAGGTATCAAGGTCTGACAGTGTTTTCCTGTGAATATACTACCCATTCAGACATAGAGGTTGCTGTTTCCTGCATCCCCACATGGACCTCCATGAAGACATGGTGGACTGGCATATTCATTAAAGTCGAGTTCACAGTGGCCTCCACCATTCTGGTACCATTACAGAAATAAGCCACATGGTACCCATGTGGCACCATGTAGACATGGCTGGGATCCACATTTATCAGTTTCCAACTCACAGCTCACACCCCAGTACACTTGAGGAAGACGCATGTGTATCTTCTTATTTCATTGAGGCATATAGCCTCATTCATGCTGGAATCAGAAGCACATTCATCCACTTCCAACTGACAATGCCTGCCTCGGTGTGCAGGCATACAAAATCAAGAGTCGCCATTGATTTCGTCATGACACAAAGCCCCGCTTAGGCAAAGAATGCAAGTATACTCACTGTAATTTGTCTTGCAGAACCTTCCTGCATATCCATCAGGGCACATACATATGGGGTACCTCCTTGTTGGTAGGCAGTCCCTCAATAGGAATTAGTGGCAGTTTCACTTGACAGTCCATTGTACCCCGGAAGACATTGGCACATGAAGCCCCTTTCTCTGGGGTTTTCGTATAAGTGTCAATTCCTTGGCAGATAATGGAGAAGTATGGGTCTTTTATATGTTCCCAATCTTTGTCCAAGTTATTATCTATGTGTAAGTAAACTCCCACGGTCCAGGTTAGTTTACCCTGTTGGTCTTATGGAATTCCTATCCTGTCCAGGTTCCTCAGTCTTCCTACAACTCTTCCACAAGACTTCCAGAGATCTATCTAATGTTTGGCTCCTCATTTTATTTACTAATTCTTCAGTTGAGGGACATTTGGATTGTTTCCAGCTTCTGGAAAGTATGAATAAATCTGCAATGAACATAGAACAAGTGTTCTTTTGGTATGGTCAGAGCATATTCTGGGTGTATGGCAAGGAGTGAAATAACTAGGTTTTGAGATAGAACTATTCCCAATATTCTGAGAAACAGTGAAATTTGTTTGATTAGTGCAGTCCTGTGCATGCTACTATGAACTTGTGAGTTTATATGTGTAAGAGTTTTTGGACAGTATGGTAACCTGGGACTTGGAAGCCAGAAGCCATGCAACTATGGAAGGAAAAGGTATCCCGATGGAAAGGCATCCTGTGATATGTGGTCCCAGGAAACACAAAGCTTTGAGTTATGACACTGTCCCAGTAGAAGTGAATCTTGAAATATAGGAGGATAAGAACCTTAGAGCTCTGAGGTGGGACAGTGTTCCTGTGGGAGGACATTATGAGAGCCAGCATCCCTAGAACTACATAATTGAGAGAAATCCTCTTCATAAGAGGCCTTGTAGCTCCCAGGGTAGGGCATCCCCAGCTGAGATGAGGAGCTCAGGGGCCTCAGATACACTCCTTTTTTTTTTCCCATTGGTTCTTTTCTTCTTGACTTCTTCAAACAAAAATCATACTAGGCAGGGAATCTGAAGAAAGAGATTTATTGGTGAGTCCAGGGATGGTTGCCCTCTGCTCCTGGGTATGGGCAGCAGAGAATTGTATAAAGGACAGTGCTTAAATCAGGTTCCTTAGAAGGTGGAGCTTTTCAGGGAAGAGATATCCAGATTGAGAATTGATGGGCTTTTAAGTCTTGAGCCTGGGGAGCTCAGGGCTTGGTGGGTGGTTCAGAGATGGGTGAGTTTCCTGCTCACCTACTCAAAGGTTTGCATGTGTGTGTTTTGGGTGGGTTGAGAAACTCATGGATTGGTGAAATTTTGAGATCAGGGATTGATGGATTTTTTTCACCCACATTTTCCTGCCCTGGGCCTAAAGAGAAATCCTTCCTGGCCACCTCTGTCTTTTGCTGAAGCACCATCTCAGGGGGGGGGGGCTTCTAGTTTGGGAGAGAGAGGCTAAAGATGAGGTGCTGCCACTGTGGATAGCTCTTGTGGGGCAGATCCTGCAGTGGTGTTTCACAAAAGTCAGGAAAGAAGGTATCACTACCATGGACAACACCTCAGGAAGGCAGTATGCTAAGGCAGGATAGGTGTCACCACTGTGGACAGCTCCTGCGGAGCAGCTCCTGCTGAAGCTGGAAAAGCAGTATGCTACCATGCATAGCTTCTTTGACAGGTACTTGGCAGCACATGCTTACAATCAAAAGGACACAGAAAATTAGGCTTTCTGCTAAATAGCCAGAGTTAAGATACATGCTCAGCTCCAGCTTTCTATCCCAATGGAGAACTCCCTTGGAGAATTTTCCTCATGCCTGCCCTCATGGTGACCTTTTCCTTCTTCCTCCACCTCTTGGCCCTTCTCCTTCTGGATCCTAACATGACTCATGGTGAACTACTTCTACCTGGCTCTCCTCCCTGGGATCCCAGGCTGGAATTGAAAGTCCAGCCTTCATAACTCTATTCTCCAGTCACTGACTTTTCATCTTTTTATTAACCAATCAGACATAATTGGGGGGGGCATTTTATACAAAACATTGGTATATGGGATTATTCAATGTTCATGACAATGTCCATGTCTGGATATTGTCAGCATCTGGATACACAGAGCTGTATAAAAGACCAATTCCCAACAACTTTTAGATTTCTGATGAACATAGGGCAGAAAAGAGACGAGTGTAAACAGAAGCTACTATTACAAATAGAAAGGCACAGACAGTCTCTGTCAAGGAAAGCGTGGCTGCTTTGGTTGGGGTAAAAAAGAGTTTCTTTGAGGTTTATACCAACAACTCTTATCCAGGATTTTAGAAGTCCTATGCTTAAGGTCATATACCCAGTTGAAAACCATGCAGAAGTACTTGTATGTAGCCTTAACTATCCAGCAATCACTCCAGCAACCCTCATCTGAGAAAAAGATCTCTTCCACATTGCTTAGTACAGGTGGAATCTCCAGCGAATCAGAACCCACAGTAACAAGAAGAAACAGGATGATTGTGTTCCCATAGAGTAGTGAGCTTGATAATGGCCGAGTGAAGAGTACCCATGCTGAATTCAGGGAGGAGACTTGGATCTGGGACTGGAGATCAATGAAAAAAATATCTTCTGGGTTGGAAAGCAAAAGGCAGTTTTACTCTTAAAAAAAATGTAAAGGGCAGTGTGGACAGTGCTGCCATTTCTGATCACTTTATCACTCCAACTTGGATTGTTGGACCATGCACTAACAATAACAAAATAGAACCATCTGAGAGTATGTGTTCATAGGAAGGAGAAACTTGTTCAAATTTCTCTATTGATTTAATTTTTCTTCCATCATCTACCACACAAAAACCTGAAACCCATTGGAATCTTATAGTAACAGAATTGAAATGACAGAAAAAGTAAAAGATACAACTTGAGTCTTGCATTTGCTAATGTTAAATGGAAAAATCCCTGAGCCACTATAAAGACATTACCCTTCATTATGTTCAGGTGTCTGAGTAAATTTTAACAAAGACTGTTCAACACTGAAACTGCTAGAATTACAGAAAAGCTTCAGTAATCAAAGAAGACTCACAGCCTGTCCTGTGTGTTCACTGGATAGGGGGAAAGATTGGATCAGGGTGTGAGCTGTGGAAGCAAGGAAACTGAGCAATATATACTTATATCCCCTTTTGGACATAGTCTTCATGGAGACCATAGATGGTAATCAATTTCTGATTAATTATCTCTTATGATCTATAATACATTCTTCCAACACTATAAAAAGTCCCCATTGATTTTAAATATTGGAAGACAGTAGAGTGGGAAAAACACCACTGAGGGAATTAGGTATGAGGAAAGATATAATTGATATCCACTTGACTGAGACTGACAGATAAAATAATGTTCACCACTGACTTAAGGAAAGCAAGTACTAAGCAAGGTTCTTGAGGCTGGCAAGGTGTTTTCATAGTTTTTATGAACTCTTTGTTTTTATTATAACGTTGGAAAGGCTTTAGCAGACTTATGTAGTTACACCAAACTTCAAAGATAAAGTGAGATTGATTCCTGGAGGAGCGAAAGGGAAGAGCCAGGAAATGGATGATATGTGAAGTCAAATGTGGGAAGTTCCTGAAAAAAATAACTGAAGATACAAAATACTTTTCTCATGAACTATTATATGGCTTTAAACCTTCACCTTGAATTGAATAGAAGGTGAAGATAAGCCTATCTCTGCTCAGTATAGTGATGTCTCTGTATTAATCAGTGTTTCATTCTCTTCTGTGAAAAGAAGTATTATTGGTGGGAATAATTTGTAAGACTGGGACCTTTACCAGTATTCAGGTATTATGAGTTTTAGGCTACAGTTGGAACTAAGATCACAATATAAAAACTGAGCCATCCTGCTACCCCAGGGAATACAACTAACTAGTGGCTGTAGCATTGGAGAACAGGATCTCCTTTGTGGTTTGCCTTGTGTAGGGCAGAGAAAAAGGAATCAGATATACTAAAGCAACTGTTGTTAAAATGAAGGGGTTCTCTGTGGAAAACTTAGTTCTTCCTGTCCATGCTAGTGTTTCCAATGATGATGTGAGGAAGAAATAATAGATGCTAAGATTAAATGCTGTGTTAAATATTGATTATATTTGATTCAGTGTCTCCTTAGCTTTGAACTCCTGAGATAAGCTGACACTTGCACAGAAGAGATGGCAGTGTATGTTCCAAGTGCTTTACCAATGTTAAATCAGGAATCCTATTATTACTTATAATGTATTGGCCCAGACGTTTGGATCATTGTTCTGCCCATATACTGTATATCCCCCTTTTAATGTACCTATCATTATGTAATCTTTGAGTGTTTTGCAGCTTTGAAGACTCATTTAATAAACATGGGAATGCATCTAAAGTATCATGAATTGATGATAATTTTACAAATGGTGCATAGGAGAGGAGATTCTATTAAAAGGTACAGAAAAAAATACAAGCAGATATTTGTTGAAGCCACAGCATTGTGCATTGGAAATTCTAGGGCTATTAATAGGTTACTTCCCTAGTAGTCATTGGCCACAGGAAACCTAGAAGTTTCTAAAAGAGTAAAGATGTTTGCAGCAGGTGTTGGCTTTATTTCAGAACTAAATGAGGCCCTTGGTATTGTGAGGATCATATGCCCCAGTATAGGAGAATGCCAGGGCCAGGCAGTTGGAATGGATGGGTTGGAGAGCAGGGCAGAGGGAGGACATAGGGGGCTTTGGGGATAGCATTTGAAATGTAAATTAAGAAAATATATAATAAAAATGCCTTAAAAAGGTCATGGCAGAAAGGGGAAAAAAAAGAACTGAATGAAAAGGTTCTACTGTTGAGGAAGTTTGTTGCTTTGCCTTTGAGGATTAAGAAATGCAATTTACCTCATGCAAGTCTTATTTGCTCTCAGAAATGTTGTGGATTCAAATGTACCAGGTGTACTTTTCTAGAAGATTCTGTTACTTTGGAGTTATTCACTACATTTGGCTCTGACAGTCTTCTTACTCCCTTTTTCTGTAGAAATCTTGGAGGCAAGGTCTGGTAGGTTTGCTTAAGACATATCATTAAGGAGCAAGTGCTCCAAAGTTTGTCATTCTTAGCCTATTGTACAGCTGTAAGTCGTTATGTTATTTCCTATCTACTACAAGTAGACGCTTTGATAATGATTATTGAAGAACGTGTTTATCTATGGGAGGAAATTCAATACTAGATTCCTTCAGTAAAATAATATTAACAGGTTTTCGACAAGCCCTGTCCCATCTAGTCTCAGTTGGTTTTTTTCTCACAATAACAATGTTCTCTATTGGTTCTGCTTTGTGGGTGACATCATAAATTCATAAAACTGAATGATTACTCCAATGGCTTTTGTTCAAAATGTTCACCAGTGTATTGTACAAGTATATCACTAATGTAGCTTGCATCATTTGTAACTGGGTAGCATTGATGATTTCTTCTTTCCACCAGTTATGTGTAGAGTATCTCCCAATACCAGGATTTCTAGTCAGAAATAGTAAAGCTTCTAATTTTTCACCAGCTCAATTTCTCTGTGTATGATGTCATAGATAAGCTGCATTTCCAGTAATAGGCCTAACAATTAAGTTCTATAAAGTAGAAGATATCCTTGGCTGTAACCTGTGATAGCTGTAGAGTCTGTATGACTCCATTAATGAATGAATCAAAAATAACCCATTTCCAATACTACACATTTTACTTGGTGGCTTAAATATTTAGTTGAACTATCCCCTTTTGTAAGGGGAATCCATTAAATTACATTCTGAAGTGTATACATTTTAGGAAGTTTTAAAGTATTTTTCATGTACCCATACATGTCTATATGATCGAATGATTACTTATACCACTCCATCTTTCATCCACAGCAACTCTCATATATGTCCCATTTGATTTCAAATTCTAGGCATATTGTTAGGCATTTTATAATTACAAACATAATTATGTATATCTAATGATATTCTGCGTTCAAGAATTCCATTGGATTTATAGTATTTTTCCATCTCTTCCATAATACTCTGATGCTTGAATGCTGATGATGTTTTTAAATTTAACTGTTGTTATTAGGCATACCAAAGTCAGGTGCATTTTGACCAGGGGCATATTGTAATGGTCTCCTTGTGCTGCAAAATGTTTTGCTGATGGTGAGTGTTGCATTAATCTGTGGATATAAAGATATATATTTAGAATGTGATTATAAAGTATTCTGGTTCAGTAAGTTGGCCGCTGTAGGTTGTTTTCCAAGACTGGTAATCTCACTGTCTGTGGATAGTTGACTAGGTTTATAGTGTTTGGCATAATCCATTTCCTTGATCACATAATAAGACTACTGATTATCATTCACATTACACTCTATCATGAACAATTCATGTGTAATTTTGAATAAATAATCCTCTATTACCATGATTAGCACTAGGATTTGTGAAATAATGCCATTTGAGAGGAGTTGATAAAATATTGAAGTTTACCTATAGGTTTTGTACCGTTCTTATCTTTAGTGTTCACTTCAACATAGCATGGTGGTAAGGAGTAGATGAAATATAAAAATGAGAGACATAGGGGACTCTCTTTTCTACTTTAATGTTCATGGTACAATAAAGTAAAGTAGCAAAAATAAATGTAAGAGCCAGGTGATCAGCGAATTTTGTTATAATAATGTTTCTATGAATATTAGAAGCTCCATTAATTAAATTTCAGTAACCTGAACATCCAAAATTGAGCTAAAATTTATGGGAAAATGTTCACAAGGACTCCACCATACTTATAGAACAATATGCAACTAAGGAAAGCTGGAAAAGGAAGATGTGACCATTCTCAGCGAAGACTACACAAATTATTTGTGTTTTAAAAGAAGGTCACCTTTGAGAATTTACATTGAGGTTAATGCATGTATATATCCAACAAAAATTAGTAAAAGGGGGGCATAAATGTGAAAGATATTGTGATGTGGGTTATAGAAAATTTGAAAAAAGAAAGGGAAAGAAGAAATACAATTAAATTATAATAATAAAAATAAGAAAGTAGTCACACAGAAACACACAGAAACACACACAGACACACACACACACACACACACACACACACACACACAGAAAGAGAAGAGAGACACAGAGAGACAGAGAGAAATGAAAATACAGCCATGCACAAACACATGCACACATACACAAAGAGAATAGAGAGGTTTATATAAGTATATAAGATTTATATAAGTATATAGAGTAGTAATAATAGAGGTAGTGTAGGATTTTAGATTATAGAATGGAGGGTAGGTATTAAAAGCACATAATATTTATATTGAATAAAATATGTCTTAAGAAATGAAGCTGCTAGTGGGGAAAAATGTAGATTTGCCTTTTGTATGTTACCTGGATGCACAATGTGTTCACTCCTCACACCAGAAATGTATGAGTTCACAAATAAGCAGAGAGAGAGAGAGAGAGAGAGAGAGAGAGAGAGAGAGAGAGAGAGAGAGAGAGAGAGAGAGAGAGAGAGAGAGAGAGAGAGAGAGAGGCACGCAGAAGCAGAGAATATTTATGGACCTGTCTTAAAATAAATTTACATACTACCTGTTAAATTATTTCTTTACAATGACTATATTTTAAGCCATTCCATGTTCATTAGATATATTAGTTTACCAGGGATAGAACACCTCATTTCTTTTTTTAAAACTAATCAGCTTTTTCGGTAGTCTAATCATTCTAATAGACATAAAGTTCTAATCTAGTGTGATGGCTCATTCTTATAATCATTGCGCTTATAAACAGTGGCGCAGCTGGGTAGAAAGTGTCAAGCAGCAGCTGCGTCTGGCAGCTCAAAATCATAATCAGAAGGGTCCCGACAGACAAAGACACTTCCTTGTACAAGGGCATCTTGTACAAGGAACCAGATACATGCTCAGCACCCACACACCACTGGCTGTTTTTGCCTTTTGTCAAGTGGAACCATGTAAAATTACATTTATTTATTATTTCTCATTTCACTGTCCATGCCTGCTGCAGCACACAGGGAGGAGGGGCGATACATACAAGCTTGTATAGAAATCTCCCTGGTTACAGAAGGCTATTGATTTACATAGCTAGTTTTGAGATCTCTCACTTGATTGGTTCTAAGACCATTCTTATTTTGAATGCACACACTCAGCCAATCATAGACAAATGGTGCTAATATAAGTCCCTGAAGAGAGGGGTTTTGCCAGTCAGTCTCCTGGCTGGAGTCCAGCTGTCAGCTGGTTCCAGGCTCTAGCCAGGACCTGACTACAACCTACTTAGCAGTGAAGGAGGACCCATATTAAAATGTGCCAGGAAACAGAGCCAATGGAAAGCCAGCATAGACAGGTACTTGCTAAAAGACTCCACACTCCTGCTTAATTATTTGCTTCTATTTCCTCTTTAGGAAATGTGTTTCTTCTTCCTAATCCATTGCTCTTTTTAAAAATATATTGCTCACAGGGACTAACAGAGACTGAAGCAGTAGTCATGGAGCCTAGGTCTTTGCAAATGTCTGCTTTTTCAGCTTGGGGGTTTTGTGGGATTGCCCATGGTCAGAGTGAGGATGTCTCTGACTCTTTCTGCCTGCTCTTGGGACTTGCTTTCTCCTACTAGGTAGCCTCATTCAGCCATGATTTAAAGGGTTTTTTTGTTTTGTTTTGTTTTCTCGTGTTATTGCATCTTGTTATGCTATGTTTAGTTAGTATCAATTTTCTGAAGAGAAAAGGAGGAACGTATGTTCCAGAGGAGACAGGGAGCAGGGAGGAAGGGGAGATTGCATTTATAATACACTGTATGAGAGAAGTATAAATTATATATATATATACATGATTTATCCTTGAATTTTGGCTTTAATCTGCCATAAGCATCCCAGCCTTCAGTATATAACAGAGACAGGAGAGCTGCTGTTCCATAAACATCTCAGCTTTCAGTATATAACATACAGGAGAGCTACTGTTCCATAAGCACCCCAGTCTTCAGTATATAACAGAGACAGTATAGCTACTGTTCCATAAGCATCCCAGCCTTCAGTATATAACAGAGACAGGAGAGCTGCTGTTTCATAAACATCTCAGCTTTCAGTATATAACACAGACAGTATAGCTACTGTTCCATAAGCATCCCAGCCTTCAGTATATAACAGAGACAGGGGAGCTACTGCTTCTCAGACTCCCTTCATAGACCTATTATGAGAACTGATATCTACATATATCTCTTATCTGGCAACCTAAAACTCTGAGAGAAAAGTCAGAGAGAGCTGAAACATTCACTTTTTTAATAGGTGGTATTCTTTTACTGAAGGTAGATTTTATTTCATAAAATATATAATGACTGTGCTTTCTCTTTTTTTTAAATCTTACTTAGGACTTTATTCTTTTGTTTTATTTTGTTTTTTTATTTTTTTTAAAAAATGGATATTTTGTTATTTACATTTCAATTATTTTCCCCTTTCCAGGTCTCCCCTTGGGAACCTCCTTTCCCATTTCCCTTCCCCCTGTCTCCATGACGGTGCTCCCTCACCCACCAATCCAGTTCTGTCTGTCTTCCAGCCCTAGTCCCCCTATACTGGGCCATCAAACGCCATCCGGTCCAAGGGCTGCTCCTCCCACTGATGTCCAATAAGGCCATTTTCTGCCACATATGTGGCCCAAGCCATGGGTCCCTTCATGTGTACTTTTTGACTGGTGTTCCAGTTCCTGGGAGCTATGAGAGATCTGGCCAGTTGACACCATTGCTCCCCCCAAGGGGCTGCAATGCCTCTCAGCTCCTTCAGTCCCTTTTCCAACTCCTCCATCAGGGACCCTGCATTCAATCCAATGGTTGGCTGTGAGCATCCACCTCTGTATTCGTAAGGCTCTGGCAGAGCCTCTCAGGAGACTGCCATATCAGGCTTCTGTAAGCAAGCTCTTCCCAGCATCTACAATAGGGTCTGGGTTTGGTGACTCTATATGGGATGGCTCCCTACGTGGGGCAGTATCTGGATGGTCTTTCCTTCAGTCTCATACCAAATCCCACCCACCCAAATCTAATCTACACTTTTTCCTTGTCTCTCTAATGAGAATATAGACATGAATTTACTACTACTACTACTACTGAGCAGTCATTAAAATAAAACAAATCACAGTAAGACAAAAGAAAGAAAAAAAAAAGAAGTAAAATAGCCAAATGAAATTATGCAGAGGCACACATGTTCACACAAAAATAAGTGACACCAAAACATAATACCATAAACCATTATCCATTATAGGCATGCCCACAAAAAAGGACATGTAAATAAACAAGAAAACACTACCACCACCACCACCACTACCACCACCACCACCAACAACAACAGAAACAAAACAAACCAACACTGAGGGAGCATTATGAGAAAAAGAAACTCCAAAATGCCTTTGAGTACTTTTTTGTGTGCAATCTACTTCTGAGTTTTGGACCTTTAAAGTTAATTTGCATATGTGATTAAGCTCCACTAGAGGAAAATTTATTTTTCATTTGCTTGCAGTAATCAATTGGCGAGAGCTTGTGGTTTTGTGACAGGTCATGTGCTGACTTCTAGCCAATAATCATCAGGCAGTATAAAACTGTAAAGCTGGCTTCAAGAGTATCACAGATTCTATGTTCTAATCCACAACCAGTCTTTTGTTAAATATTGTTTCTGCTCTGTGATAAATATATTTGTTTACACTTCCTTGTCTGGACACTCCAGTTTTGAAATCAGGCAAGTTAAGAGGCCTGGCCATATCCTTAAGGAAAGAACTTTTATATGAAAATTTCTTTTCAATTTTTTCTTTTGAAATTTTTATTTAATCGTAGCATAGTCCTCTTTGCTTTCTCTCTACATCCTTCTCTATACATATTTTCACTCTTCTTCAAATCCAATTATTTCAATTTGTGCTTCTTATATGTACATATGATATGATGTGAGTACCAAGATATAAACTTTCAACATTTTCAACAAGGTAGGAAAATTAGGAAGGAGACAAGTGGGGTAGAAAGGGACAAATTATTTATTGGAATCTATAAAAGGTCTCAAAACCTCCATTGGGTGATTGGTTTGAATTAAATAACATGGATAATAGGAGCCACTATCACCCTGTACCTGAGGGGTAGTTCCCTTGCATTTCTGCTTAGAGGCTTAGCAGTGTCACTTAATACTTGTATATGCTTTTCTCCTCAGATTTCATCAGAATGGAGTTTAGTTAATTGTGGATAACTAGATTCACCATATTGATAATATTGGAAAAGACATTGAATTAGAAACCAAATTTTAAAGGCCAAATTGAGTTTATGTTCACATATTTATATGGCATGAAATCACAAGCATCCATTATTACATAAAATAGTAATTTATATGGTCCGGTAGTAAATTGTGTAACTAATAGTGGATGAGTTAATTTTGTAAATTCTTGAAATTTCATTTAATCATTTTTATTCAAGAAATGCACAAGATACTCTATCTGATTCTTTATGGTGTTCCTTAAGAAATGGTATCTCTTCGAAAAAAAAAACCTAGTTAATTAGATTAATATATAAATTTGAATTTGTATATTCAGAGTGGTATATTTATCTAACAGTACTTATCCTGTGAGTATCTTCCTGTTTTCACTTGTATATTTGATTTTAAAAAATCAGTTTTGTCTAGTGATTTCTTCAGAAACAAAACATATTTGAAGCTGCAATCTCTATCTCTATCTATCTATCTATCTATCTATCTATCTATCTATCTATCTATCTATCTAACTATATTAGAAAAAATGTGATAATTTTCTTAAGAAATGCTACATCACTCATATATCAGACCCACACAGAAGATGTGTCATTGTAGAGAAACAATGGGCAGGAGGGAAGGAGTGTCTCCTATAGCCTGTTTTAAATGAAAGACCAAACATACATATTTACTAACTATATCTGCTTTATTTTAAGGCCATAGATTGTCACATAATTTATTAATGTTTATAACATTGTGTACAGTTTTGAGAAATATAATATAGTAAGTAATTTATGTGGTAATGTTGAATAATTATCTTTCATCATTAGATATAAGTGATGTATTTTCCTGTAATTGTCATGATCTGTTTTAGAAACAGTTCAATATTACTATACATGTCAAAGTTTTCTATTAGGGTATATACTATGGCTAGTTCAATAACTTCCCACAACACATGAGAAATTTGACATAACTCCACTCCTTAGTCCAAATTCTATACTTTGCTAGATGTCTACCAAGAGAAAATGGGTAAGCCTTTTTGTTCTTTATAGTCTGCCTTTTTTATTTGCTCCCATGTATTAAAATATGCTACCAACTTATTGTCTTGTTTATGATTATTATGCCTGGGATGAAATATCATTACCAAAAGCAACTTGGAGAGAAAAAGTTAATTTGGATTATATATTGTCTTGAGGTTTCTATTGCTGCAAAGTGACACCATAGCCATGACAAATCTAATAAAGGAAAACATTTCATTGTGTCTGACTTAATAGTTCAAAGGTTTAGTCCATTATCATCAAGAAGAAATGTATGGAAGCATGTAAGCATGGAGGTGGGGGTTGTGGGTCTATATGCCCTGCAGCATTCAGGCAAAGAATTTAGGGAGGGAGTCCTTATTCTTGCTGTTGTCAAGATGAGATTGTAGTTTTAAGAAGTGATTTTAGGGGTTTGGAAACCTACCAACCTCACTCCTATTCCAGTCCCATTCTTTCAGCTCACACTTGCCCTAGAGCTCTCATGCCTTCAAATCCAGAGCTGTATGACATTTACAGTACTGGTTTTGGCTGCTAACAGGAGGAATCACCTTAAAAGATCCTAGAACACATCTGTGTGTTGACTCTTTTTTTTAAACGTGTATTGGTGTTTTCCCTGTATGTTTGACTGGGTAATGGTATCAGATCTTGGAGTTATAGACACTTGTGAGCTGCCATGTGAGTGCTGTACATTGAACCCATGTCCTCTGGAAGAACATTCTATGTTCATAACCACTGAGCAACCTTTCCAACCACTCTATGTGTTGACTTTTAAGAAACACTTTCCAGAAAACTTTACCTCAATGGTATTGTGCTATTCTTAATCACAGCTGATTTTCAGCATCCATAGGCCTAGCACAGTAAAAATCTTACTTTAGAGATCTGGTCTCATGTTGGTTATAGACAATACATCAGTTAAAGCCGATATGACACAAAAGATTCATCACAGAAATGGCTTTGTAGAGTCTTTGCTTCTCTCTGAAACATCACAAGCCAGGACACCATCACCTGTTGTCTTAAAAACTCCTATGCCATATTCACTGTAAAGTCAACATGCAATGTCTTTAGTTTCCCGAGGTTTTAATCTCCTTCCAAAATCCTATACAAAACAACATGGTCAGTTCTGTAACAGCAATAACTTACTCTTGGCACAAATCTCTGTCTTAGTTAGGTGTAGTGTTGCTGTTATGAAACACCAACATGAAAAACTACTAGGTAAAAAGATTGGGTGTGTTAGTTTGTACTTCATTATCATAGTATATCACTGAAGGAAGTCAGACCACAAACTCAAACAGAAAAGGAAACTGGAAATAGAAATTGATGCAAAGGATATACATAGGTATTGCTTGCTGGGTTATTCTAATAGATTATTGATCCTACACTCTTATAAAACCTAGGACCACAATTGCCTGGGTTCAATGAAATCAATCACTAATTAAGAAAGTGCTCTATAATTTTGTTTACAGACACTATGTAATAATAAATGTTCTGTCATTTTGTAGAACCCATATGAGTTCACTGTTATCATGTGTTTTATTACCACTCATATACCAGGATTGCATCACATAGTGAATTGCCAATTCAGTAGTATTGGAGTCCAATCTTCAATTGTATTTATATAGAGAGTCCAAAGTTCTTATTAAGGGAAATATTAAAGACTGTTCTGTATGGAGTGTGGAAGCAGATAATAACACAAGATACTGCATGTCTCCCAGAGAAGGACTAGTTATCAATTAAAGGAGTACAGGACACCGTGAATACAAAATGGACCTCAAGAGTACCCACATGAACAAGGCTAATATATTAATATACATAACTATAGTATGTCTCTACCATAGTCAATTATTCAGTTGGAAAATTAGCTCCTGTGGCCTAGACCCTGGAAGAAGAGTGACAGCAGGCCTGGCCCACATGCCTCACTTGTCATATCAGGGCAGCGAATATTTAGCATCATTTACTTTGCATGCATAGAACTTCAGGATACTCCCCACCCATTTCATCTCATAAATCACTCCTGGAAAATTGAGAAACAAATTAAATATCCACCTTATATCACAGAAGATTATCCTGTTCATATGATGATTGCCAATAGGCAATTGTTTATATTGTATTACTACTTTTTGATTTCCATAGCTTTATTATAACCCAACATATAAGAAATGGTGGAACAACATTATGAACTAACCAGTACCCCGGAGCTCTTGACTCTAGCTGCATATGTATCAAAAGATGGCCTAGTCGGCCATCACTGGAAAGAGAGGCCCATTGGACACACAAACTTTATATGCCCCAGTACAGGGGAACGCCAGGGCCAAAAAATGGGAATGGGTGGGTAGGGAAGTGACGGGGAGGGTATGGGGGACTTTTGGGATATCATTGGAAATGTAATTGAGGAGAATACGTAATAAAAATATTAAAAATTAAAAAAGAACAATTTATTGTGGACTCAAATAGACCATAATGTCTTTTTGTTTGAAACCTTTAAGACTTATTACATGTTCAAACCACAACAAGTCACAAGGTTTACATAGAAGAAGAAGCCCGAAATATTTATAAACTAAGAACACAAGAATTCACTTCTCAAGTGACACAAAAGACATACATTTTAGAGTACTTTCTTATTAACACACAATAATTTCTGGCAGACATTTTCATACCAGGTGCTTTATTCTTCATTCAGAAAATATCATTAATCTACTTCTAGGAGAAACATCATTCTCATGGAATGTGGAGAATTTTATTGGCAATAAGGAAGTAAAGTAGATTCCAAATTGGATAGGATTCAGCCTAAAGTCTCTTCAATCTTTTTTACTTACCAACTACTGATATTTACAGTATAAAAGGAAAATAGAAAAAACAGAATTCTACAGATATTGCTTTCATAAATTACAATTTTCATGGCTTTCAGAATTTTGAAAATGTATAATTCTGAGAGGTGTGAATGATTATAAATAATTTGTATCAATTTGGAAATATAAATTTCAGATATGTGTGCATGATGATAAAATTTATGCATCAATTATCTAGACCTTAATGTCTTTTAGAATATGATCCTAATTGAACTGTTACTCCTCACAGTCCATATTTTACTATTAATTTTATTTTAAATAAATTTTATGTTTATGAGTATTTTACATGAATTTATGTCTGTGTGTGTTTTACATGTGTGTCTACTGCCCACCAAGGCCAGAAAAGGACATCAGATCACTTGGAATTGAAGTTATACAAGTTTGTGAGCTACCAAACGTATGCTAGTAATAAAACTCATGTCCTCACAAAAAAAAAAAAAAAAAAAAAAAAAGTATAATTACAAGGCCTTTACTAGTATTCATGGCACTGCTTAGAGAGATCATTTTTATTTAATGTGGGTCTGGTTGAGTTCTAAAAGTTATCAAGTGGTGATACTCTAAGTGTTTATGGTGGGAATTTATACAAGGACAGTGTGGACAGAAGGTTATTGCTGAAACTCAGTGCTTATGTTTGGCTTTCTTTAAGGAACTGTTCAAGAGAGAATAGTTGAAAAAGGATGGACAATTTATGGGCCGCATTGAAGAAGTTTGAGGGGGCAGAGGAATGGAAATATTAAGTGTAAGTATGCTGTAATCGTCTTACAATAAATGGTAAGCTTATATTCAAATATATGTCGAAATAACATGAATTTATGATATTAGTTATACAATTTATATTTTTTATTCTATTATTAGTTGATGCATTTAAGTTGGAGCCATTTGATAAAGTCTTTTATACTGTTGATATTTTACTGTGGCTTCTCTTGTCAATACAGACGAGAATGAAATACTTACGTGTCCATGTCTGTACCCATGTAATGATTACTTATGGACAAAACTTCATACTCACAAAACTATGTCAATGGTATATTTGGTGGAATAATAATTCTTTGCCTGAGTTTGTGTTTTGTATACAACAAAATTAATGTACTGATATTCTTGTATTTTAACATATTAATATTTTATTAACTCCTAACATTTTAAAAGGCCAGTACTGTCTTGACTTGTTCTAAATTAGTTCACAAGACATGAAGGACAAAAATTAGAACACCAATGTTTCTAGTAAGTCTTCCTGTAGCTACATATCTCATATTACCATGCGATGATATTTATATTTATTTTCTTTTTCTTTTCTTTCTTTTCTTTTGGATTTTCAAGTAAAGATCATAGCATTCAATAAATAAAGAACTTGGTCAGTTTCCTCAAGTACTTTGAAATGAATAATTATTTGGGTAAAGGAGGCTCTGGGAGAGCTGCCTGCTCTTAGGGCAGTGATCTTCTCCTCTGCACTTTCCCTGAATAATTATACACACTCTATTGTGAGTGTTTTGTAATGCAGATATCTTTATGTCACTTATTATCCTATAACAGGAAATGAACAATTTGGTTCATTGATCTGAAGTTATTTGAAATTTTTTTTTTTTTTTTGTAGTTGTGGTTTGGTCATTGATCCTGCTACTGGGCTGAACAGAAATTCATTCATATATCCTCAGGGTATATAACATTCAATAGAATCACAGTCATTGTTTATTTTTAAAAATTTCCAGACTCAAAAATCATTCTGTATTTAGGTTTAAGTACTGTAGTCTGTTGTCTGTATATTTTCATAAATATATAATATTTACAATTTTTGTGTAATGTTACACTTATGTAAGAACTTTATGACCCATGAATGTGTTCAGTTTTGAGAACATGTCATATTTTTTTTCTTCATTGGTATCTAATACAAATGATCTTGGATGGCTATAACATGGTATAACTGTTTGATATACTGAATGAAAGGTCTGCTATTTTAGTCATGCTATCTTCAAACCAAGAATGTGGAAGTACTTCACAGTTCAGCCTTTGCTTCATATTAGCAAGATTATTTTAGAAACATGATTTCTTTAGATTCTATTTGAATATTTAGGATAGTTATTTTTAAATCCTTTTTGTGATTATAAAATGCTTAATCATTTCTTCATTCACTTCCCTCATTTCAAACACTTTTATATACTCCTCTTCATTTGCTTTCAAGTGCATTTTGTCCTTTTAAATTTCTTGTTATACCATGTATATCTGTACATGGAGATAATATATTCTCCTAGTATTTAACACTTCTCAGAATATGTCCTGTTCCTTTGGTTTATGAAATAATTCTGATATATTTGTAATGTTCTCTTAGCCTCTTCTTGGGGAGTGTTTTGTAGATCTATCTACTGGGACAAAGCTCAACAACCCTTTTGAGCATTTTCATAGGTTGTAATTTTCTGCAAGGGTCTCTCTCTGTTTCAAAGGGAACTCCCATTCATGGGGGTTAAAAAATTGTCTATCTGTAGGTATTGGACAATGTTTAGATTGTTATTAAAGATTTAGGATTTAGTAAAATTATAAAAGTTAGTAGTTTCTCTGCTAGTAATCTTGACTGTGTTAGCACACTATAAGTAGCTAGGTTTCAACTACCAGGCATGTATTCTTTTTTTCTTTTTCTTTTTCTCTTTAATTTTATATTTTCTTTATTTATATTTCAAATGTTTTCCTCTTTCCAGGTCTCCCCTTGGGAACCCCCCTATCCTATCCTCTCACACATGCCTCTATAAGGGTGCTCCCCCACCTTCCCACCTATTCCTGTCTTCCCGCCCTAGCATTCCCCTGCGTTGAGGCATATAACACCCTCAGGCCCAAGGGCTTCTCCTCCCACAGATGTCCAACAAGGCCATCCTTTGCCACATATGCAGCCAGGACCACAGGTCCCTCCATGTGTATTATTTTGTTGGTGGTCCAGTCAGCAGCACATATACTAAAATTGGAATGATACAGAGAAGATTAACATGGCCCTTGCACAAGGATGACACACAAGTTCATGCAGCATGTATTTCTTTCTGATGCTGGAAATGTATTTCTAGCAGTTAGAAAGCTATTGATTACTTCCAAGGGATACATTTCACTATGGCACCCTCAAGTTTAATGTGAGATGCTGATGGTTCTTGTGGTTTATAAGTCGTAGCTTAGAGGGATTTCTTTTGAAATTTTGCATAGCATATTCTTGTACCATGTAAGCTAGTCCTCCCGGAGGAAACTTTCAGGACTGTTTGAGATCAGGGAATACTAAGGCCTGGATATGTTGTTTCAGCAATTGTGGTACACTTCCACTTCTAGGGTGCAGCAACAAACAATAGAAGTACCCTGTGCATTGGAAATTTCTTGTACAGACAGAAGAGCAACTCAAATGATGGCTTCTAATATGTTATTGGGGTTTTGTTTAGTGAAAGGAGCTAAGATGATTAAAAAAATTCATTAAAACTCCATATGTATATTTATTTACTCTGATTTATGTGTATTATCCATTTTTTTTTGCTATAGAGTTGATATAATTCCTGATGACTTTTCAGAAATCCTAATTATTATTATTTTTCCTTCTCCTGCCTTTGTTTTTACTTCCTTCCATTAATAGTTTTATTATTTCTGATCTGATCAACTTTTTCTTTGTTTCTCTATGTGAATTGCTTTGATTTCTGAAACTGGAGGCTATATATAGTGGTTTTTTTTTTTTTGGAATTTTTATTGCCATGTTTTGTAAAAGACAAAATACTGAAAGTATGGGGCAGATAAGGTATAAATAAAGCAAAATATAAGGACAGAAAGAAAGGAAAAACATTAGAGAACCAAAAGATGAAAAATGACATGTTGATGGAAGACTATGTGTCGGATATGATTATAGCTAGTTTGACTAGAATGAGAGTAGTGATAGTGTGGAGAGTGAATGAAATAATCATTACTATAAACATATTCTAGTAATATTTGTGTTTTATTTATAAATGTGAAGATATACATATATTAATACAAGCTAAATTTCCTAAAGCAGCCATATTGACCTATACAGTTAGAATGTCATTCCTGTTGAACAATGAAACCTATTTGGAAAACCAGTGAACTAAAGAATATTGGATATTAAGGCAAAGTTGAATTAATATAGACTAGTGTTTCATAAGACCTGGTTAATGTTTGACAAAGTAATTATGGTAGATTTCGCTGTACATCTATTACTCCACTATTTCTGTGTCTTTCACAGAGAACAGCATAGACAAGTTACCATTTACTGAGGTGTTGTGGCCCGCCCGCAGTCCGCAACTTGAACGGTTCAACTGAGAATGGCAGTTCGAGCTGAAAAGAGAGGAAGCTAGACGGGGCGGAAGAAAGAATTGGGCCAAGACGATTCCATGTTCAAGGCCCACTTTTACTAATTCCAACATTCAGTTATAAAGGAAGGGGGAGGGAACCCAATTTCCCACCAAGTAACTCGGGGTCCAGTAGCAGGACAAACACGTGTGTGTCTCCAAGCAGCAAAGCCGACAGGGTCCAGCAGTGGGCACGGCAGAACGAATGAGCAGGAAACTCTACCCTTGTGCAAGCAGGTTCAAGCAGGTGGGGGAAGGGAGACCACATCTCCTCCCAATAGTTAACAAAAAAATAAAATAAGAAAAGGCTGGCCTGAGGCAGAAAAATTGTCTATGCTAAATAGTTCTGCCTGAGTTCTTAGGGCTAAAGAAAAAACCTGTTTCCGTGGGATTCCCTAATGGTAAACTGTATCTGGCTAAGACTGTCTTTATTATCCTAGTAAAGCACTAACAGAATAGTGCTGAGCTGTAGGCTCTGACTTTACAACGCTAATTAGTGCTGAATAGGTAACTACCTGGTTGCATTTTAAGTAGGGCGTTGGAACCCTGGCTAAGTTTGACAGAACAAATTTAGAATAACACTGAGTTGATATTCCTCTGCAATTTTGGATGACAGGCAGGGGAACAGGGAGAAGGGGCAAGACCGGCTCCTTAGTACAAGGCCAATTGGCTTTTTTATTTGGGTGGGAGGCAGTGAAGGGCTTGCCCTTTCAACAGTACGATCTCCAAACTCTCTCCCCCCCTATTAATTAAGTCTAAATAGGCAACGCTTAACTGAGGTGACCAAATGATTTTCTCATCCGTAGATGAGTGGGCCTTTAACCTTGGCTTGGGTGGACATTGACTTGATTCCTCCCGTGGGTGTTGTCAGGACCCACATCTGTGGCTCTTGGTATCTTTTGGGGAGGGGAGGCAGAGCCTTAGGTATTTTTGGTTTTTAGCTGGAATCAGATACCAACCTCCTTCAAATCAGGTGTGTTGCACAGGGAACTCAGAAACAGTCAAACTGGACCTTCCCCCGCAGTAATCCCCTGCGCCAAGTGGTAGCCATACTGTATTCGTATGATCACGAATCAGTATGCGCAGGTCTGAGTCCTGCGCGGTCTCTAGTGGAGACTTGTCAACCTCAGATTTAGCAAGGCCTAGAAAAGAATTATGTCATTAGTAACACCACGAATTGTGGCTAAAATAGGAGCTGGAAGTCTTTCCTCCTCATCCCTGTTATTCCCTAGCCTGAGGAACTAAGGAAACCTTGCAGTAACATCAAGGGTGAAAAGCCAGAGGTCAGCTAAGGGACTAAGCCCGTCTATCAAAATAAGAACTAATCTCTATAAATATATGAAATTTCTACTTCCCTAGCTCTCTTGGTAAATCTAAGTTCTATCTCAGACTGAAAGCCACGTGCTGGAATGTCCTTGGAAGGGAGATAGCAGTAGCCACCTGTGTGCTCTTGGGGGAGGGGAAGGCACCCCTGCAGGTCTTGCGGGAGAATGTAGATTGACCTACTTGAAAAAAGAAAGAGATCTAGACAATGAGAGAGTAGCAATGCAAATTTTCTTTTTGGAGAAATCCAGGTACTTATTCAGATGCAAATTGTAAAGTTAAAGCTAGTCTCCGGCCTCCTGTAGGGGATTTGGCTCAGAGGAAAACAGCGTTTCTGGGAGCTTCCATTCCCAGCTGAATTTTAAGCACAAGAGGAATTTTAGTCTTTAGAATGATACTTACAAGAAGAGACAGGATCTGTGTTTACCTGACGAATTAATCTCTCTGGCAGCCACCGTGCTCCATCTTCATCTCGTGAAAAAACACAAACCGAGCCTCTTCCCCAGATTAGAACTGGATCCGGACCCTTCCATTCATTAGTCAGGGGGTCCTTCCATTTTACCAATGCATAAGAATTAGAAGTAACTGGATGCCAATGGCGATCCGCTGCAGACTGACCTTTAATGTCAGTTTGCAAAAAGTTTAGGACAAATAAGGTGAAGGCAAGATGAGCCTTTGGTGACCTTGGGGGATATAGCTGCCCCTCTTTTGTTTTAAAAAGCCAATTCTTTAAGGTGCTATGAGCACGTTCAACTATTCTTGTCCCATGGGGTTGTAAGGAATTCCAGTTTTATGTTTGATACCGAATTCTTTACAGAATGCAATAAAGTTTTTACTAGAATAAGATGGCCCGTTATCTGTCTTAATAAGTTTAGGCAACCCCATGGCATTAAAGGCTTGTAGGCAATGAACAATTACGTTTTTTGAAGCCTCCCCTGTATGCAGAGAAGCAAAGAGATATCCTGAACAGGTATCAATGCAAACATGTATATATTTTAGTTTTCCAAATTCTGCATAATGGGTTATATCCATTTGCCAAATATGATTAGGCATAAGGCCTCTAGGATTGACTCCTAGATGTGGCACTGGAGATAATATAATACATTTAGGACATTGTTTTACAATCATTCTTGCTTGCTCCTTAGTGATCTTATGTCGGAGCCTTAGGGTATGGCTAGAGAGATGAAACCTTTCATGATCACGTTGGGACAGAGCAACAGGATCGGAAACTAAAGCTTCTCCTATTAGAGCTCTGTCAATGCGATCATTACCCTTGGCCAGAGGCCCAGGAAGACCAGAGTGAGACCGTATATGGCCAATATAAAACGGATTTTTCCGGGCAAGAATGATGTTTTGCAATTCTGAAAATAAGGATCCTGACAGTGTATTGAAGTTAAACGTACCACAGGTTTCCAATAAGGGTACTGACTGAGCAACATATAAACTGTCAGTAAAGATATTAAAAGCCTCATGTACAGACTGAAAGACCTTTAGTACTGCTGTTAATTCGGCTAGCTGAGCCGAGAGACCAGGAGTTTCTACGATAACCTGTTGATTATTAATAAGATATCCAGCTCGCCCTTTAGAGGAGCCATCAGTAAAAATCAATAGAGCATTATTTAAAGGCTGTAAAGAAGTCATCTTAGGAAATATCATATCATGTACATTTAAAAATTTTATCAACCTGTCTTTGGAGTAGTGGCTGTCTATAGTTCCATTAAACCCTACTTGTGCAAGCAACCAATCTGTACTATGCTGTTTCAGCCAAGTGTCCTGACTTACGCTGTAAGGCTGAACAATGATATCTGGCTCTTTTCCGAAATAAGTCAATGCCTGACTTCTTCCAGTGATAATTATCTGAGCCACTGCTTCATGATATGGCAAGATATTACATTTGGGAGAAATCCTCTAATGTATCCACATTATAGGAAATTTTTGACATAGCAGTCCTGTAGGCACATGAGTCGTATTAAAAATTAACAGGTGCAGCGGCAAGGAGTAATCTATATAGGTAACGAATTGCTCTTCAATAGACTTTTCCACTAGCTGTGAGGCCAGCAATCCTTCTGAGGTTAGGGATGTAGGGGAAGGGGGATCAGAACTCCCTTTAAGAATATCAAATAAAGGTTTCAACTCCCCTGTAGTAAGCTTTAAATAGGGGCGAAGCCAGTTAATATCACCTAACAATTTTTGAAAATCATTTAAAGTCCTTAAGTTATCTCTACGAATAACGATCTTCTGGAGAAAAACAGCTTGATCAGTGAGTATAAAACCCAAATAATTATAAGGATCCTGAGTTTGTACCTTTTCAGAAGCAATTTGCAATCCCTTATCAGCTAGGCCTTTTTGTAAACCTTTATAACACAAAAGCAATTCTTGGGAGTTCTTTCCCACCATCAAGACATCATCTATAAAATGAACGATGTAAATATTTGGCCATTGTTGTCTAACAGGCTGAATTGCTTTCGCCACAAAGTTTTGACATAATGTGGGACTATTAGCCATCCCCTGTGGGAGAACTGTCCATTGATATCTTTTCATGGGTTCCTTGAAATTTACAGAAGGAACACTAAAAGCAAATCTCTCACAATCCTTTGGATGCAAAGGGATGGTAAAGAAACAATCTTTCAAATCTATAACAATATTATAATATCCCTTAGGAATGGCTACTGGGGAGGGGAGCCCTGGTTGTAAGGTTCCCATAAGTACCATGGTTTCATTAACCTTTCTTAAATCTTGTAATAGTCTCCATTTCCCAGATTTCTTCCTGATAATGAAAATGGGTGTATTCCAGGGAGAATTAGACTCCACCAAATGTCCTGCTTCTAACTGCTCCTGCACTAGCAAAGAAGCGGCCTCTATTTTCTCTTTAGGTAAAGACCACTGATCCACCCACACCGGAATATCATTATGCCACTGAATTTTTTCGGCGTGGGATGCAGGCAAGATAGTGGTCGCTATTGAAAATACTTTAAACCTCTCATGTTAGAGTGGGGTTTAAGATCCTCAAAGTTCTTAATTCCCTGTCCTTTCTTTACTACTTCATGACCAGGCAGGAGTCCCTGCCTGAATGTCTGTTCAGTCACCATCTCCTTAGAACTGCACAGAATAACACCCATCTGTGACAACAGATCTCTTCCCCACAGGGTCACAGGAAAATTTGACATAACATACGGCTGAATCTTTCCTGATTTCCCTTCCTCATCTCTCCAGGTTAGCAATTTGGAACTACGTTTTGGGTTACTGGCGTACCCAATTCCTTGAAGGTGAGTCAAGGTAAGAGTCAAGGGCCAGTTTGAGGGCCAGTCCTGCCCTCTTATAATCGTTACATCGGCCCGGTATCTATTAATCCTTCAAAGCCTTTTCCATCAAGAGTCAATTTAAGGTTAGGTCTCTGATTAGTGATAGATTTCACCCAATTTACACCAGAGGAGTCAAAATTATTTTGTCCTTCCTCATTTTCAAGGAATCTATACAGTGACTGGCGTAAAGGGATCAAAGTAAGTTGAGCAATTTTCTGATTAGCAGGTATAGTTATAACACCACGAGGGCAAGCAGCTATGATTTTAAGTTCTCCCTCATAATCATTATTTATAACACCTGGATAAATCTGCAGGCCTTGTACAATAGAACTGCTTCGTCCTAAGAGAAAGCCACAGGTTTCTATGGGCAGTGGTCCAAAGACTCCGGTAGGCAGAGTTTGGACTCCCACTTCTGGGGTTAATACTGTGTGGACAGTGGAACAGAGGTCCAGTCTTGCATTTCCTGGGTTTAACCTGACAATCTCAAGAACTGATCTTGTTGGCTGGGCAGCAGATTTATAGCCCCATAAGCTGTCTTCTTTGAATAACTCGGGGCCTGGGGCTGACCCCTTTCCTCGTTTCCAGGCACCGGGCGGCTCAAAACCCTTGGTTTATGCTTACAATCTTTTGCCCAGTGGTGGCCCTTCCCACACTGGGGACATATTCCTGGGGTACGGCCTGTTTGTCTACCCTTGGCGCCCTTGTTCGTAGGACAATTACTTCTAAAATGATCCAAACTTCCACAATTAAAGCATGCATTATTCCCTCGTTTCCTCGAGAACATTGCTTGCGCATAGGTTCCCTGGGAGAACTCGCAGGAAGGCCCGATGTCTGTGCAAAGACAGACATATCCTGCCAAATCTGTCTGTCCCTTATGCGGTTGAATTGCAGCTCGGCAAATTGTGTTAGCATTCTCATAAGCCAGTTGCATAATGAAGGGACTACCCGTGTCTGGGCTTCCAAGGATTTTACTAGCTGAAATCAATAGCCTGTCCACAAAGTCCTGATATGGTTCATCAGAACCCTGCCAAATGCTAGCTAAACTTCCACCAATATCTCCTTTAACTGGCAACCTTCCCCAAGCACGGCGTGCGGCTGTCACAATTTGCGTGTACACTGCAATGGGAAAATCAATATGATTTGTCTGTCCCTCATATGGACCCTCTCCTAAAAGCATGTTGTTATCCCAGTTTGAGTTACCAGCCTGAGCATTAGAAGCAGCAGTTTTCTTACTGGCATCTCGCCATTCAGAATCCCAAAGCAAAAAATCTCCTCCTG
This sequence comes from Mus caroli, assembly GCF_978045245.1. Taxonomy (NCBI): domain Eukaryota; kingdom Metazoa; phylum Chordata; class Mammalia; order Rodentia; family Muridae; genus Mus; species Mus caroli. The sequence continues at coordinate 85,066,172 of NW_028227263.1, forward strand.
ACAGGGTAGCCTTGGAAAGAGTCTTCCAATCTGAGGGGGTTAAGTGTGACTCCACAACTGTGTCCAATAATGCTTGAGTGAATGGGGCTGACCATATTGCACAACAGCTGCCTTTAACTCTTTTATCAACTTGAAATCCAAGGTCTGGTAATGTCTGGCCCTAGTATCTTGCTGATCAACTACCTCGACCACAGGAAAGGCTAGCGTATTAGATGAATTCTGTCCTTTCCCATGAGCCTGACTCACAACTCTTTCTAGCGGCACCTGGTGAACTACAGAAGAGTTACTCTTCTCTGCTTCTGAGATCTTTTTTAGTTCCCGAAGCTCATTAGTCAGCCTCTGAAGCTTAATCTCAAACTCTAACTCGCTTAGCCATGTGTCCCTATGAGTAGCACCTCCCGAAGTGGTGATTATAGGTGAAGCAGGAGATTCATAAGAGGACCAATTCTCATTAAGGTAATGGGCAATTTATCTGAGTGATTTTTTGTTAAAATTCAGTCCATCATCAGAGTTTCCACATTTATCAATTTTTGAGTTAAGAAGATCTTTTTCTGAGGAGGCCTTCTCTGATAGGCACTCCTCCTGAGATACCACAAGCTCCGCCTGAGGGCAATTTAGCCCTGGAGAAGTTGCATCTTTTATAGCATCATTTACGAGCACCCAGAGGCCTAGGGTAAAATTATCTGTCTGAGCGATTTTCAAGGCCTCACCAACTTTCTCCCAGGTTCCACAATCTATCATTTCTTCTTCTTTGAACCATGGGCAACAGCTATCTATCTTATCTAAAAAATTTCTTACTAATTGTACTTCAAGCCTTATTCCTCTGGCCTGAAACAACTCCTGAAAACTAAAAACAACCGCCTGATCCATGACTTTAAACCCTTCCTTCTTCCACCTAAACAGCTTTCTAAAAAGCTGCGGCACACCACCTGTTTCCGTATCTAGTTCCGATTAACAAGCTGCTGACCCAAGTGGAACCAGTGTTGGGTTAGCACTGATTCAAACTTAATTCGTATCCTACCACATCCACAGCAACACTTTACAAAACTGAAATTTTAAGCTAGCGCTAGCACGTGTACCTGTCCGTTGCTCCGATGCTCCCGATATGAAGATCCTTTCCTTTCTTGTGGAGCTCCACACAGCAGCCGTTTCTCTTAGCATCCCTTTGCCATTCTTCAGGTCCCAGTTCTGGCGCCAAACTGTTGCGGCCCGCCCGCAGTCTGCAACTTGAATGGTTCAACTGAGAATGGCAGTTCGAGCTGAAAAAAGAGGAAGCCCACTTTTACTAATTCCAACATTCAGTTATAAAGGAAGGGGGAGGGAACCCAATTTCCTGCCAAGTAACTTTGGGTCCAGTAGCAGGACGAACACGTGTGTGTCTCCAAGCAGCAAAGCTGACAGGGTCCAGCAGTGGGCGCGGCAGAACGAATGAGCAGGAAACTCCACCCTTGAGCAAGCAGGTTCAAGCAGGTGGGGGAAGGGAGACCACACTGAGGTATCAGTCCTGATGAAAGGAAACAAAAATTGACATAAAAGGACCACTTAAGAGGACAACATCTGAGATAGTGTAGAAGAAAACTCACAAGTTACATGTAGTATGTTCCAGGGAGACCCTTGAAATTTATTCTACTGCTTATTTAATTTTAAAATCTGGAAAGTTGGTGAGATGGCTCAGTTCACCATGTACTGGCCCTACAGTAATTATTATCCTCTTTATTTCCAGTACACATTAAATGTGGACATAGTGGTGTGTAGATACCATCCTTTGACTTGAAGTTTAAAGACAAATAGACCTCCCAGACTTGTTGCCCAACTAGGCTAGACCATATGGTGAAATCCAACCTAGATGGATTACATATACCTTGTAAAATATTCCTTTACCTCTATGAAACACCAAAACATACCTTGCTAATTTGTTCTACCATTCTTTAAAAGTAATGATCTAGAGTGATGGGTGATCATACAATCACATACATGATAAAACCTTCCCATTAAATGTTATCACAAATGATCTAGTGATAGTAAACTCCTGCACCAAGACAGTATTTGCTAGACATTCCAGTACAATTGACTATATAAATACCCAACACCCGTGGACTATAAGTTAATTTTTAAAGCAGAACAAGCCAACAAAATCCCAACATAGGCAAGGGCATGATAGTGAAGCCAAACACATATCTGAGAATCTGGTGTCATTTTTTTTTTTTTTGATAGCAGGAAAAGTACGAGTAAGCATTCTTCAGGGATTCTTTCATTGACAAGCTACTCATGCTCCAATAGGTGTACCCACATCTATGCACATATAGAACACTAAATAGAAGGCAAGTGTATGAAAAAAGGAGAGCACATGAAGTTGGGATGAAATACTAATGAATATTGGGAATAATTTATATTTAGGGAATTGGTCATGGTTTTTGAAAATATATGTATATATTAATATGAAAATAGTTTTAAAAGAAAAAGAGCCCTGGTATATCATTCCAGGTGTCCACATATACTTTACATAGACATGCAGAAAATATGCTCTCTATATATAAAATGTACACTTATACTGCCAACAAACAAACAGTGAAAATATGAATAGAGTTTGACTATTTTGTTCTAAAACATATACCTTGTAAAATATTCCTTTACCTCTATGAAACACCAAAACATACCTTGCTAATTTGTTCTACCATTCTTTAAAAGTAATGATCTAGGGTGATGGGTGATCATACAATCACATACATGATAAAACCTTCCCATTAGAATTAGAAAGAGATAGCACAAGTCTGAATTTGACTGCATACAGTATGAACCAGAATGTCACAGACACAAATGAGATATTCTTGTATTTTGGCAGGATGAAAGCCTGGAATGACCAGAAAGGTTCAATACTTTAATGGCTGCTTTTCTCTATCATCACCTAAAGCCAGCACCCTGAAACACCTAAGTTGGAAGGAGACAGGTAAAAGAAGTGGAGGAGCTGCTATGATGGAGAACTCTCCTGGTTTATACCAGGCTTCAGCTTTCAGCTTCTCTCTCTCTCTCTCTCTCTCTCTCTCTCTCTCTCTCTCTCTCTCTCTCTCTCATTCTCTCTCTCTCTCTCTCTCTCTCTCTCTCTCTCTCTCTCTCTCTCTCTCTCCCTCCCTCTCTGTCTCTGTCTCTCACGCTACCTCTCTTCCTCTAATCTTCTCTACATTTATCTCTGTATCTGTCTCTCTCCTCCTCCTCCCTTTCTCCCTCTATCCCTCCTTCCTTCTCTCTACCTGTCTCTGTCTCACTTTCTCTCTCCTTCTGAACAATTATCTTAGTTAGAGCTCCAACTGCTGTGATGAAACACCATGACTCATAACAACAATGTGCAGTACAAGGTTTATTAGTCTTCTAATTTGACATTACATTACATCATCAAAGTAAGTCAAGGCAGGAACTCAAGCAGAGAAGGAACCTTGAGGCAGGAGATGGTACAGAGGCCATTGAGGGATACTGCTATTGTCTTGCTCCACATGGCTTCATTAGCCTTCTATCTTATAGAGTACAGGACCACCAGCCCAGATATCCACTACCCATCACCAACCTTGGACTGTGCCCTCCCAACAAGTTGAGAAATTACCTCACAGGCCTTCTTATAACCATTTTCTTAATTGAGGTTTCCTCCTCTCAGATGACTTTAGCTTGTATCACATTGTCATAAAAAATACCACCTTGCATAGCCCTTAATCCATTATATATTTGCCCACATACACTCAGTCAATTACAGGAAACTATAGCTAATATAAATCCATGCACATAGGAGTTTTACCAGTCAAGCTCCTGGTTCAAGGCTCTAACCAGGGCATGATTAAAAAGTTACATTTCACAGAGGGAAAATTGTGTCCTGGTTTACAGAGCCACCCAGTAAAATCAGGGCTATTTTCTTGTATTCCTTTAGCTTTGTAGAGATTCGGCTTCTGTCTAATTTGCTGTAAAATTGTTCCTATGTCTAAAGACAGCTCATCTGCTTAATATCTACCCTACTTGGATGAGCCTTGGAATATTTTATTGTATAGAAGAAAGATGATTTACTAATGTTTTCAGTATTATAGAGACATGAGACCTCTGCTTCTTACAGCTTTTGAATATATACTGAAGAATTGCTATGTCAGTGGCAGCTGACAACCTAAGACTCTTGGACTGCTTAGAGGCCTGTCACATAAAGTATTTTACGTGGTGTGCAATGGCCAACTGAGAGCAATGATACATAATGGTGGAATTCTCTTATTTCTACTGATTAAGAGTCACAGACGCACCTTTCCCATCCTGACTTAACTTTCAAAATGAAATTGTCACTGCAGTTTGGAATATAATTGATCCCAAATTTTACTCATTTCTCTCATTCTCTCTGCTCACAACTCTTTATTGATGAAAGACAAGGGAAGAAGCCTGCCCATACTTTCTTGGAAGGAATTTTACCTGCAAAATGTCTTTTCTCTGTTTGGCTTGTCATCTCCTTTTACTGATCAATGTCCCCTGATTAGCAACTCCTTCCCTTCTCCAGTGACTTTAGATGCGTTACATTATGTACATTATTAAAATTATATTACCTTATCTGAGTTGCTATTTTGAATCAAAAGGTTTTCTAAAATTATTTTCATTATATACTAACATGTGGCTCTTGTAATTTTCATGTTAATTTTATTCTCTCCAAGTTTGTCTTCTTGTGGAGAATCTAAGAGGAAAACATAATAAAACGTGATAATAAATTAGTACACAGAAGAGACAACTCACTAAGTCATTTGATTCAAAGAATAAATTATGAGTAGGATGTATTCTTTAGGGTTGTTGCATTTATCTGGGTTAGGGAGCTATAAGGCTATAGTTTTAATGTTTTCTTTTACCTACATCACTGTGGGATTTTTGCAAATACATCTCTTTTTGTCCCAATGCTTACATGTGGATCTGGAAGCTGTGACATATACCTCATTGGTTCACAAGCCTGGACTTAATGAAACTTTAATTTCTGGCCTATTGCCAATGTCCTTTCTGAGGCAAAAGATCATTTATCCTTATGTCTCTTAGGTAGAGACAAACAGCAGGAACACATTTCTATAACTAGCTTAAAAATACTTTCTAATTAGTGGTCAATGCATTTTAAAATTTTATCAAATGGTATTTTTATTTTGAAGTGTTCAGTTCTCACAGGTGTTAATTCTGTTGTTCAGGTAGGTTTTTTAACACATATACTCCTGTGGTTCTTATGACACAGGTTCCATTGAATGTGACAACTGAAGGCTTGACAGATATTTCTTTAATGTTGGATAGACTTACTGTGCTGCTGAGTATGATTGGAATCTCATTGCTGAAGCTATGCCACCTCTGTAGATTCTTGAGGCACCCACACTGTAGATATAGGCAACAACATTCACACACATGGAAAACCTACTGCTTTCCAACATTCAGCTTTTATTGTCAATTTGCTTGTCTTGTATATATGGACACTTGAGTCTTATTTATAAAATACATATGTAAAAATCAAGGCAAAAAGGTTTGGTTTAGTACTTGCAGTATATGAGAGGAAGTGACAGACAGATCTCTAAGATTTGTTGAGCTGCCAACGTAGACTACTTGGCAAATTTAGCTCATTGGAAAAGACTGTCTCAAATAAGCCAGAGGTAGTAGATATATACAATGTAAAAAGTATTTCTTGGACATGATAGACGGTTGACCACATGAACTTCCAACATCTAAGACTGCATGTACAAAAGTTGGATCAGAACAAGTCATAAATATCCTGCTATGGCTGAAGTAGGAAGGTACTTTTACATTCCATTTCAGTATGATTAGTTATTGGCATTTAATACGTTTTTAATTGATAGAAGAGCCAGGTTCTTTTATATACACTTCTTTGTGTAGGTATACACATACACACACACACACACACACACACACACATACATACACACACACATACGCACACACTCACAGACACACATACATACATACTCTCTCTCTCTCTCTCTCTCTCTCTCTCTCTCTCTCTCTCTCTCTCTCTCTCTCTCTCTCTCTCTCCACAGTTTAAAATACACATAGTTTTTAATTACTCTTTTTTAACACTGCTCTTAAGTTATTTACCAGTATGACAAGTTAATGGATTACATACAGATGAGGCATGTGGTTTGATCAGTTTTTGAAAACACCATTTCTATATTTACCTCTACTAGCCTGTTTTAGATTATTCTAACACACATAAAGATAGATCCAGTGTGATTACTAGTGGATATAATCATAATACTCAGGGAAACTGACACAGCGAGATTGCAAGAAGTCAGCAGCTTACTGCATGTGGCAGCTAACAGTCATAGTCAGAAGGCCCCAGAAAAGAAAATAGATGCTTTATAGTAAATAGATGTAAAAGAATTCCAAGCTGCCAGATACATGCTTAACACTCAGATACCACTAGTTGGTATTGACTGTTATCAATTGTATCCTAACCCTAATCCTAACCATAGGAAAAATGATATTTTCCTATCTTTCTCCTCCTTTGCACATCTTCAGCTGGAACAGAGAGGGAGAACAGGTGACTGACTTATCCACAACTTCTAATGGAGATCTCCTAGGTTAGATTTTTTTTTTTAAATTACTATTTCTTGGTTTGGGCTCCCTCTGTTGATTAGTATGTAATCCATCCTTTATTTTCATTTAATCAGAGTCAATCAGAGCCATTTACAGCTAATATAAATCTATAGTGTTTATGACAGTCTGATGCACGGATACCACGCTTAGTTTATAAGAGGGCTACAACTGAGACCTACAATTTTGACAATCCAAAATTGACAGGGTAGATTCAAGGATTCACCACAGTATTCTTTAGTGTGATTTTTATACTATTCTCCTATTTTGGGGTTAGTTTTCTTCCCCAAACAGTTTCTACTCCCTGACTCCATTCAGGTCTTCCCTACCTCTCCTACTCCCAGATCCACACTCCTTCCATTCCCTCTTAGAAATGAACAGACCTTCAACAGCCAACAGCCAAACAGAGCAAAGCAAGATAAAATAAGACAATGCAAAATCCCTCATAAAAGGCTATTTGTCCCTCACCTGGGACCACTGATTCTGCTTTTAGGTTTGTCATTCATACTCACTCTTAGATGTTGCCTTTATCCAGAGATTGATAGTTCACATCAATCTTCTTAAAATGACAAGAGACTGGAGAACTGCTTTTCCGTATACTCCCTTGATGGACCCACTCTGTAAAGAAATTCTATGTCAGGAATGAATGACTCTCACATGTTGTGCTGATAATCTCTGAGATTTGGGGTATAATATTTACTGATAATTTCTTGCTTTTACCAAAAGACTTTCTGAAAGTAAATTAGTATAACATTTGCACACTTTTTTTTTTTGTTGCGATAGAGCCTTCCATTATTAAGAGTTTTTACCTTTATTTAAAAAAATATTTTTATTAGGTATTTTCCTCATTTACATTTCCAATGCTATCCCAAAAGTCCCCCATATCCTCCCCTCCCCCACTTCCCTACCCACCCACTCCCACTTTTTGGCCCTGGCGTTCCCCTGTACTGGGGCATATAAAGTTTGCAAGTCCAATGGGCCTCTCTTTCCAGTTATGGCCGACTAGGCCATCTTTTGATACATATGCAGCTAGAGTCAAGAGCTCCGGGGTACTGGTTAGTTCACAATGTTGTTCCACCTATAGGGTTGCAGATCCCTTTAGCTACTTGGGTACTTTATACAGATCCTCCATTGGGGTTCCTGTGATCCATCCAATAGCTGACTGTGAGCATCCACTTCTGTGTTTGCTAGGCCCCGGCATAGTCTCACAAGAGACAGCTATATCTGGGTCCTTTCAGCAAAATCTTGCTAGTGTATGCAATGGGGTCAGCGTTTGGAAGCTAATTATGGGATGGATCCCCACATATGGCAGTCTCTGATGGTCCATTCTTTCGTCACAGCTCCAAACTTTGTCTCTGTAATTCCTTCCATGGGTGTTTTGTTCCCAATTCTAAGAAGTTGCAAAGTGTCTACACTTTGGTCTTCATTGTTCTTGAGTTTCATGTGTTTAGCAAATTATATCTTATATCTTGGATATCCCAAGTTTCTGGGCTAATATCCACTTATCAGTGAGTACATATTGTGTGAGTTCCTTTGTGATTGGGTTACCTCACTCAGGATGATGCCCTCCAGGTCCATCCATTTGCCTAGGAATTTCATAAATTCATTCTTTTTAATAGCTGAGTAGTACTCCATTGTGTAAATGTACCACAGAAAATCAAATAACCCCATTTAAAAATGGGGCTCGGAGCTGAACAAAGAATTCTCACCTGAAGAATACCGAATGGCAGAGAAGCACCTGAAAAAATGTTCAACATCCTTAATCATCAGGGAAATGTAAATCAAAACAACCCTGAGATTCCAACTCACACCAGTCAGAATGGCTAAGTTCAAAAATTCAGGTGACAGCAGATGCTGGCGAGGATGTGGAGAAAGAGGAACACTCCTCCATTGTTGGTGGGATTGAAAGCTTGTACAACCACTCTGGAAATCCGTCTGGGGGTTCTTCAGAAAATTGGACATAGTACTACCGGAGTATCCCACAATACCTCTCCTGGGCATATATCCAGAAGATGTCCCAACCTGTAAGAAGGACACAGGCTCCACTATATTCATACCAGCCTTATTTATAATAGCCAGAAGCTGGAAAAAAACCCAGATGCCCCTCAACAGTGGAATGGATACAGAAAATGTGGTACATTTACACATTGGAGTACTACTCAGCTATTAGAAAGAGTTCTTACTTTTTAATTTATGTTCTACTGGGAGAAGAAAGTCTTTACTTCTTTGGGACAGATCCAGTTTTTTTTTGTTTGTTTGTTTGTTTACACTTGTTTGTTTTCACTTCTCTGTCTATTCAATCTATTGTTTTTTATGATAGATAAGGCAAGAGAGCTCTACATACTCCCAGGGAAATAACTTTACTTGGCTTAATTTTTTTCTCTTTTGCATTCATATTCTCTATTGTGTTCATTCCAATCAATACAGGATGCTAAATCATGTATGTTATATCATTTGCATTGCTGTGTTTGAGTAGTTCTTTTGAGTCACATTTCCAATCTTATTTATTACACATATTTATGAAGCTATCATATGCCATGTGATAATTTTATTCCCTGAAAGTTCCTCTGTCTAACATTTGAAAGGATAATAATTCAGGATCAGGAGAAACAGTCAACTGAGAAGCAGAATACACATATCAAGAAAGCACATGAGGCAATTGAATTTCATCACTTAGATATCTCAGAGGAAGAGGTATTTATGACCCAGAATTATTCAATTGATGGGTTGATAGCAACAGTTTTAAAAGGTAAGTGGATGATTACAGGGAGAAATATGTACAAATGATAATGAGATAAACATGAACAACAGTATAATTCAAATTAGGGAGAAGAGGGATATATCGTTTTAGCTAACAGAGAGAGCCAAATAGAAGATGCAGCAATTAGAGTGTCTCAGAAGTGGATCTGGCCTTGGATTCGTAGTAAAACTGAGTGGAAGAAATAGTACAGAGCATAAGACATCCATTTGGTGATAGTGTATATTCTTGCATGCTATGAGTAACTGTAACATATGAAAAGGAGAACTGCTAACTATACTATTATAATTTTACTGAGAATATAGTTAAGAAAACATTTAAGGCAGTTTTATCTTTATTGAAGTAGGGCAGGAAAATCATTTAAAATTTTTTTGGACAGGAATTTTCAGAGGATTTAGCAAGACTAATGATTTGTGTCATTGTAGTTGATGATAAGATGTAAGGTCATTGCTTTTATGAAAGATGTTGAGACTTGTGCCATTGGCCAGCATAAGTTCAGATTCATCCATTGGGTCTGCTCTATTATGACCCTGAGGGAATCAATGAGAGTTTAACATTATATTTAAGCTAAGCTTTGTTCAGTAATATGAAATGAAATTATACAGCTGGTTAGATTATGTTTGAGAGTTCTGTAGAATGAGAAGGTAACTGTCAGATTTCTCTGAAAGGAATGAGGATCTGGGTGATTTGTGAAGTAATTCTGTAAAATTAGCATCCAATTAACAATTTAAAACCAAATAGAAACTTATTGAGTGATTTTTATAGGACTGCATAGCAAAGATTCAAAGATACCACTTGGATATTAATATATATATATATATATATATATATATATATATATATATATATATATATATCCGAAACATTAAATTTGATGACATAGTATCTGGAAGCCTCAACCTTAATCAGAGAACATGGGTGTTTAAAGTATGGAGTATGGAATTAGCCTTTGCTAAGAGGAAAAATTGAAAGACAAGATAAAGTACATGCCTATTAGACTAGTATGAGGTTTCAGCTTGTACACTTAGGTACAAATTTTCACCTTTTAAAATATGCTAAAATGTTAATTTGGGAGACATTGTGGGTAGAGTAATTGCTACTTAACTCTTATTTGTTCAGATATCGAGTGTAAGAAAGCAGACTCTAAGATCCTCCACTGAGCATCCCCATGTCATATGAGCCATGGGGACAGTTTCATCTTCTGTATAGATAAGGTAATGATTTTACGGGTCTGACAACAGAACTAGAGATGGTTATGCCTACAACAGCTGGAAGCATCAGTTCTGTTAGGTCTTTTTTCTCATGTATCCTTGTAATGAAATTAGCATACAATTTTCTATAGTGGCACAGTGTCCCATCAAGAGAAAGGGTATTGCTTGAGCTTGAGAATGGGTTGCTGTGCAGTATATTTGTAAATTTAACCCATTATACTCACACGTTCAATTTTTTATAATCAGTTCACATACACCATTTTGAATATTATTTTGTATTAAATAAACTTCAATTTTTCCTTTTTCTTTTTTTAATCATTCCATTCATTTATATCTCAAATGATATCCCACTTCCTGGTTATTCCTCCACCAATCCCCCATCCTACATCTGCCCTCCCCCTCCCCTTTGTCTGTATGAGGTTGTTCCCCCAACTCTCCTGCCCTACTGCTCCAGCATCCTCCTATTCTAGGGCATCAAACCTCCCTGAGATCAAGGGTCTCCCTTCCCATTGCTGTCAGGCAAGGCCATCCTCTGCTACATATGTATCTGGAGTCATGAATCACTCCAGGTACACTCCTTGGTTGGTGGTCTAGTCACTGGGAGAACTGGGTGATCAGGCTAGGCTATGCTGTTCTTCCAATGGAGTTGCAATCCCCCTCCTCTTTAATTTTTGCTTTAAACTTGCTGTGTTTGAGGCATAAATTTAACAATGTTTAGAGAAGACTGTATAACAGGAGATATAAATGGGTCTTCTTCTTTAATGTTTTCTGTCCATAGTTCTAAGCACATTAAATAATTTGCTCATTTGAAAGGTCACTCACTATTTACTTTTATGACTTATTTATCTATACTGCAATAGTTATCAATAATTTAGTAATTCTTATTAGATTAGGATTTCATAATTTTAACCTTGCTGTAATTTATGAAGGTCAAAAACTACAGGTTTTGCATTGAAGCTCTATTAGTACAAAAATAAACATAATCCATAAATATAGTCTTTGGAGAGACTGAGAACCACAGTTTCTTGATTCTTTTGTAGCATGGCCATTTAAACGTTCATGGCTTTGTCTTCATCAGTTATGCTTTCATTCTTAGAAAAAAATCATAAAAAACTCTATTCTTAGTCAAAATATTTAACACTTTTTCTAAAAATAGTAAAACTATCTAACGAATTCAAATAAGTTTCCTTATATGTCCTGTTGTTACTTTTTTATTTTCTTAAATAAAATTTGGATCCAAAGTATACATATATGGTATTGTGTATTAAATTTAAATAACCTGAACTAAGACTTTTGACTCTTAACCATTTTTTTCTTACAAGTTTTAATATAAAATTTCCCTGTGTTAATTTGATAGTTTTTCAAACCATGTCCCAGTGGTTTTATAGATCCTAAGACAATGAAGTTTACTTTCAGCAATTGCTGCAAAGATATTCATGAAGAATATAGGAAATAAAGTAGTATGTGATATTTCTAATATTCTCAATACCCAAAAGATATCTAAATCTCTGTAAAACTGAACCTGGCAATCTATATTACTAAAGCAAATTTATGTATATCTTGAGAAAAAGTCAGAAATCCTGAAAAGATTACTACGTATTTTTGTATTTTTCTTTTTGGTAGTATAAATACCCATAAAACATAGAGACCATCTACACAAAAAGATATAAAGAAAAGATAAAAGTATTCAGACATATTATATCAGAAACAAAGGCAGACCATAGGTGTAGGGGATAAAGTTCCAAGAATATAAACACTATGTTCAATTAGAGGAAGCAGTCTTGGAGACAAAATAGAAAAGACAGACATTAGAATGCAATGTATTTATGTCTTCAGTTTCCTTTCCAAGCCAGCAAGCCAAAGGTGTTTTTTGTTATCTTAGATATTTTCTTATTTACTTTTCAAATGTTATTCCCTTTCCTATTTTCCTATCCTAAGATCCCCCATCCTCTCCCCCTTCATCCTGCTCCCCAACCCACCTACTCCTGCTTCTTGGTCCTTCTGTCCATATAGAAAAAGTATGGTATAGACGCACATGTAATGCCTCCTTAAGCTATTCTTAAATGGGATCCTCAAATAACTGATTGAAAGGCTAACTAGATTCTTGGATTCTCAGCAGGGGCAGAGAAATAGGAGTGTCTGCTCCATTTATATTTTGCACTTTCTTCTCCTTGACTTTTGAAACAACTCTGCCATTTTAAGCAGGTTCCAGAAGAAATATTTATCTTTAATTTATGCTTCTTTCCCATGGACCATAGGAGACCTTTTTGTGAAGGGAAAGCAGGAGTTAGTTAATTTCAGACTCAGTTTCAATGCTATAGGGATATGAGTGACAGGGACAAGAAGGATTAAGATGAGCTGTTAAGTATGTGGCTATAAGGGTCTCAGACCATCATATGAAATTTAAATATAAGTTTATATATATAAACTTATAACTTATAAAAATAAGTTTAAATATTAAAATATAAAATCATAAATTTGGGCCAGCAGGGTTTATTGTCTAATATATATTGAGGCCAGATTTAGAATAAGAGTAGAAAAGGCATGGCAACATCCCCAAAGTATCAAATTTTCTAAATGTGTCTGGAAGGTAGGAGGCATGTTCTCAAATCTTGGAGACCTGCCAAAGGAAAGAGTTTGCACTGTATGTAGAAATCTTCCAAAATCATCAAAGGAGCATATATTTTTAATTAGATATTTTCTTTATTTACATTTCAAATGTTATTCCCTTTCCTGGTTTCCCCCAAAACCCCTCATCCCCTATCCCCTCCACTTGCTCACCAACCCATCTACTCCTACTTCCAGCCATGGCATTCCCCTACACTGGGGCTTAGAGCCTTCACAGGACCAAGGACATCTTCTCCCATTAATGACTGACTAGGCCATCCTCTGCTACACATGCAGTTGGAGCCACAAGTCCCACCATGTGTACTCTTTGGTTGATGGTTTAGTACCAGGGATCTCTGGGGGTACTAGTTAGTTCATATTGTTGTTCCTCCTATGGGGCTGCAAAACCTTTAAGCTTGGGTCCAAAGGAGCATATTTTAAGGTGAGACTTGTGATATAGAAAACCTGCATGGAATGCCTACAAATGAGGCCAGATAATTTACTTTGTGCCAGAAATTTTGCAAATGTTGATTCATAGTCTGGGTGAAGGTAGAAAGGCACAATCTGAAAGACACTTGCAGTCTGAGTAAAACAATGAGAATTAAGAAGAGTGAAGAGTAAAGAGTAGAGAGTGAGAGTGAGAGATGGAACTATAGGAGAGACTGATGTTCCTGGCCAGCCCATTCAAGGCCCCAAGACTAGAAAGTGAAGGAAATCAGAAGAGTTCACTTTGAACCACTCAGACCACCTTCTGAAGCCATTTGTCCTTTCTTGTTTTCAGCACCAAATATTCAATCTCTCATTTACCTTATAACAGTAGAGATCAGATGCTGAGACCAATTTTGCTTCAACATAAAAGACTATTTCAAACAACAAGGCACAGATATTGTTCCATGGAAAAGGAGTGACTATACAGGTCAGGTTCTGACAGAGCCTATTAAGATTTATTTAAAAAAATTTTCATCCAGGATTTTAGATATCCTTTACTCAAGTTATGACTAATGGAAAATAATAGACAAGGACCTGGATGTGGACTATCAGTCATTAACTCTAGAATCTCCCTTCTGAGATGGGTTCCTTTCTATCATAGTTTGTACAGTTGAAGTCCCCAGTCAGTCCCTACTTCAGATATTAGTGAAAAGTATAAAATGATTCTCCTCACATGGAGCTATGAGTTTTGACTATGGCTATCTGAAGACTTCACTGTATAATTCAAGGAGTGGAATTATGCTTGGTGACTTGAGCTCAAGGACACAATTATTGTCCTGAGCTGGTTTACAAAGGGTACATTTTACTATACATAAACTTAGAAAAGTTCAATGTGAGTAATAATTCCATTATAGAATCTCATTTTACACCAAGCTTGGATTTCATGTCCATACACAGTGAATATCTAGACAGAGACAACGTAAGGTACCTTGTCTGAGGGAAGAAAGAACCTGTTCAAATATCTCTATTGCTTTAACATTTCTTTCATGACGGCAAAAACTTTGACATAGTGTCAAAAAAACCATTACATATCCCAATTTAAGGCAACGCACTCAGGGCATAAAATTAGAAGTCATTTAAGTTAGTTAGAATGAAAACCTTTGTCTGTTTAGGAAAAATTTCTTGAGTATTGGAGCTCCAACAGCATTAAAATCATTGTCCAGAAGTCACATGCCTACTGGGAATTTGTCATTGTTCTTCCATAGTGATTTCAAGAAGCAAGGCATGAATATATTTCCTCAAACAGTTATCACCAAATCATAACAAATAAGTGGGAACCTACACTTCCACCCACTGGAAGACTTGATATGGGCTTTGATATATAAACTCTGATGGAGTGTTAAAATTTTGTAACATGAGCAAGGTATGACATAATCATCTCATAGTCTCTTCTGATGACAGCAGTTTAGGTTTGACACTTCAGGCCTCTTCATTCCACATTGTATCTACATGTGTTTTTCTGTCCGTTTGAAAGACATCAGAGAATCTACAGGGTCCAAAATGAGAATAAGTAAAGAAAATGGCAAAATGTAGGATAATATGATGTGGCTTACTTGAAAAAAAAAAACTTCCCTGGATACATGAAGTTGCTGGTTTTCTTTGCAACATTGGGATAGTCAGACCATAGTAACAATCAATTTAATTTGGCTAAAGGATACTTAGATTCTCCAGCTATGTGACTCTAGCTCTAAGGTGGCTAAAATTATAACCATGTTAACTGGCCATATTCCAGGGCTAGGTGCTAAAAAAGCTAAGTCTATGAGAGCTTCTAGGTGTCCAGGTTAGGTGACTCTGTTGGCTGTCTTGTGGGGTTCCCATCACTTCAGCTCAAGTTACCAGAAATTTGAATTGTTTAACTCAAAATATATAATGGACCTGTTAAAGTCTGTAAGTCATTCTCAAGACTCCTTTTCAAACTTAACAAGTCAGACTTCCTTAGTCTGTAGAGTCGCCCTCTCCAATTGGCAGAAGTTTATCAACAGTTCCAATAGTTAGGAGGATATAACAAGACTACCTATAAATTTCGATACAGAAATGATATTGGTATTTATGTAGGAAAATAAACAAGTAACTGAAGAAAATTTGCACAACTTACTGGATATTACACAGGAATTGTTTTACATGAGGATCTAATATTGTAAGTGAATATCAGGGTAGTGATATTGGCATGCGGAGTACAGACAGTAATGAGATATATCACTAACGGGAGGCCATCTGGACAGTGGCTGTGGGCTAGGAAAAGCTCAGGATAACAGTCTTTCTATGTGGTATTTAGTGACTGATATGTGTTCTTAATATATGAATAGTTTCTGCCAGGATTTCTGCCCATCATCATGTCAGTGAGAATTTGAACAAGCAACATGACATACTGCTGAGGGTAATGATAAATTTTATTGGGAGGGGTTTGTTCTCTGTAAACATCGTGGCCTGTGAAAGAACAGTCTTCATGAGGCAAGGAGAAAATCCAGTTCAATACAAGAGACTAGCTGGTTTTGGTTCAAACTTTTTGAGCACTGGTTCTCAACCCCTTTGGAGGATCAAACAACCCTATCATGGTGTTAAGTAAGATAATCAGAAAACATGCATATTTATATTATGATTCATAGCAGCCTAATTTCAGTAAAGAAGTAGCAACAAAAATAATTTCATGGTTGAGGGTCACCCCAACATGTGGAACTATATATAAGGGATGCAGAATTAGGAAGATTGAGAACAACTATTGTAGAGCCTGATACCAGAGAATTTATTGTTGAAATATTTATGTATAGCTCAGATTTAGAAATACAAGTTTTTTCATAACAGTTTTCTCAATTCCATGTTCTCAATAATACTTAAGTCCTGACTACATTGAAATGCTTTTGTAAACTACATGTGACATGTACAAAAGGATGAGTTCTGTAGCTTAAGGGCTTAGAATATATTGTGGTATCAGTCATACATATAGTGGAGAGCCCACAAGGCTAAAAAGTAAATGAGATGGGTTCTATTAACTGAGAAACATAACTAAAGATGAAGGTCTAGGAAGGAAGAGTCTGGAATAAAAATAATAATCTGAGGAATTTGGGTGTTGCCTTGACCTTCAGATAGCACAAATCACCAGGCTATTAAAAACATCAACTTCTAGCCTCCTGGTTGAAAAAACAGGCTGTCTTTATTATGACTTTATTGCTGTGAAGATACAACATGATCATGGCAACTCTTATTAAAGGGAACATTTTATTTGGGCCTGGCTCACAGTTTGAGGGGTTTAGGGCATTGTCCTCATAGTGGAAAGCATGTCAGAATCCAAACAGACATGGTGCTAGAGAAGGAGCTACAGGATCTACATCTTGATCTACAGGCACCAAGAGACTCTTTGAAACATTGGGCATATTTTGAGCATAGCGAACCTCAAAGTCTAACCCTAGAGTGACACACTTCTTCTAAGAAGGCCTCAGTTCCTAATAATGCTACTCCCTATGGACCTAGCATTCAAAAACATGAGTCTCAGTGTGTGTGTGTGTGTGTGTGTGTGTGTGTGTGTGTGTGTGTGTGTGTGTGCATACTGACTCAAACCACCACACAGGTGTATACATTACTTCCATTGAAAAGACCAGCCTCCCAGCAAAATCTTGGTAGTGTATGCAATGGTGTATGGACCCAGATAAAGCTCTCTCTTGTGAGACTATGCCGGGGCCTAGCAAACACAGAAGTGGATGCTCAAAGTCAGCTATTGGATGGATCACAGGGCCACCAATGGAGGAGCTAGAAAAAGTACTCAAGGAGCTAAAGAGATCTGCAATCCTATAGGTGGAACAACAATATGAACTAACCAGTACCCCCTGGAGCTCATGTCTCTAGCTGCATATGAATCAGAAGAGGGCTTAGTCAGCTATCAGTGGAAAGAGAGGCCCATTGGTCGTGCAAACTTTATATGCCTCAGTACAGGGGAACGACAGGGCCAAGAAGTGGGAGTGGGTGGGTGGGGGAGTGGGTGAGGGAGCATGTAGGGGACTTTTGGGATAGCATTGGAAATGTAAATGAAATAAATACCCAATAAAAAAAGAACTTTAAAAAAAGAAAAGACCAGCCTCCATGTTTAACATTCAAGGATCCCCTAGTGATTATTTGTGAACACAAAGACTACATGCCCTCTAAAATGTATGCAATGGTGAGTATAAGCTCTGAGTGATACTACTGGTGTATGGTAATAACTGAAGCAACAAACAGACAAATGAACAAACAAAAACTATGTAAAGCTCATCATTTAATATTGGCATCCAACAACATGTATATTGAACATACGAAGAGAAACAGAAATATAGGTTTGGGTTCTTTATCGCTTTGTGGAAAAAAATGTAAAGGAGCCCAGAATAGCCCAGTGGTATAGCACACCATCTTGCACTTCCAAAGATGGAACCCATTGTACTCTTGTAGCAATTACTGAGGGAATAACCTAGATAAAAACAAAATGTATACTTTGTGTTGTGTGTAATTTAAAAACATACTCCCACCTTTTCTGGGAGCTCAGCCTGTGCTCTGCCCTTTCCTGGTTTCCTTTGCTCTAACTCGATTGAAACCATCCGCTAACCTAGAAAAGCCGGGAGGTGATGGCCTAGCCTGCATCCTACATTACAAGCTCCACAAGAGACCTTTGAATCCACAGATAAAAAAAAAAAAAAACAAAACATACACACTCAGTCTTATTATTGTAGAATTTGCCTACTAGCACAATTGCTGGGAGCAGAATCTCCTGCCCTAACCATATCAACTAACCTATATCAGCCAGCCTCTACTGGTGGAGTCCACTGGTTCTAATTTTCCCCAGATCTTACAAGATTGCTACTTTCTCCTTGTTCCAAAGCCTGCCTAAAAAAACTTTCTCTTTTCTTGTGTATCTTTTCTTCCTTCTGGAACCTGGAAGTCCCACCCTTCATCCAGCAATTGGCTTTTGCCTTCTTTATTGATCCATCCAAGAACCAATTAGGGAGCCAGAACCTCCCCGCTATAAATTTGATTCCTGCATTTGGTTAGATTAATAAAAACATCCATGATCCACAATGCCAATATTACTCTTCATTATGATCAGGTGTTAAAGACAATTGGTATCAAAGAAGATTCAATACTGAAATTGCTAGAATTACAGAAAAGCCTCAGAAAGAAAAACATTACATCACAGCCTGAGTTGTGTGTCTTTTGAATATAGAGACAGATTGAATCAGACAGCTGTGGATGCTTAGGCTGCATAATTTGAGGAGGTAGAAAGGGGACTTATGCCCAATGAACTGTCTTATCTATCTCATTAGAGAAAATGTTCAATGACTAGAGAAGGTCATCATGGATATCTATTGGTGGAAGACATTTTGCAAAAGCAGTACCAAGATAATTAGTTATAAGCAAAGTAAGAAATGCCTGATTTGAAATAATAAATGCTCTCATGCTCCAAGGTTTTGCCCCAACTGCAAATTTAGCACTGGAGAACAGGATATAAAAAAGAATTTTACCCTTAGCTGGGCAGTGCAGCAGGAGTAAGCACAACTAAAGCAATCATTGCTGGTAAAATGAAGGCCTTTTCTATAGAACCATTAGTACCTCTTGTCTAAATTTCTGTACCCAGTGATGATGTGTGGAAGAAATAATTGGTACGAATGGATGGAATGATGTATTAGACATTGTTTTTAATTGCATAGAATTCAACCCCTGAGATGACCTAACAATTGTTCAGAGCAGATGACACTAGGTATTCCAAATGCTTTACCAGGTGATTTTTTGAAGTCAGACTACTAAATTAAGTGTGGTTTTTCAGAAATTTGCTTCATTGTTTTGCTACACTTTGTATAAAGTTATTGTTGTTGTTTTTCTGAGTAGATAGCATAGTGGTAGACATTGAGTACTTTGCAGGTTTAGAGTTCATTGAATATACATGCTGAAGAATCAAGAATGGAAAATTACTTCACAAAGGGTATGCCAGACGGTGTTCTATCTAACATTCTTGATAATTTTATGGCTGAGTAAGGTACAAGTGAAACCCCTGAATATAGTTGGGAAAGCTTCCAGTAGTTTTGTCAAGTAAATTTTTAAAAATTAAAAAAAAATAGATAAAACCAGATGTTTGGTGAATACTTACCAATTTTATCTATCTATCTATCTATCTATCTATCTATCTATCTATCTATCTATCTATCTATCATCTATCTATCTATCTATCTATCTATCTATCTATCTATCTACTTATCTACCTATAATCTAGCATTCTACTGTCTATTTATTCTTCTCTCATATATTATATGCTGACTGCAGTTTGCCTTTCATCATCTCCTCTAACTCCTTCTCCCCTTCCTCCCCTACACCCACTCTTCCTCATTTTTGCTTCAGAAAAGAGAAGGCCTCCTAAGGATATCAACCAAATGTGGCATAAAGAAATTACACTGAAGCAAGGAACATAGACTCATATTAAAAGCTGGACAAGACATCCCAGTAGAGGGGAAGATGTTGCCACTGCAAGCAAAAAATGTAGAGATAGTACCTGTTCCTACTATTAGAAGTCTGTAACGAATGGCATACAATATCACCATAACCTATACACTAAGGACTCCAGATAGTTTCATGCAGAGTTCCTGAATATTGTTTCAGTTTCTGAGAAACCATAAGAGCCCTTATTAGTTGATTCTGTAGGGTATGTTTTTGTGTTAGGTACTTTTAAAATTTATTAACTGGTATTGGGCATACAATATTCAGTTAGTTGTCTTTTTACCAGTGGATAACATTTTTTAAACTGCAAATTGACACTACTTTGCTGAGAGTTAGTGCTAACTAATTTATATAAATTTTCTTCTAAAGGAAAATGGCATTTTTAGGTTCTGTCTAATGTTCATAATTTCACTATGTATTGACATTTGGCTAGGTGTATAGTTTTTGTAAAAAATTCTATCCTTGATCTTGATATAAGTCTACTTTCCTGATGAGAAATATTATAAACAATTCATGTATTGCTTAACTAGAATTTTTATAGCAAGGTTATTTGATGTATTCACATCAGCATGCCAAGGAAGAAGTGGTAGACCAAATATAAAGATGAATAATGTAGGAGACTATAGTATGTTAATGTTGTAAGATATTCTAAAAGCAGCCTTATTAGAATGTTCAATAATTGCACATGAATGTTTTTATATCTTGGCTCACATGTGATATAGAATATAGTTTAGAACCCTCTGTGCTTATCCTTTTTCATTGAATGTTTATGCCTCACCATTGAAAAACATAATTTCTCATTATTTAATATTTCCAAAAATTGAAGTTGAATTTTGGTTAGTTTCTCAGAGGTAAGCTTCATAGATGTGGTAGAAGATTGAAGGTTAACATAGAGTGTGCAGCCTTATGGATCTTGAATTATATTCAATTTTCATTTTTAATATTCAGGTTTACATTAAATAGTAAGTTGGCTCAGCCATCAGTATACTTACTTTGTAATTGTAAATGCTTAAGTCTATTTCTGGAATACACACACACACACACACACACACACACACACACACACCAGGAATATTGTTGTAGACATGCAATCCCAGGACATATAAGACAATGGCAGATTTTTTTAGTAGTGATGACTAGCCAGCCAATACTATTTTGTGAGTTTTAGTGAGAAACACTTTAATATGTGAGCCAGTGATAATAGACATTTGCATCACCAAAATAATGACATTTTATAGGCTACTGGAGAAGAAAGTGTCAGATGATTTTGAGGGATGTTGGACCTCAGAAGCTACCCATGCTCCAGTATATTTCTGTAGATTCATTCAGGAACAGGTAGCCAAACTGGGCTAAGTTGGTATTAAGATGAGAGGGAGACTGTGCTCCACCACTCTGTATTTTGATTGTTTATGGTTCTCTGGAATGATCTCTGTCTATTGCAAGAGAAAATTTTCTTGATGAGAGTATGTGAGTATACACTATGTGTGTTTATAAACTGTAGTTGTATATTATGTTGGTTTAATGAATTAGTAGCTGTAAGTCCTATTTCAATAAGAATGACTTCTCTTCCTCTGTGTATAGTTAACTAGGATTCCTATACTAGTGTCATATTCCTCCTGTCAAGCAGATCATAAGTGCAATGAAAGTACTCTTGGTTACTTCCATGATATATATACCCCTATTGCACCCTTAGACATGCAGTTCCTTGATTTGCTTCATAGCCATCATAGATGGTAGGACAGCTACATTGAAGCCCTTGCACAGTACTAATGGATACATTATAAAACTCTACCACATATAAAGCTTAGGTAATGTTGAGAAAAAGAAGCAGAAAAAAATGTAAGGACCAAATTATCTTGAAGTATGTATGATACTGTTTCTCATAGCAATACAAATAAATCTACCTATAAAGTCTCAGCAAAATGACTGCGGAAAAATCAGCTAACTAAGAATGACACTAATGAATATACCATACTAGACAGAGTACACCAGGTCACAACTCTACAGAAAGAAATAGAGGCAATTTAGACAAGTTGAGAAAAGGAAACGTTGCCCTTTTTATAGATTAACACCCAATTGGGTTGTTTAGCAACAACTCTTCAGGTTGAAAAAAATATATATGAAGTTTGTATTTTATGAATTGATATTTTATATTTTTTACATTTTATATTTAAGAATTAATCCTATAAGTTCACACTTTCTGTGTAAAAATACCCACCATATGTCTGTTAGTTAGAATATGGTTGTCTAAAATGTCTTTTTTCTTCTTCAGATCCACATTGAAAGAGGATTCTCTGAGGAATGCTGTAGAAAATAGTAAAGGCTTTGGAATTCCAGCTTCTGAATGAGCTTGTATAGGCATGCTGTGTCATTCAATCGTGGAATACCATGAATACCAATCATGGAATACCAGTTAATTGCCATTAACTGGTAAAGTTAAAAAACTTTCAGTGTTATATATTATTTGTAGTGGTCTTCCAGGCTTGGTGTCTGCTTTGCCACTTGTGTGCCTGAACACCAATGGGAAGCTGCTCAAGGAAGTCAGAACACAGTCTATAATTGAGGTACTAGTTCATGTTTCCAGGTGAGAAACAATGGGGTCAGGGACAGATGCTCAGCTTCCCAGATAGCTATGTACACCACTGGCGTATTGCTGGGACATGAGAACAGGGCTCCATAGGTCTACACTTCCTCTGATTGTGTCTAAATGCCAAGCAGAAAAGGGGTGGCTGAACTCACTACAAGGCAGAACCCGTTTTGCTTCAAAAGGAGTACAGATAGTACAGAGGGTTTGGAAGAGAAAAAGCTTCCTCTGGGAGATTCAGGAATGGCTCTTTACAACAAAGACCTCTCCCAAACCCATACCCCTGAAACAATACTTTATGAAAGAAAAAGCCCTTGCTTGTCCAAACTGTTTGATGGCAGATGTTAATGCATACAACGTATTCAGGGTGAAACAGGTATGAAATACTTTTTGAGAGACGGAATGCCCAGGAAGGGAAGCTCATTGGCTAAACACTCGGAAAATACTTAGATACCCTATTAGCATTAGTTTTTTATGCTAGAGTGACTGGTTGTCATGGTCCTCTCAGTGTGGTGTCATGGTTACCTGTTCCAGATCAGGTAGTTTGGCAGGGAGCTAGCTCCACTCCTGCTGTTCCCAATTCTGAGATTTTTCTGGTGTCTGTCTGCTAGCAGGGTATACTTCCTCCACAGTGGTCATATTTTTAAAAAGGTGAGCAAATGTTTCTAACCATAAGATTTTTGGTTATTGTTGTTGTTGTTTTGTTTTGTTTTTCTGCTACTACTGTCCTAGGAAATGAAAATGCAGAGAATGAATAGCACAAAGGACCTAAAAAGAACACATAATAATCTAATGATAAAGTTAACTTCCAGTGAGAGTAATCACTCTATCTCAGGTCAGACAGTCAGGTGTATGATGATCTACCATTGTAATCAAGTAAACAGAAAACTCCGGGGTCAATACCTTTCCTCATTTTTCTTGATCAAACATAAGGTGAGGAATTCAAATAATTTAAAACCAAAGGTCAATCCTAAATCAAACGGTAAAAAGTAGTTGGATTGTATGGTTGAATTCTTTAGCAGCACTGAAAGTATATTCTAGCATCATGAATTCTAGTTAGTTTGGATGAAGCATCTATTTCAAAGGGTATTTTTATTCATGGGGGTTGAAAACTATAATTATCTGTAGTTATATATAAAATGATTGGATTGTTGTTAGGGATTATGCTAGTTAAGTCAAATGTGAAGGAATAGTAGGTTTATCTCAAGGATCCATAACTCACTAATACTCAGTATTTAACTGAGTTTCAAAGGACAAATTTCCTCATGATGAGCAGGTCTGAAACAATAAAAGAGTTGTCAGTTACTGCCAAAGAAAATGTGATATAGCAGCAATTAGGGTTTATTTTCTTATGTTTGTGTTTATTTTGATTCATAGGTATCACTGCTTGGTAGAATGTTTGCTTCCTTCCTTTTCAATCTTGTGAAGCATTTTCTGATAGCTTGAAAGTTAGTCCAAAGGTTGAAATCACACAGGTCAGTTTGTGTTCAGGGATCTGTAGGCCCTGTGTTTGAAGTGTATGTTGTCTTCAGCCATAAGAATTCTTTCTACTTCTGCAGTCCCTTTGACAGACTAAAAGAGCAAACCAACTAAGGCTACTTTTTTTTTTTTTACATCTTTTCCTCAATTACATTTCCAATGCTATCCCAAAAGTCCCCCATACCCTCCCCCCTACTTCCCTACCCACCCATTCCCATTTTTTTGGCCCTGGCATTCCCCTGTACTGGGGCATATAAGGTTTGCATGTCCAATGGGCCTCTCTTTCCAGTGATGGCTGACTAGGCCATCTTTTGATACATATGCAGCTAGAGTCAAGAGCTCTGGGGTACTGGTTAGTTCATAATGTTGTTCCACCCATTGGGTTGCAGATCCCTTCAGCTCCTTTGGTATTTTCTCCAGCTCCTCCATTGGGGGCCCTGTGATCCATTCACTAGCTGACTGTGAGTATCCACTTCTGTGTTTGCCAGGCCCCGGCATAGTCTCACAAGAGACAGCTATCTTTGGGTTCTTTCAGCAAAATCTTGCTAGTAAATGCAATGGTGTCAGCGTTTAGATGCTGATCATGGGATGGATCTTTGGGTATGGCAGTCACTAGATGGTCCATCCTTTGGTCTCAGCTCCAAACTTTGTCTCTGTAACTCCTTCCACGGGTGTTCTGTTCCCAATTCTAAGGAGGGGCATAGTGTCCACACTTCACTCTTCATTCTTCTTGAGTTTCATGTGTTTAGCAAATTGTATCTTATATCTTGGGTATCCTAAGTTTTGGGCTAATATCCACTTATCAGTGAATACATATTGTGTGAGTTCCTTTGTGATTGTGTTACCTCACTCAGGATGATGCCCTCCAGGTCCATCCATTTGCCCAAGAATTTCATAAATTCATTCTTTTTAATAGCTGAGTAGTACTCCATTGTGTAAATGTACCACATTTTCTGTATCCATTCCTCTGTTGAGGGGTATCTGGGTTCTTTCCAGCTTTTGGCTATTATAAATAAGGCTGCTATGAACATAGTGGAGCATGTATCCTTCTTACCGGTTGGGACATCTTCTGGATATATGCCCAGGAGAGGTATTGCTGGATTCTCTGGTAGTACTATGTTCAATTTTCTGAGGAACCTCCAGACTGATTTCCAGAGTGGTTGTATAAGCTTTTAATCCCACCAACAATGGAGGAGTGTTCCTCTTTCTCCACATCCTCGCCAGGATCTGCTGTCACCTGAATTTTTGATCTTAGCCATTCTGACTGGTGTGAGGTGGAATCTCAGGGTTGTTTTGATTTGCATTTCCCTGATGATTAAGGATGTTGAACATTTTTTCAGGTGTTTCCCTGCCATTCAGTATTCCTCAGGTCAGAATTCTTTGTTCAGTTCTGAGCCCCATTTTTTAATGGGGTTATTTGATTTTCTGGAGTCCACCTTCTTGAGTTCTTTATATATATTGGATAGTAGTCCCCTTTCTGATTTATGATAGGTAAAGATTCTTTCCCAATCTGTTGGTGTTCTTTTTGTCTTATTGACAGTGTCTTTTGCCTTTCAGAAGCTTTGCAGTTTCATGAGGTCCCATTTGTCAATTCTCGATCTTACAGCACAAGCCATTGCTGTTCTATTCACGAATCTTTCCAACTAAGGCTACTTATACCTGTTGTTTTTGTTTCGTTGAAGGAACATTGTCTGCTCCCATGAGAAAACTTCATATGTGTATCATTAGTCATAGATTTATGTTTATTATGGATTTCATAGCTGTAGTTTTTAGTTTGATTCTGTATGACATTTTTTTTAATTTTTAATATTTTTTATTACATATTTTCCTCAATTACATTTCCAATGCTATCCCAAAAGTCCCCCATAGCGCCCCCCACTTCCCTACCCACCCATTCCCATTCTTTTGTCCCTGGCATTCCCCTATATTAGGGCATATAAAGTTTGAAAGTCCAATGGGCCTCTCTTTCCAGTGATGGTCAACTAGGCCATCTTTCCATACATATGCAGCTAGAGACAAGAGCACCGGGGTACTGGTTAGCTCATCATGTTGTTCCAACTATGGGGTTGCAGATCCCTTTAGCTCCTTGGGTACTTTCTCTAGCTTCTCCATTGGTAGCCCTGTGATACATCCAATAGCTGACTGTGAGCATCCACTCCTGTGTTTGCTTGGCCCCTGCATAGTCTCACAAGAGACAGCTATCTTTGGGTCCTTTCAGCAAAATCTTGCTAGTGTATGCAATGGTGTCTGCGTTTAGATGCTGATTATGGGATGGATCCCTGAATACGGGAGTCTCTAGATGGTCCATCCTTTCATCACAGCTCCAAACTTTGTCTCTGTAACTCCTTCCATGGGTGTTTTGTTCCCAATTCTAAGAAGGGGCACAGTGTCCACATTTTGGTCTTCATTCTTCTTGAGTTTCATGCGTTTAGCAAATTGTATCTTATATCTTGGGTATCCTAAGTTTTGGGCTAATATCCACTTATCAGTGAATACATATTGTGTGAGTTCCTTTGTGATTGTGTTACCTCACTCAAGATGATGCCCTCCAGGTCCATCCATTTGGCTAGAAATTTCATAAATTCATTCTTTTTAATAGCTGAGTAGTACTCCATTGTGTAAATGTACCATAATTTCTGTATCCATTCCTCTGTTGAGGGACATCTGGGTTCTTTCCAGCTTCTGGCTATTATAAATAGGACTGCTATGAACATAGTGGAGCATGTATCCTTCTTACCGGTTGGGACATCTTCTCGATATATGCCCAGGAGAGGTATTGCTGGATCCTCCGGTAGTACTATGTCCAATTTTCTGAGGAACCTCCAGACTGATTTCCAGAGTGGTTGTACAAGCTTGCAATGCCACCAACAATGGAGGAGTGTTCCTCTTTCTCCACATCCTCGCCAGGATCTGCTGTCACCTGAATTTTTGATCTTAGCCATTCTGACTGGTGTGAGGTGGAATCTCAGGGTTGTTTTGATATGCATTTCCCTGATGATTAAGGATGTTGAACATTTTTTCAGGTGCTTCTCTGCCATTTTGTATTCTTCAGGTGAGAATTCTTTGTTCAGTTCTGAGCCCCATTTTTTAATGGGGTTATTTGACTTTCTGGAGTCCACCTTCTTGAGTTCCTTATATATATTGGATATTAGACCCTTATCTGATTTAGGATAGGTAAAGATCCTTTCCCAATCTGTTGGTGGTTTTTTTGTCTTATTGATGGTGTCTTTTGCCTTGCAGAAGCTTTGCAGTTTCATGAGGTCCCACTTGTCAATTCTCGATCTTACAGCACAAGCCATTGCTGTTCTATTCAAGAATTTTTCCCCTGTGCCCATATCTTCAAGGCTTTTCCCCACTTTCTCCTTTATAAGTTTCAGTGTCTCTGGTTTTATGTGAAGTTCCTTGATCCACTTAGACTTGACCTTAGTACAAGGAGATAGGAATAGATTGATTCGCATTCTTCTACATGATAACAACCAGTTATGCCAGCACCATTTGTTGAAAATGCTGTCTTTCTTCCACTGGATGGTTTTAGCTCCCTTGTCGAAGATCAAGTGACCATAGGTGTGTGGGTTCATTTCTGGATCTTCAATTCTATTTCATTGGTCTATTTGTCTGTCACTATACCAGTACCACACAGTTTTTATCACAATTGCTCTGTAGTAAAGCTTTAGGTCTGGCATGGTGATTCCACCAGAGGTTCTTTTATCCTTGAGAAGAGTTTTTGCTTTCCTAGGTTTTTTGTTATTCCAGATGAATTTGCAGATTGCACTTTCTAATTCGTTGAAGAATTGAGCTGGAATTTTGATGGGGATTGCATTGAATCTGTAGATTGATTTTGGCAACATAGCCATTTTTAAAATATTGATCCTGCCAATCCATGAGCATGGGAGATCTTTCCATCTTCTGAGATCTTCTAGAATTTCTTTCTTCAGAGACTTGAAGTTTTTATTATACAGATCTTTCACTTCCTTAGTTAGAGTCACGCCAAGATATTTTATATTATTTGTGAATATTGAGAAGGGTGTTGTTTCCCTAATTTCTTTCTCAGCCTGTTTATTCTTTGTGTAGAGAAAGGCCATTGATTTGTTTGAGTTAATTTTATATCCAGCTACTTCAGTGAAGCTGTTTATCAGGTTTAGGAGTTCTCTGGTGGGATTTTTAGGGTCACTTATATATACTATCATATCATCTGCAAAAAGTGATATTTTGACTTCATCTTTTCCAATTTGTATCCCTTTGACCTCCTTTTGTTGTCGAATTGCTCTGGCTAGGACTTCAAGTACTATGTTGAATAGGTAGGGAGAAAGTGGACAGCCTTGTCTAGTCCCTGATTTTAGAGGGATTGCTTCAAGCTTCTCACCATTTACTTTGATGTTGGCTACTGGTTTGCTGTAGATTGCTTTTATCATGTTTAGGTATTGGCCTTGAATTCCTGATCTTTCCAAGACTTTTATCATGAATGGGGGTTGGATCTTGTCAAATGCTTTTTCCGCATCTAACGAGATGACCATGTGGTTTTTGTCTTTGAGTTTGTTTATATACTGGATTACGTTGATGGATTTCCGTATTTTGAACCATCCCTGCATCCCTGGGAAGAAACCTACTTGGTCAGGATGGATGATTGTTTTGATGTGTTCTTGGATTCCGTTAGCAAGAACTTTATTGAGGATTTTTGCATCAATATTCATAAGGGATATTGGTCTGAAGTTTTCTATCGTTGTTGGGTCTTTTTGTGGTTTAGGTATCAGAGTAATTGTGGCTTCATAGAATGAGTTGGGTAGAGTACCTTCTGTTTCTATTTTGTGGAATAGTTTGTGAAGAACTGGGATTAGATCTTCTTTGAAGGTCTGATAGAACCCTGCACTAAACCCATCTGGTCCTGGGCTTTTTTTGGTTGGGAGACTATTAATGAATGCTTCTATTTCTTTGGGGGATATAGGGCTGTTTAGATCATTAACCTGATCTTGGTTCAACTTTGGTACCTGGTATCTGTCTAGGAACTTTTCAATTTCATCCAGGTTCTCCAGTTTTGTTGAGTATAGTCTTTTGTAGAAGGATCTGATGGTGTTTTGGATTTCTTCAGGATCTGTTGTTATGTCTACATTTTCATTTCTGATTTTGTTAATTAGAATGCTTTCCCTGTGCCCTCTAGTGAGTCTGGCTAAGGGTTTATCTATCTTGTTGATTTTCTCAAAGAACCAGCTCCTTGATTGGTTGATTCTTTGAATAGTTCTTCTTGTTTCCACTTGATTGATTTTGCCCCTGAGTTTGATTATTTCCTGCTGTCTACTACTCTTGGGTGAATTTGCTTCCTTTTGTTCTAGTGCTTTTAGGTGTGTTGTCAAGCTGCTAATGTGTGCTCTTTCTAGTTTCTTTTTGGAGGCAATCAGAGCTATGAGTTTTCCTCTTAGAAATGCTTTCATTACGTCCCATAAGTTTGGGTATGTTGTGGCTTCATTTTCATTGAACTCTAAAAAGTCCTTAATTTCTTTCTTTATTCCTTCCTTGACCCAGGTATCATTGAGAAGAGTGTTGTTCAGTTTCCACGTGAAGGTTGGCTTTCTATTATTTATTTTGTTATTGAAGATCAGCCTTAGTCCATGGTGATCTGATAGGATGCATGCATCAATTTCAATATTTTTGTATCTGTTGAGGCCTGTTTTGTGACCAATTACGTGGTCAATTTTGGAGAAGGTACCATGAGGTGCTGAGAAGAAGGTATATCCTTTTGTTTTAGGGTAAAATGTTCTGTAGATATCTGCCAGATCCATTTGATCCATAACTTCTGTTAGTTTCACTGTGTCCCTGTTTAGTTTCTGTTTCCATGATCTGTCCATTGGTGAAAGTGGTGTGTTGAAGTCTCCCACTATTATTGTATGAGGTGCAATGTGTGCTTTGAGATTTACTAAAGTTTCTTTAATGAATGAGGCTGCCTTTGTATTTGGAGCATAGATATTCAGGATTGATAGTTCCTCTTGGAGGATTTTACCTTTGATGAGTATGAAGTGCCCCTCCCTGTCTTTTTTGATGAAATTGGGTTGGAAGTCAATCTTATCAGATATTAGAATGGCTACTCCAGCTTGTTTCTTCATACCATTTGCTTGGAGAATTGTTTTTAGCCTTTCATTCTGAGGTAGTGTCTATCTTTTTCTCTGAGATGAGTTTCCTGTAAGCAGCAAAATGTTGGGTCTTGTTTGTGTAGCCAGTTTGTTAGTCTATGTCTTTTTATCGGGGAGTTGAATCCATTGATATTAAGAGATATTAAGGAAAAGTAATTGTTGTTTCCTGTTATTTTTGTTGTTAAAGTTGGCATTCTGTTCTTGTGGCTGTCTTCTTTTAGGCTTGTTGAGGGATTACCTTCTTGTTTTTTCTAGGGCGTGGTTCCCGTCCTTGTATTGGTTTTTTTCTGTTATTATCCTTTGAAGGGCTGGATTCCTGGAGAGATAATGTGTGAATTTGGTTTTGTTGTGGAATACTTTGGTTTCTCCATCTATGTTAATTGAGAGTATGGCTGGGTATAGTAGCCTGGGCTGGAATTTGTGTTCTTTTAGTGTCTGTATAACATCTGTCCAGGATCTTCTGGCTTTCATAATCTCTGGTGAAAAATCTGGTGTATTTCTGATAGGCTTGCCTTTATATGTTACTTGGCCTTTTTCTCTTACTGCTTTTAGTATTCTATCTTTATTTAGTGCATTTGTTGTTATGATTATTATGTGTCGGGAGGTATTTCTTTTCTGGTCCAGCCTATTTGGAGTTCTGTAGGCTTCTTATATGTTCATGGGCATCTCTTTCTTTAGATTTGGGAAGTTTTCTTCTATAATTTTGTTGAAGATGTTTGCTGGTCCTTTGAGTTGAAAATCTTCATTCTCATCCACTCCTATTATCCGTAGTTTTGGTCTTGTTATTGTGTCCTGTATTTCCTGGATGTTTTGAGTTAGGATCTTTTTGCATTTTCCATTTTCCTTGATTGTTGTGCCGATGTTCTCTATGGAATCTTCTGCACCTGAGATTCTCTCTTCCATCTCTTGTATTCTGTTGCTGATGCTCGCATCTATGGTTCCAGATTTCTTTCCTAGGGTTTCTATCTCCAGTGTTGTCTCATTTTGGGTTTTATTTATTGTGTCTACTTCCCTTTTTAGGTCTAGAATGGTTTTGTTCATTTCCATCATCTGATTGGATATGTTTTCCTGTTTTTCTTTAAGGACTTCTACCTGTTTGATTGTGTTATCCTGTTTTTCTTTAAGGACTTCTACCTGTTTGATTGTGTTATCCTGTTTTTCTTTAAGGACTTGTAACTCTTTAGCCATGTTCTCATGTAGTTCTTTAAAGTCCTTCTTGATGTCCTCTACCATCATCATGAGATATGCTTTTAAATCCAGGTCTAGCATTTCAGGTGTGTTGGAGTGCCCTGGACTGGGCGAAGTGGGAGTGCTGTGTCCTGATGATGGTGAGTGGTCTTGGTTTCTGTTAGTAAGATTCTTACATTTATCTCTCGACATCTGGTAATCTCTGGAGTTGTTATAGTTGTCTCTGTTCAGAGGTTGTTCTTCTGGTGATTCTGAGTACCTTCTGTCAGCAGACCTGGGAGACAGGCTCTCTCCTCTGAGTTTCAGTGGTTAGGGCACTCCCTGCTGACAAGCTTTCCTCTTAAAGGGAAGGTGTACAGATATCTGGCATTTGGACCTCCTCCTGGCCGAAGAAGAAGGCCGAAAACAGGACCTTTCCCAGATGCTGTGTTGCTTTGGCAGGTCACAGAAGCTGTCAGCTTCTGTGGTGCACACTCTCAGCTGTGCAGACTAGGTTCCTAAGTTCGGTGGAGTCCGGGATCCAAGATGTGCTCCCTGCTCCTGAGGCAGAGGGCTGCTGTGCAGGGCAGACCACTGTCTTCCAGCTGGGAGGGTGCCGGATGTCTGCGGCCCCAAAAGGGTGCTGCCTCAGAGGCTCTGTGGCTCCCGCCTGTCCCAGAAGCTGTCTGCCTCTGTGGTCCTCACTCTCACCTGTGCAGACTAAGTTCGGTGGTGTCCCGGAGCCAAGATGGCGCTCCCTGCAGGGCGGATCATTGTCCTCTGTATGACATTTTAGATATCCTTATTGTGATTTCCTCCCCACTTCAGTTTTACCTGTCTGTCTCTCTATAAATATGCTTGTTTTTTAATCGCCTGATCAGATCACAAGTATTGATAGTTTTATATGGGGATTTATTTAGATTTCTGAAAGACAAGTCTATATTCAGAAGTACTTGGGACTTTCACTCTCATATATATCAGAAACAAAACAATAAAATTAGCGGTCAGAGAATACGTAAATTAAAATAATAAGTGGAAAGGAAGAAAAGAATATTGAGAAAACAAAATGAAGGGAAAGACTGACATGCCAGTAAGAGATGGAAGATGTTAAACATAATTATTGCCAGCAGAAATTGAATGGGATGTATGATTGTGGGTAAGGTGAATGAAATAATCCTTATTATAGCACATGCTATTTCTCTTTTAATAAATGTGTTCTAAAATATGATTTGGAATGCTTACTTATAATACTTAAAAGATACTAAATTTCCCACTCAACCATATTAAAAAATACTATGCATTACAGTGTTGCATCCCTTTTGTACAGTGTAACCTCTTCATACAAATTATCGAATTAAGGATGAAAGACATTGAGAGCTTATTGGAAATTAGAATGAGCATTGGAAAAGGTTTTTACAAGGATTGGTTAATGTATAACAAATAATATATGGGTAAATCCTCTGTGCTATTATTGTTCCAATACATTTTTTTGGTGGTCAATGGGAAATAACACAGGTATTTTTAATTTCCTGAGATTTTAGTTCTGTATTCAGAAACCTAAAATTGACACTAGATGTAGATCTTAGAGGATAGCATCCAAGATATGCTGGATGAAAATTTGAGAATTACATATAGTGTGTAGTGAGAAGTTCCTTGTATTATATTCAATCATTTACTTAAATTTAAATTTTGTTTAGGGACAGAGAGACCTCTGTATTTTCCTGATGGCATAGTCCCCATGATGAAATCCAGATCAGGAATAAATGTTATTTCAAATCAGACAAAGTAAGTGGATCTCTGAACCAAATATAGTATTTGCTGCACATGGCAGGATATTTGCATACATAAACTCCTAAAATATGGATATATCAGAACAAGTCACGAAAATACCAGCATAGTGAGAGGCATAGCTTATGAAGCCAACACATATGTTTGAGAAGCTAGTACCATTTTGTTGACCTCAGGAGGATTGTGTCAGTTTTCTTCAGGGATACTTGACCTGAGAAGCTAATCATGATCCATTAGGTGGTCCCTTCATCTAGGCACACACAGACAGCACTGTATGGACTGAATATGTATTAAAAGAATACACATAAAGTTGCAATGGTATATTGGTTGACATGGGTAAGAATTTAAAGTGAGAAAAAGAGGGTATATTTTTCCAATTATATTACAAATAAATATTAATATAAAAAAAAGTTTAAAGGATAGGTGATGCCTAAGAAAAATCTCGAGTACTCCTCTAGTTTTTGAAAGACTTGTAGATTATGTGCTCCCCACAGTAATAAAATACAAATATACTGCTCACAAATGAATGCCAAAAATATGAATATATTTTGACAGCTTTTTAAAAAATTATACACCTCTTAATTATTTCTTTACCACTATGAACGTATAAAACACTTCATGCTAATTTGGTGTATTATTTGATACCGATATGTTTATAGGTGTATCACTTGAACCTATACATATATAGGTTCTAGCCATGTACACACACACAAACACATATATATTCATATACAAATATACAGCCCAGGCAATACTGTCTACTTTTATCTTTTGCTAGTTTTATCTATACATAAGGTTAAATTGCATTTTCCCCATCTCCCTTCATTCTTTTTTCCTGTTTCTGCTGCAGTATATAGAGAGGATGTATATCAAGTTGAAATTGTTCCCCAAAGGTGTTCTAGTTAGACTTTTGATATATAATCCCTTTTTTCAGCTTTATCTCCCCCAATATCCTTGATGATTTGTACTTTATCCATCCTCTATTTTTACACATTCAGCCAAACAGAGATGACACGAGCCAGCCACATAGGAATCTTGACAGTTTCTCAGCCGGAGTCCAGTTCTCAAACGGGTACAAGTTGTAGCAAAGAGCTTGATTACCAAGCCTAACACAGAAAATAAGAACTGTTACTGAGATCTGGTGTTTAGATAGAGCCAGTAGAAACCCAGCATTGGAAAAGATTTGCTGGATTCATCATATTCTTTCTCAGAGTGATTGTAGACATGTTTTATGTGTTAGAAATTTTATCTAATGCCACATGTATTCAGACATGCCATTCATAATTCAGTCCTAGATCCAAATTTATTTGAGAGAAGGATGGTTCACTTCAGCCTTCTGAAAATAACAGAACCAGGAGTATATTTATCCCTTACACTTTATTCATGGCCATACTCTGTGAAGTATATTGGTCACCTATCATCTGCCACACTTAAAGCTATTTGTTGATATTATCTGCTGTGCATACAACAGTCATCTGAAAGCAAAGGACTGTAATCTAGGCAACTCAGAAGTTCTACATTACAATCCAAGTTCTACTGTTAGATGTAAGTTTATAATGCTATGAGATAAATATAGGTATTTTTTTCTTCCACTTCCCTCTTTACCTACTTTATACTTTTTGAACAGGCAAGGCAAAAGGGCTATAAATACTTCCATATATAGAAATTTACTTAGCTAAAAATTCTTTGTATTGATCCGGGTATCTTCTTCAGCATCCTGATTTGGCTAGTCATTTCATTGCTCTAACTCATGTATGTTAATGAATTTGTATTGCTTTGTCTGATCACAAACATTTTTTCCAATATTTTCTGAACAAGACTTAGCATCTATTGTATAGCTCACATTTAGTTTTATTCTTTGCATGCTACCTTTCTTGTGAAGTACTTTGAGAGGGCAAACCTTGGGGTCAGGAAAGACAGTCATATAAGAAACAATAGGCATGAGTGAAAAACCCACGTGCACAAATGGACCTATTTCATCACTTATAGATCTCAGAGCAGGAAGTTGTAATGCACCTATGTTGGTGAGATGATGGTTGGATAACCATATATGGGAAAGGAGAGGGCTATGAGACAACACACACACACACACAGAGAGAGAGAGAGAGAGAGAGAGAGAGAGAGAGAGAGAGAGAGAGAGAGAGAGAGAGAGAGAGAGAGAGAAACACACACAGAGAAAGAGGAGTATAGATAGTGATTCAATACAAAGAGAGTTACATTCTTTTAGCTGAAGAGAGTTACATCCTTTTAGCTGACATAAAGGGCAATATAGAAGGTACAGAAATTGGAATGTCTCAGAGAAAGATCTTTCCAAGGTCTCACAAAAGAAAAGAAAAGAAAAGAAAAGAAAAGAAAAGAAAACAAAACAAAACAAAACAAAACAAAACAAAACAAAACAAAACACCAAATCAAACCAAACAAAAACCCTGATGAGCCAGCAATGATTCAGAACACCAGACAGCCCACTTGGGGGCAGTGTGCATTCTTCAAACATGCTATGCAAGGAATGTAGTACCTGTATAATATTAAAAAAATTGAAACTTTTATTCATATCACTTTAAATTATGTGCATAGAATAATTAAGAAGATATTTAGGATAGTTTATCCTTTATTGAATGAAGAAAACAGGTTGAAAAAAATCTCAGCCATGTTTTCCAGGCTTTTAAGTAGGTTTTACCAAAACTGATTATTTTTATCATTGTTGTTGATCACAAGATATAAGGTTTGGTGGAAGAGCTTGAAATATTTTTCATTGGCCAGAATAAGTTTAAAATCATCTATTGGTTCTCTGTATTACATTCCTGAGGGAATCATTAAGAGTTCAACATCATGATTAACATACATTTTGCTTAGTCAGGTAAAATAGTTGGAGAATTTGCTGGACCAAGTATAAAAGTTTAATATTACTATTAATATAAATTATTATATTTAGTTACATTTCAAAATTTATAGTCCTTCCTGGTTCCCCGTCCATGAGACCCCACCACATGCCCCCTCCACTTCACCTATGAGTGTGCTCCCTTACCACCCACCCACTCCCACCTCACTTCCTCTTTTATTCCCCTTCTCTGGGCCATCAAACCTCCACAAACCAAGCACATCTGCTCTCACTGAGGCTAGACAAGGCAGTCCTCTGCAGAGGACACAGACTACCCCATATATGACATTTCGTTGATAGCTTAATACCTTTGTGCTCTGAGGTATTAGGTTAGTTCTGTAGTTCTGTGTACTCAGGTTAGTTCTGTAGTACTGTAGTTCTTCGTGTCTGGTTGCAATCCCCTTCAGCTCCTTCAGTCCTTCCCTAACTCTTCCATAGTTTTCCCTGAACTCAATCCAATGGTTGGCAATAAGTATCTGCATCTGTCTCAGTAAGGTGCTGGTAGAGCCTCTCAGAGGACAGCCATGCCAGGCTCTTGTCTGTAAGCACAACATGGCATCAGCAATAGTGTGAGGGTTTGTTGCCTGTGCATGGAATAGATCCCAAGTTGGGGCAGTCTCTGGATGGCCTTTCCTTCAGACTCTGCTCAACTTTTGTCCCTGCATTTCCTTTAGACTGGAACAATTCTGGGTCAAATATTTTGAGATGGGTGGATGGACCCATCCCTCAACCAGGGGCCATGTCTATCTACTGGAAGGAGATACTCATTGGGTCCTGGGATCCTCTCACACACCTAGTATCTGGGACTTTCTAGAGGTTTCTCCTGTCCTTGACCCCACTTTCAGGCATGTTTTTATTCATTCTCCCGATATTCTGGGCTCCTCTCCTGTTCCAAACTATACCTGATCCTGTCCCCTTTTTGTACCCCTTATTTTCACCCCCACCTCAACTTAGAAGGAGACCAAAGTAATCATAAGGAACAGAGGGGGAGAGGGTCCTGGGTGTATAAGAGTTTAATAGAAGGACAAAGTAACTATAATTAGCTTTCAGAGTCCTGCATAGGGAACAAACACCTGAAAGATTTGTAAAGGATGCCTGTTAAATTCAGCATTTGATTGAAATTTTAGAAAACAAATAGAATTCTATTTAGTCATCTTTATATGATCCTCTCACAAAGATCCAAATTTACCACCTTAATATTCTGAATAATTACCCAAAGCTGTAAGTTTGATAACAGATTATCTGGTATTCAAACTTAGTCAGGCAACATGGGCAGCTAAGATATCGACCATGGAATTAAGTTTGTTCAGAGGAAGAATTGAAAGCCAGGGTAAATGTTATACCCAGATTGAACTATGTAGATCTCTTACTAGTTGTGTTGTAGGCTAATGTACATGACTCCCCTGCTCACAGCATCCTATTTATGTCCAGTTTGTGTCAATTTATTTTACACTGAGCCAGAGAATTCATCCCCATGTGGAATATGAGTAGTAATTCAACTTTCCTATAGAAAATGTGGGGTTTTCTTAATCTGGCATAAATTGCTAGAATTTGTCTGCTCAAAACAGCTGGAGATAGAACCAATAGGCATCCAGCTGCTATTAATTTCTCAAGTATCCTTATCCTGAAGTTAGACTAACATATAAATTACTCTGGTGGGGCTGCCATATCCCAAAGTAAATGTCCTACATGAGTTTCAGGATGTTCTGCTGTGCAAG
Organism: Mus caroli; assembly: GCF_978045245.1. Classification (NCBI taxonomy): domain Eukaryota; kingdom Metazoa; phylum Chordata; class Mammalia; order Rodentia; family Muridae; genus Mus; species Mus caroli. Next base: position 85,104,014 of record NW_028227263.1, read on the forward strand.
TGTGTATTGGTAAATTTAATCCATTTTATTCAGACAATCATTTATTCCTAACCAGTTTTCATAACTGACTTTGAATGAGTTGATTCTTTCAGACTGAACTTTAACAACACATACAGAAGACTCTATATTGTGAGTTATGAGTTTCTCTTCCCTTTCAAGCTTGTTTCTCTAAATGAATTACATTTATAGTTCCTATGGCTACAAACATAGTTCTAAACACATTAAATAAATTGTTCATTTATAAGGTGACTGACCATTTACTTTTATGTCTTAGTAATCTCTGTTGCAATAGTATAAAATAAATTAGTAATTCTTAAAAGATTAGTATTTTATAATTTTATCTTTGTTGCAGTCTCCAAGACTCAAAAATTATGGTTTTGCATTGTACATTCTTGGTACAAAAATATACTTTGAGAATGAACACAATCTATGGAGAGACTGGGAAACTCCCTTTCCTGATCCTTTGATAGCATAACTTTTAAAGTAATATAATAATTCTTTATCTGACTAAGTTTCACCAAATTACTGAAGCTTAATAAGGCCAGACACCATTACATATGTTGGATTAGTTTTTATTATGGTGAATAAAGCATTATAACCTTAGAAATTTGTAACTCTTAGCTGTCAAGCATACATCACCCTTAAGTTCTGTTTTCCATAAACTTTTGTAGTTTACTCAGACCTTCTGAGACTTGGCCTATTCATACATGGTTTGGTTTTTATCTAATACTGTTATTATTTTTCATATTAGGATGAAATATCTTCATAGAAAAATCCACTTTAAATAACATATTTTTAACTTTAAAAAATGAAAACAAACCTTATATTTCCCATAAATTTAAATATTTTCCTCATATCTATAGTTTTTTTCATTTCCCTAAACAGCATTTGAATCTAAGTTGCTTTTATTATTAACCCATTATTTTTTACAAGGTCAAAGCAAACTTTTCCCTGTTTACAATTATATAGCTTTTAAAAGTATGTCTTAATGGTCTTACATATCCTAAAAGAAAGAATATTTGTATTTTGGGAAGAACTTCAATGATATTCATGACCTTGAATTGGTGTTTATTTCTAAAACAAATGAAAAATGAGAGAGGAATCCAAAGAAGTAAATACATTTATTTATATTTAGCCATACATATGTGTGTACATATGTATTTTTCTTGATTAAAATGTTAAATAAAATAATACATTGCAATAACAAATATACCATTTGTTTTAAGAAGCTATGTCTAGAAAAGATGCTTAGGCAATATCTTGGTTACACATTCAGTGCATGTAAAGTCTTTTTCATTATTGTATAAATCGGCCCTTCTCCCACATTTATTTTTTAGCCTGTACACCTGAAGTCTTCCAAAAAACCTTGAGGTCTATCAAGTTGTAGATAACCAACAAGAGGATTGACTAGACACTCTGGTAAAGGTCCAATATCCTACCTATCACTTATTTTTGAAGGTATATTAATGTGTTCAGCTATAATTATTTTAAACAGGAAGAGCTAGACCTCTATCAATGGGAATCATTCAACTTAAAAGATAATATGCACACCAGCTGATATGAGATCCCACAATACACAGGACTTCCAGGTCAGTCTTCATTCAGAGATGATACACCTAACCCTCAAGAGACTGGAGGCCCCATGGAGTTTAGAGATCAGGTGGGGTTGGGGCTGGGGGCATCCACGTGTGGGTGTGGGCATCCATGTGGAGATGGCATGGGGTGAGGAGGAAGTACGGGATGTGGAGCAGTAGATCGGGAGGGGCAGGGAATGGAATATGGAGTGAAAAAATGAATTACAAATAAAGTAAAATTAAAAAATGATATTATGCAACATCATATTAATAAAAGAAGATTACAAATAATCTATCTAAAGTAATGCAATAAATCAACATATGTATGCACTTGCTATTAAAAATAGGTCCTTATATAAAGCATAGGTGTACCATTATTTTTTATATATAAATCCTGGTGGTGGGGGTCTGCTAACTACTTCAGTGGTTTAAGTTCCTGAATGAAAGACCCACACACAGCCTTTATATTTGAACATGCCTTAATCAGTGCAATAGCTGGGCCACTTCTTAACCTTCATGTGGTTAATCTACTTCAGCCAATAATCCTGAGTTATTATTTATTAAATTCATGTTTATATCATCTTACAGAATTTAGGGAGCCCTGATAAAATATTTTAGCCAAGGAGCTTTCTCCACAAAGAAAAAAACTTGCCATGCATAGAAAAATATGTCTTTATTCTATAATTATTTTGATGTGAGGCCCTGGACTCATTGTCTGACAAGGCTTCTGGGATCCCTAGAGTTTCTGCAGAGGTAGAGAATACCAGCTCCACTTATATTCTCAGTGACTGTTCCACAGCTCTTGTTGCCATCACCTGTCGTTTGGGACAGGCTGCCCATGCTGGGACAGTATCTTGAATTTATGCCTTACTTTCCATGATCCATAGGATGTTTTTTTCCAGAGAAGGGAATATGGGAATTACTTAATTTAAGGTTCTGAGATAGGTTGAAGGAGAGATCTGAGTAGTAGTGAAGAGAAGAGTGAGTAGGAGCTGTTAATTCTTTGGGAAGAGAGTCATCAAAACATTATCCATTTCATATTATCAAATTATCTGGACAGGTTAAAAATTAAGATTGAAAGACTCAATTTCAGGCCAACAGCGGTCATTGTCCAGTGTATATTCAGGCCAGATTGAACGTTATAGCTAAACATACGTGGTGATTGTTTGTTTGTTTGTTTTTCCTTTATTTAGTTTAGTTTTTTTTTTTCCAAAAGTTCAAAGACAGGCTAAGGGCATGTGATTAGGATATCACAGAAGTTGTGAATCTAAGGTAAACATGGGTCAAAATATACCCTTCTCAGAGATTCCTCCCTGAATTATATTTCCTAAATGTGCCAAGAATGTAGGAAGAATATCCCTAAAATTGGTAACCTTGAGGAGTCAGGGGGCCAGAGGATTCATTCAAAACCCTCACAGTCATAGAACAAATCTCTAAAGGAGACTTTTTATCCCTCAAGACCTAAACTGCTGCCTTCTAATTAGGTCCCATGGGGTTACATTGTCCCAAATTTTTGGAGGTGTTTGATGAACAGTCTGGTTGAATGGAGAAATCCCTCCCATCTAGAGGGCAGACTGTGCCTGAAAAACACAAAGGGACATGAGAGGAGAAAATGGTATTGATTGAAACTGAAAGAAATCACTAAAGGACAGATGGCTCTGCTGGCCCAATCAGGGCCCCAGTATAAGCAAGTGAATGAGAACAATCAAGGTTGGTGTGCAGGCCTCAGGGCTTCCTTTACTCTATCTAGTACCAGATGTTAGATTGCCGAGGCAGTGCAAAGTGATGAAAGGCAGGAAAGAAGCCAGTCTGACATCAATAGAAAAGACTGTTTCTTTCAACAAGGAAGGCATAGGCACTATCACTCAGCAAAAGAGTGTCTGCATTTGTCAAGGTCTAGCAGAGATTCTTCAAGGTTTGTTTCTACAACTTTCATCAAGGATTTTAGAAGCTCTATACTTCAGTTCTTATACTTGAATGGAAATCATGGTGAAGGACTTGGATGTGGCCTTTACTATCAGGCACTCATTTCAGAGCACCCCTCTGAAAGGGGAACCTTTGCATCATGGATCTGAAAGTTTGAATTTCCAACTTCAGTCTCCAACTCCAATAACAATGAGGAAAAGAGAAGGACTGTGCTCAGATGGATCCGTGAGCTTTGATTATGGCAGTGTGGAGAATTCCCATTCTGAGTCCAAGGAGAAGAACAATGCTTGTAGTCTGGAGCTTAAGGAAACCTTTGCTTTCCTGGGTTGGGAGACAAAGGACAGATTTCACGCTAAATAGATACAGAAAGGATCCATGTACGTAGTCATTCCACAGCTGAGTTTCTCCTTACTCCAAGCTTTGATCTTGAGGCTATACTCTGTGAATTGCTAACCACAGGCATATAAAGGTAGACAGTTTGGGGGTCAAAAACTTGATTAAATTCCACATTGCTTTAGGTTTTCACACTAGCTCAAAGAAAACTTTGAAATAGTCAAAAGTTTTCTGACATATGAAGAAAATCATACTAAACCTTTGTTTTTTTTTGTTTTTTTTTTTTTGTTTTTTTTTGTTTTTTTTTTTTTAACTCAAGGTTGGAATGCCCTGAAATTAAATCAAAGGGACTGAGTCTGTTAATATGTAAAGAATTGTTTCTATGTAGGAAATTTTTCTTGGATGCTAGCATCTCTGCAGAGCTTTAACCACTGTCTGGAAGTCACATGGTTAATGAAGGCTTGCCGTTGTTCTTCCATGGTTATTTCAAGTACAGAGACAAAAGTTTGTTCTCTCAAAGAATTATTGCTCAACATAAAACAAGTACTTGGGAACCCTGTGTTTACTAGTTGGTGGGCTCCAAGAGGGTTGAGGTATATGAACTGGAATGAAGTGTAGTGTGGCTAATGGATCAATGTACAACATGAGACTGTCGTACTCTGTTAGATTACAGCAGCTCTGAACTTTCAGTGGTTTCCTTCACACATGTGTATTTATTTTTAATTTCAGGATCACTCATTCCATATTCGTTTTAAAATACCTTAGGCTGGAATTTTGATAAGCATCAGGTGCTCTAGAACATGCTAACTTCTGGGTTTGTTATATCTTTGAGGGTAGAATGGCCCTTTTACAATGTCACATAGGACTATCAAAAAACACAGGTATTTACATTTATGATTCAAAACATTAGAAAAATTAAAGTTAAAAAGTAGCAACAAAAATAATTTTATGGTTGAGGGTCACCACAACATGAAGAACTGTATTAAAGGTTTGCAGCCTTAGGAATGTTGAAAAACACTGCTTTAGAAGTTCTAAAGTTAATGAAAGATAAGAGAAAAATGGCAAGAAAATGTACTTTAGAGCCTCATGATATGACTTATTTGTAGAAAGTGTTTTTGGTTACACAAATTTCAGGTCTATTTTGCAGCACTGAGAAAGTCAGACTATGAAGAAAATAAATTCCCATTGTCTGATGAGGAGTTAACAGTTTTCTCAGGTAAATTGATTCTAGCACATTTTAGCTAAACTAGGTAATCTCAAATAACACTGGCCCAGTTACAGTTAAGCTACTGCCAATAACACCTAGAAGTAATGAAGGATCAACAAAATTACTTGACTAGATAGAAATCTTTGGCCCCATTGACTCATAATGCCTATGCTTTTTTCTACTAAATCCAATCTTTTCTGTTTTCATTTTATTTATTTGAGATGTAGTGTTTCTTTTATGGATGTGGGTGCCCTTGCATTAGGGGCATAGGTGTTCCAAATTGAGACTTAATATTAGTGGATTTTTTTTTCTTTGATGAGTATGAAGTGTCCTTCCCTAATTCTTTTTATTACTTATGGTTGAAAGTCTATTTTATTGGATATTAAAATTGTAACTCAACTTGTATCTTGGGACTGTTTGCTTGGAAAACTTTTTTTCCAGCCCTTCACTCTCATTGTCTGTTGTCATTTCTTAGGTATGTTTACTGTATGCAGCAAAACGCTGCATCCTGTTTGAATATCCAGTCTGTCAACCTGTGTCTCTCTTTTTAAAAAGATTTATTTATTTTATGTTATATAAGTACATTATAGCATATTCAGATATACCAGAAGAGGGCATCAGATCCCATTGCAGTTTTTTTGTGAGCTACCATGTAGTTGCTGGGAATTGAACCCAGGAACTGTGGAAGAGCAGTCAGTGCTCATAACCACTGAACCATCTCTCCAGCTGCAACCTATGACATTTTATCTCTGAATTAAGCCCATTGATGTTTAGGCATATTAAAGATCTATGATTGTTAGTGTCTGTTATTTTTGCTGCTGGAAGTGTGTGTGTGTGTGTGTGTTTTATACTGTTCTTTTGGATTCCTTGTGAGATGATTAATTTCTTTTGTTTTATTTTGTTTGTTTTTTGTTTTTTGTTTTTTGTTTTTTTTTTTTTTTTTTGGAGTGTAGTTACCCTTCTTGTATTGAATGTGTCATCTAGTAGTAACCTCTGTAGGGCTGGAATAGTTGAAAAATATTGTTTAAATTTGGTTTTGTAGTAGAATATCTTGGTTTCTCTATCTATGTTGATTGAGATTATGCTTGGTATAGTAGTTGGGTTGCCATCTGTTGTCTGCATCACAGCAGTCCAAGATATTCTGTCTTTAACCTTTCTCTTGAGAAGTCTGGTGTAACTCCGATATGTTGCCTTTACATGTTACTAGGTCTTTTCCCCTTAATATAATTTCTTTTTTTTTTCTTCTGTCCTTTTAATAGTTTTGTTCTTAACTTTTTTTTATTAATCATTGTATTTGTTTACATTTCAAAGTTTATCCTCATTCCTGGTCCCCCATCCATGAAACTCCCCCATTCAATTCCCCCTCCTCTTTACCTTTAAGGGAGTGCTCACCCACCCTCCCCTCCAACCTCACTCCTCTAGAATTGTCTTTCACTGGGGCATCAAGCCTCCACAGGACCAACACCTTCCCTCAAAATAAGGCAGTACTCTGCTACATTTTCCACACCTCTACTCCTTCCAGCACTCTCTGACTTCTCCTCTACCCCAGATCCACTCTGCCTCTGTCTACTTTCAGAAAAGAGGAGCTTTCCAAGAGTCAACAATCAAACACATAAAATAAAATAAAATAAAATAAAATAAAATAAAATAAAATAAAATAAAATAAAAAAGGGGAAATCCTCACATTGAGGCTGGACAAGGAGGATAAGTTTCCTAAGAGCAGAAAAAAGTCAAATACACACACACACACACACACACACACACACACACACACACACACACACACACAAACACTTCCATAGGTAGGAGTCCTAAAACATATCAAACTAATAGGCACAGCATATACAGACAACCTAGTGCAGACCACTGCAGTCTACCCACTTGCCATTTCAGTCTTTTTGAGCCCTTATGTGCATTGCTTTGTTGTTTTATTAGGCCATGTCCTTCTTTCCAGCTTTTGGCTATTATAAATAAGGCTGCTATGAACATAGGGGAACATGTATCATTGTTATATGTTGGAACATCTTTTGGGTATATGCCCCAGAAGTGGTATAGCTAGGTCTTCATGTAGAACTATTTCCACTTTTCTGAGTAAACACCAGAAAGATTTCCAAAGTGGTTGTTCTAGCTTGTGATCCTAGCAGCAATGGAGGAACATTCCTCTTTCTCCACATCCCTGCCTGCATCTGATGTCCCTGAGTTTTTTATCTTAGCCATTCTGATTGGAGTAAGTTGGAATCTCAGGGTTGTTTTTATTTGCATTTCCCTGATGACTAAGGATGTTGAGCATTTCTTTAGGTGCTTTTTTTGCCATTCAAGATTCCTCAGTTGAGAATTCTTTGTTTAGCTCTGTACCACATAGCATTTTTTCTTTCTTTCTTTTTATTACATATTTTCTTTATTTACATTTCAAATGCTATCCCTAAAGTTCCCTATACCCTTCCCACATCCTGCTCCCCTACCTACCCACTCCCACGTCTTGGCACTGACTTTCCCCTATACTGGGACATATAAGGTTTTCAAGACCAAGGGGCCTCTCTTCCCATTGATGGCTGACTAGGCCATCTTCTGTTACATATGCAGCTAGAGATATTAGCTCTGGGGGTACTGGTTAGTTCATATTGTTGTTCCACCTACAGGGTTGCAGAACCCTTCAACTCCTTGAGTACTTTATCTAGATCCTCCATTGGGGGCCCTGTGTTCCATCCTATAGATGACTGTGAGCATCCACTTCTGTATTTGCCAGGCACTGGCATAGCCTCACTCAAGACAGCTATATCAAGGTCATTTTTAAAGGATAGACCCCAAAAGCAAAGTAGAGTAGGGAGGGTGTGGCATTATCCAATCATAGTTTGATACAAATTAAGCAAGGAAGTAAAATGTTGGTGACAAGGCCTTATCCCAGTCACCTGGTTTTAGGGTTCTTGACTCACTTTCTGCAGTCAGCTCTCCTTCTCGGTTTTCTGGCCTAGAATTCAGAATGATAAGGGAACAAATGACTGGGCAAGCTGTGCAAAGTAAATTTAAGTCATGAGAAGCAATTCAATTACAACTTGTGTGCCTTATTATAGATAATAGGCAAGTTCCTTCTTTAGATTTATTTTTACTGGTTAGCATACAAATGGGAAATTCATGCACAAGCAGGATAGACGTTGGTTCCAGGGTCTGGAAACATGATCTCAGTTTTGATCTCCCAGCAATAAGGAGGTTGTTCCTGGGAAGGATGGACTCAGGCAACTGTCTCCTAAAACAGACCTTGTTTACAGAAACACAACATGTGACTGGCCTAAGTAACAATATATTCTGCATTGGGTTAAAGAGAATATTTTCAGAGCATCATTAAGAAGCATTAAGTGTAGGTGCCATATCTCATTCCTCAGTGGTCAGTGCAACAGAAGAGATCAAATCCTGGTCCTATAAAAGTAGACTGCTGTGTTCTGAGAACCTGTAATGATTCTCCTTCCAGGTTTTCCATTGCATTATTTATAGAGATGAGTAGTGTTAAATTTCACTGCTCTCTAGTTTTTGACACTAACTTTCCAGGTTATATACCATCTCCGTGGCAAAACTCTGGTTTGGTCCACACAGCTTGTGATTCTTCAGAGGTGATAATATATTGCTATCTGTGTGGCAGATCATGTCCTTGCATATGTCTTTGTGTCATGTGATATATATTTACATTCTGATAATATTTGGAACATTCGTCTTCTTTTCTCCCACAGCTTGTGATTCTTCAGAGGTGATAATATATTGCTATCTGTGTGGCAGATCATGTCCTTGCATATGTCTTTGTGTCATGTGATATATATTTACATTCTGATAATATTTGGAACATTTGTCTTCTTTTCTCCTTAATAGAAAATCCACTGTCTTCTTCATGGATGGGTTTAATAATCTGCTTATTAATATACCTCTCTCCTTCTGAGCACTTTCTTATACATGTTCTAATGGTTCCAACCTTGAACTCTTGGTCCCGAACTTATAAAATGAAAAGTATTTGGAAAAGTAGTCATTAGGCTGGTCATGTTAAAATTTTTGCATCCCAGCATTCGGGAGGCAAAGGCAGGCAGATTTCTGAGTTCGAGGCCAGCCTGGTCTACAAAGTGAGTTCCAGGACAGCCAGGGCTATACAGAGAAACCCTGTCTCCAAAACAAAACAAACAAACAAACAAACAAATTGCAAAGGAGAAAATAAATAGGAGAGTCCTATACAAGGCCTTTCTTTTTCTCTAAAAATTTGCTAAGTTTGAAAGACATGAGATCTACATGTAACCAGTTTCTGTCAGTGGGTCCTACAATCAGTGGCTAAGTTACAGGTGTCAAGCTCACAGTGTCAGCAGTTGCCTCTGGTAAAGACCTCCATCCTGTTCACTTGGGGACCAACCAAAAAACATGTGATAATTAGCAAATGCCAACCTGTGAGGGAAGGCCAATCCTGCCTGTCAGCTGTGTCTGATAATGGACTGATATTTCTACTTGCTCCTCTGGGATTCCTCCAAGTACATGAGTTGCAGAGGACTGTCTTCAAAGCCATATAATTAATATACCAACACTAGTTTTATGTAACTCTGGAAAAAAGTGATATGCTTTTATGGAGTGGCTAGCACATATAGGCCAAGAAGACTGCTGTAAAGGGTATCCTATGTGAATTCTGTTATTCCTTTGGTGAAAAACATTTTGGTATAAATTTGAGCTAGTGCTTACACACCAGTAAGTAGCACATTACCTTTGTCTTATAAGTAACCATGAAATGTCATCAGTTCTCCAGAGCAAACTTTTGTGGAAATGTTATTTTCTCATTAGCATCTCAAGAGAAATTATAGAGGTTTAAATCTCTCCAAGGAAAAGGAATGCATCACCATGTGGGAAGATGGAAGGAAACAACAAAACTAACTGTGATACAGGAAAGAAGAGTGATGTTCTAGATATGGAGAAAGCAGCAAGTAACAGAAATAATGTGCATGAAGTAGTGAGAATTAAAGAGGAGAGGAGATTTTTACATGAATATTTTTCCCTGTAAGTGAGTAACAGAGTGGTGGCAGGGACATTAATAGTTCAGGGTGCAGTGGGTTATGTTACAAAGGTTATGCCACCTGGCAAATGCCTGTATGTTAGGTGTATCACAGCATAGCAGATTTTTCTTTGTGGTATGCAGTGGTAGGTATGCTTGATGGTCTGTGTCTTATTGCTGTACAAAGACACCATGACTATGGTGACTCTTAAAAAGAAAAAAATATGTATTAGGAGCTGACTTACAGTTTTTGTGGTTTAGTCTATTATTGTCATGACCCAAAGACAGCCAGAATTATGGGTTTATTGAATGTGGTGGCATGCTAGATTAGTCTGTGAACTGTGAAGTCAGAGAAATTGAGAAATATAACCACATATGCCACTTGGAATATAGGTTAAAGAAGGGAATTTGATTACTGAGGAACTGTCACATATACGGCATTAGAGATACTGTTACATCACTAGAGAAGGTCACCATGGGTATTAAGAAGTGGAAGATGGTAGAGGTAGGTAAATAACTACTGAGGGAAGTAGGTATGAGGGTATTGAAATCTGATTTCTAAATAACTGATACTGTTAACACAGAGTTCAACACAGGCTTAAGGAAGACCTGGATTCAGGAAGAATCTTGAGACTAGCATGAGAATTTAGTCATCTGGCTGAGATCTTTGTTCAGATTGGATCTTTATAATATTGGAAAGACTTGGCAGATTTAAGTGACTTATATCAGCCTGCAAAGATTATCTGAAGGGATATGGCTTTCTGAAGATGGGAAGGGAATGTATAAGCAGATAAAGAGGCCTGTGTAGGGTAGTAGAAAGCAAATACAGCAAGATTTGTGTTGAGCTAGAGTTCCTAAGGAAAACAATGAGAGCCAAATATATTTTCTAAATAATGTTTGGGAGAATTTAAATTCTCTCCTCTCCTCTCCTCTCCTCTCCTCTCCTCTCCTCTCCTCTCCTCTCCTCTCCTCTCCTCTCCTCTCCTCTCCTCTCCTCTCCTCTCCTCTCCTCTCCTCTCCTCTCCTCTCCTCTCCTCTCCTCTCCTCTCCTCTCCTGTCCTCCCCTCCCCTCCCCTCCCCTCCCCTCCCCTCCCCTCCCCTCCCCTCCCCTCCCCTCTCCTCCCCTCCCCTCCCCTCTCCTCTCCTCCCCTCCCCTCCCCTCTCCTGTCCTCCCCTCCCCTCCCCTCCCCTCCCCTCCCCTCCCCTCCCCTCCCCTCCCCTCCCCTCCCCTCCCCTCCCCTCCCCTCCCCTCCCTTCTCTTCTCTTCTCTTCTCTTCTCTTCTCTTCTCTTCTCTTCTCTTCTCTTCTCTTCTCTTCTCTTCCCGCTCACTCTGTTTTCTGCAATAAAGTTCTAAAGCCATAAAACATGGTATGAATGAATTTGTATGTTCCTGCACACACACACACACACACACACACACACACACACAGAGACTTTACCGTTTCTTTTCTAAAGTACCTCAGTTGATTCATTTACCATTAAAATATTTTGAGCACTCCATTACCAGTGAGTATGTTGCTTGACCAGGGAGGAGTATTACTACTGCTGCCACTGCTGCCTGGCTGCTGCTGCTGCTGCTGCTAGTACTGAACAAACCAGAATGTGATAAAAACTAATAAAATAACTGAAGAAGTATAGCAAAAGGACAAGTACAGAAACTACAAACAAATGCAGAGCTACACATCTTGATTTCCACAGAAATCCCATAAAAAGCACAAAATTAGGAATAATAATATATAAGCAAATACATGTAAAGTAATTTTTACACAATAAATTTATAGTGTTTATTGCCAATAAAAACAGTGACTTTTATATTTTACTTTTTAATTTTTTCTTACAGGTATACATACTGTATGCTATGTGTATGACTCCCACCTTGTTTCCCCCTAACTTCCTTATTATCAGTACTTTCCTCTTCCATTAGTTTTCTTTATATCCATGAACAGTTAATTCCACTTATTTATTTATTTTTTAATTTAATTTTGTTTTTTTTTAATTAGGTATTTATTTCATTTACATTTCCAATGCTATCCCAAAAGTCCCCCACCCGCTCCCCCAACCACTCCCCCACCCACCCACTCCCACTTCTTGGCCCTGGCATTCCCCTGTACTGAGGCGGATTAAGTTTGCACAACCAATGGTCCTCTCTTTCCACTGATGGCCGACTTCAGAAAATTGGACATAGTACTACCGGAGGATCCTGCAATACCTCTCCTGGGCATATATCCAGAAGATGTTCCAACCAGTAAAGTAATTTTTTAAAAGTCACCAAGAAAGCATCATGAGTCAGTGAACTTCCACAAGTTCCAGATTTTTTTGTGGGGGCTGTCTAATGCTGTGCCCTTCCCTTAAGTGCTTTCTATGTGCAGTGAGAGTCCATTAGAGAAAGGTTAGTTTTCCTTTGCTTTCAGCTATTAATTAGAGGTAACTCTGGCTTAGGGATGAAAGTTTGTGCTCACACCCTCTTGCCGGGTATAAATGGCCAGCCATCTGAGAGCAATGATCTATAACAGTCCCACCCTTCTTAGTTTCTATGCTACTGTTATCAAGTGTGTCACAGAATCTACGTTACAATCCAGGACCTATTGCCAGTTGTATGTTGTTCCTCCTGTGTATTACAGTAGAAAAAAGTCAATAAGTAAAAAATATGATATTACGTGGGACATTTTATAATTATATTATTATTATTATTATTATCTTATTGTTTAATTTTTATTTTTTTACAGTCCAGACTTTTTCCCCTCCTGGTCCACACTCCAACTGTTCCAAATCCTACATCCTCCCCTTCCACCCCCGTCTCCAAGAGAATTTCCCCACTCCCATGTTCATCCCACCAGAACTCTCCACTCTCTGGAGCCTCCAGCCTCTTGAGAGTTAGGTGATTCTTCTTTGAGTACAGACACAGAAGTCCTCTGCTGTATATTTGTTGTGGACCTCATATAAGCTGGTATATGCTGTCTAGTTTGTGGCTCAGTGAGAGCTCCCAGAGGTCTAGGTTAGTTGAGACTGCTGGTCTCCCTATAAGGTCACCCTCCTCCTCAGCTTCTTCCAGATTTTTCTTAATTCAAACACAGAGGTCAGCAACTTCTGTCTATTGATTGAGTGTAAATATCTGCATCTGACTCTTTCAGCTGCTTGTTGGGCCTTTTGGAGGGCAGTCATGAAAAGCTCCTCCTGGAAACACATCATAGCATCAGTAATAGTGTCAAGCATTGGTGCCTCTCCCTGAGCTGGATCCCAATTTAGACCTGTCACCGTACCTCTTTTGTCAGGCTCTTCTCCATTTTTGTCCTTGAATTTCTTTATCACAGGAACAATTCTGGGTCAGAGTTTTTAACTGTGGGATAGCAACCCCATCCCTCCTCTTGATGCTCTGTCTTTCTACCGAAGGTGGGAAGTTCCCTCTCCCCACTGTAGGGCATTTCATTTAAGGGCCCACCCTTTGAGTCCTGAGATTTTTCTCACCTCACAGGTCTCTGGTACATTCTAGAGCCTCACCTCCTACCTCAGGAGGTTGCCTGTTTCCATTCTTGCTTTTGGTCCTAAGGGATTCAGACCTTCCACCCACCATCCCCAATACCTCATGATGTCGCCCTATTTTCCACTCTGTTGATTCTCGTGCCCGTATCCCTTCTTTTCACAACTTCCTGTGATTGCTTCCTTCTATTATTTTGTAATATTTATTTGATTTATTCTTTCAGATTTTATATGTGTATATTATAGATATATACCATGTTTACCCTTACTCCATGAAATCTCAATTCCAACTTCATGTGTCCCTTCTTTAATTATTTATTAATTATCCACAACCAATGATTTCAGTTAATTCTTTACATATATGTATTCATGAAGTGAGTACTGAGATAAGGTAATTCAATTTTTTAAACAAGTTAGGAAGAAAGAAAGGGGACAGTTGTGATAGACAGAAAACATCAGCATGGAGGAACAAATTATTTACTAGAATCTAGAAATGCTCTCAAAGTTTACCTTATATGATGGGTTTGGAAAAAAGAAACATGAATCGTAAGGAGTCATTGTAACCCTGTAACTGTGTCAGTGCTGGCTCCCTTCCTTACACAGGCTGCCCAAATATCCTTGTTTCCCTTCTCTGAGCTGTGATATTTCAGCCCTTTCTAGCTGGGTCAGAGCCCTATGGAACCTATTTGGCTAGGTTCTGCTTTGCTCCCAAGCCAGATAATAAACTATATCCTTTATTATATACAATAGTAATTAAAACTGTCCAATAATCCAGTGACTAATAGTGAATGACTTGATTTTATAAAATTGTTGAGATTCAGTTTAGTGATTTTTTTATTGTGTTTCCTGAGAAATGGTATGTCACAAACAAAAAATAGTTAATTCTATTAATTATAGGATACAAATCTACATCTATCTAGAATGAATGGTGTTTTTAAAATGTATTTTGCTATGTGTATATTTTCATATGAATTAATCTGTTCCTGTGTAGCTATAGGCATGTGGATACGTATATTTTGACAAAGTAATATAGAGTGACACATAAGTATAATGTACTTGTGTCACTATCAACATGTAATGCTGTCCATATTAATTTTGATAATTAATTTCTAATGGAAATTCAGTTAATAATGTTGGGTAGATAAATAATTCATTACCTACAAAGAAACTCTGAATTGTTTATCCATATACTCTCATATACACTTGAATTACCACTTGCACTGATGTTTGATGTGGTTAGAAGACAGGATCTTAGTTCTACATGCTTTGTATAATGGCATTGCCGTAATGATACCACTTCACTCAGTTATCTTTTCTTTGTTTATGTTTATAATTTATGGTGTTATAATTGTCTTTATTAGCTGTTTGAATAATTTAATTACCAAAATCTTCTGATAAATTGGATATATATATATTATATAATATAATATATAATATATATTATATATTATATAAACATATACCACATATATGTTTATATAATGTATGTATGCATATAGTCATATATATTCTAAATTATGTGTATTAATTCATTAAATATTTATACTGCTATCCAAAGAATTCATCTTGAATATTCAAGATCATAAACTGAATCTGAACAACAAAATAATGTGTACTTGGAAGAGAATTCTGTCCTGCTATGTCTTAATTAAAAATTAGCCTTGGCAATGATCTCCATCTATATTCAAGATGAGAGAACCAATGAATAATCTAGTAATCTTATAATGCTTTGTGGATGTTTATCTTGCATAATCCAGGGTAGAAGTCTGTACTTGGAAATTAGGGTTAAAGAACACATACTATTTCTGGGCTGGGAGGTGCAGGGCATGCTTCCCATGAGATAGACTTGGTAAAAGGTCCAAGTGGAAAGTCATTCTCATGCTGAAATCCTTCTAACCCCAAGGTTGGGTCTTGGGCCCATATATTATGATTATTGAAGTTTAGGAACCTAACTGTAGGGTGTCTCAGAGGAAAACTTTGTTTACTCTCTTTGTCTTGATAATTTCTGGAATGTTGGCACACTACAATGCAGCCTTAATTTTTTTTATGTACTGTAACTAGTGAAAACAATTGTTCTGAGTACAAATTTGGAAGTGCTAATAATTCCAGTAGAGACCATTTGAGTTATTTTTGAGGGAAAGTTTGGTCTCTTTTTAGGAACCATTCCTTGAATTCTGGAAACCCTGAGTGAGGTCCCTGAGTTGGTTGAATTCTTGTTCTCAAATCATGGGGCGACTGGGAGTTGTCTGTGTTCTTATTTTGTGATATCAAAGACAGAGCTTCCTCATGTCTCAAATCTTTACTAATACTGTCCCATAGCATAATTGGGCACATGTGCCTTTAACTGACTATAGGCTATAAAGGAGATTAGATATATGAACTCTAAAAATGGTCATGGTACTGCAGGATCAGGTTCTCTGTATCTGATCTGTAGCAGCTCTAACCTTGCAGGAACCTCTTTCATACATGTGTCCATTCTGGACTTCAGGCATCTTCTCAACAAAAGCTTTCCTAGACTTTGCACTGATATATTGAGATATCATTGAATCACTAGTCTTATATTTAGTAAAACTACAGCTACCTGGCTTAAGTAAAAAAAAAAAAATAGTGGGTTAAAAGGAACATTTTCAGATCAGACCCTAAAAACTACATAGGAGCTAATTCATTCTATTTGAACCCACTCTTCTTCAGGGTCAGGAGAAACAAAAGATGTCAAGCACTAGGACTCTGATATCAGACTGAGGTACTCCTAGAACATATGGTTAAACTACTTCTAGGTTCTTTATTTCATTGGTTAAGTGGGATGTCTAGTGTCTAGTTTCACTGATATACTGTTCTGATACTATTTCTCAACCTAGCTACAACCTTCTAAGTTTGCATCTAGCTTACTAGTTTACATCTAGCTCTAATGTCCTGGTCTATATCTAGAAGTAAAAAGTCATTATTATTTTAGTAGCACAATATCCTTGAAAATATATGTATGTCATACTATGGATCTTTCTATCTTGATGATCCTTGGGACTAGAAACAGTTCTGCTCTGATTATATACCTTCCTTCTTTGAAGACTTTTTTGCCTCTCCTTGTTGAATATCCAACAGTGTTCCATACAAGTTATACTTGTTCAAACTTTGACCTCTTACCTTCAGATTGTGTAGTAAAATATGGTATGAACAGTGGATATTTGTGGGATCAATGGGCTATGCACAGACAGTCGAGCTGAGGTTGTGAACCCTGATACAACCTGATGGGTGATAATTCACCTACATGGGATGGAAGGTGTTCCCTCATCTCTCCTGGAGTCCTAGCTCCTGTTGAAGTTACCACCCTCACAGCCCCCACAGGAGAAACTGTGGTTAGTAGTTATGTAGACAATGTCCCAAGGTTCTGACCTTCAGGCTAAACTACTCCTAGGTACCTTGCAACAACAAGATAACAGCCCACTATAAGAGGGGCTCCTTGGCTCTCTCTCTCTCTCTCTCTCTCTCTCTCTCTCTCTCTCTCTCTCACCTCTTACTCTCTGGCCTTTCCTCTTTCTCTCTCCTTTCTCCATTCCTCTTGGCCATGTCCAGACTCTTCTCTTCTCTTCTCTTCTCTTCTCTTCTCTTCTCTTCTCTTCTCTTCTCTTCTCTTCTCTTCTCTTCTCTTCTCTTCTCTTCTCTTCTCTTCTCTTCTCTTCTCTTCTCTTCTCTTCTCTCTCTCTCTCTCTCTCTCTCTCTCTCTCTCTCTCTCTCTCTCTCTCTCTCTCTCTCCCCTCTCTTTTTTCCCATGCCTTTCTAAAATAAAGCACTAAAACTATATGCCATCTCTGTTCATCAAGGCCCTCTGTGCTTGGATGATGGAATAGGTTTTCACCTAATGAGCCCTGCCTAATATCCTATCAGAAGTTCTTCCTGTGCTCCAGCCATGGACTGGACTTAGGACTCTCACTTGCATGGGAACCTTTCTCCCTCTGCCCTCTCTCTCATATCTCCAGGGCTGAGGGGCCCTGGTATCAGGGGCTGCCCCTTGTCCACCTCCTGTCAAGTGGGTTTAGTGGCTTCACATAACCAGATGCCCACACAGGGCCAAGTGGAAAGCATCTGCCCATCCTCTGGCACCTGCCTGCCCAGAGCACAGGAACTCTGGTGGGACATGGACATTCTCTCCCTTACCCCCTCTTTGAATACCTCCACAGCCCCACAGATATTAATGGGCAGTTTTGTTGAAAATGCGTAGAATAGTGAGTACACAGACATGAACTGAAAGCAGGCTAAGCATTCTGATAGTTTGAAAGATGAGTTTTAAAGAGTCAGTGAGATCCATATAACCAACTTGCTACCCCTATGCTTACCAAGACAAAGATTTGAAGTTCATATAGGCAGTAATCTCTGAGAAAGACCTACAATCTGCACATTTGGCTTCCACCAGGGTTGTGATGAGCACCAAGTACTAACCTTTGCAAATAGACAAGATTTGCCTATCAGTTGTGACTGATAATGGGCTGAGAATTCTAATTGTTTCCATTTGCTTTCATTAAAAGACTGTGTTGAACAGTACAACCATCTGACCCATAAAACAGGCAACTTGTGGAGTTGAATTGTGCCAGTTTTAAAAGGATAATCCTATCTTTGCTTGGAGAATATTTCATGGCTTACATAGAAGGAAAAAAAGTCAGGAAACTTGTTACCTATTTTATGCAATTGTGCCCTAAATGAACAGAGAATCATAAGTAGTTTATAGTATATAGGCCAAGGTAAACTAGGGCAAGATATGTCAACCAATATAGATAGAGGAAAGCCATCACCCCTACTGAGAAAACACATTCTGGTATAGAATTTTGGACGAGACAACACTCAACTCCAGTGTTCTGTAAGAAAGCACAATAACCTTGTTGATTTCCTAGATCTTACCATGTGAAGTTGTAAAAAGGCTGTTATTGGGAACTTAGGAGGAGAAGTGGACATAGTTTACAAGTTTTTCCAGTTGAGGGACTTTATTTCCCTCTTGTCGTTCTTGAGAGACTACTCATCAGGGAAATGCAAATCAAAACAGCCCTGAGATTCCATTTCACACCAGTCAGAATGGTTAAGATCAAAAATTCAGGTGACAGCAGATGCTGGCAAGGATGTGTAGAAAGAGGAACGCCTCTCCATTGTTGGTGGGATTGCAAGCTTGTACAACCACTCTGGAAATCAGTCTGGCGGTTCCTCGGAAAATTGGACATAGTACTACTGGAGGATCCAGCAATGTCTCTCCTGGGCATATATCCAGTAGATGTCCCAACCGGTAAGAAGGACACATGCTCCACTATGTTCATAGCAGCCTTATTTATAATAGCCAGAAGCTGGAAAGAATCCAGATGCCCCTCAACAGAAGAATGGATACAGAAAATGTGGTACATTTACACAATGGAGTACTACTCAGCTATTAAAAAGAATGAATTTATGAAATTCCTAGGCAAATGGATTGACCTGAAAGGCATCATCCTGAGTGAGGTAACCCAATCACAAAAGAACTCACATGATATGCACATACTCACTGATAAGTGGATATTAGCCCAGGAATTAGAATACCCAAGATACAAGATACAAAGCACATGAAACTCAAGAAGAACAAAGACCAAAGTGTGGACACTTTGCCCCTTCTTAGATTTGGGAACAAAACACCCATGGAAGGAGTTACAAAGACAAAGTTTGGAGCTGAGACCAAAGGATGGACCATCTAGAGACTACCATACCTGGGGATCCATCCCATAATCAGCCTCCAAATGCTGACACAATTGCATACACTAGCAAGATTTTGCTGAAAGGACCCAGATATAGATGTCTCTTGTGAGACTATGCTGGGGCCTAGCAAACACATAAGTGGATGCTCACAGTCAGCTATTGGATGGATCACAGGGCCTCCAATGGAGGAGCTAGAGAAAGTGTCCAAGGAGCTAAAGGGATCTGCAACCCTATAGGTGGAACAACAATATGAACTAACCAGTACCCCCTGGAGCCCATGTCTCTAGCTGCATATGTATCAGAAGATGGCCTAGCCGGCCATCACTGGAAAGAGAGGCCCATTGGTCATACAAACTTTATATGCCTCAGTACAGGGGAATGCCAGGGCCAAGAAGTGGGAGTGGGTGGGTAGGGGAGTGGGGGTGGAGGGTATGGGGGACTTTTGTGATAGCATTGGAAATGTAAATGAGGAAAATACCTAATAAAAATTAAAGAAAAAAACAAACAAAAAGAAAATGCAGATGAATCTTGAAAATCAATGATGTTGGTTTTGATAAAGGGAATGACACAAATAAATGAAGCAAAGTTGAAGGGGGAACCGGTTTTTAAATTAGCTATACATTTTGCCCATTCTTATATTAATGCATTACTTCATGTTATTTTAGTTAAACTAAATCTACATATAAGGTCAGTTTCATATCATTATATATAATATTTCTTTATTTTCAAAGTTTATGTTTCAATTATCAAATTATATTTTTCATATTTACACAAATGCCTTTCTTTTTATACTCACTTCTCTGTGGGGGATAAAGCTGTAACTGTGTCAATACAGATTACAAGACTATTGCATTATTCACTGCCCTCCTGGGTAATTGATAAAACATTTTGTGTAATGATGTGACATTTTCCCATACATCATTTAAATTTTGTATGAGAACACTAGGCTCTAGTTTCTATGTGCTCAAAGGTTGAGTAACAAAATGAGACTTCAACCAACCTTCTCAAAAACAAAACAAAACAAAAACAAAAACATAAAACAATCAAACAAACAAAAACTAAAATCAAAATCAACAGGATCAATAAGACAAAAAAATATCAAAATAAAACACCCAAAAACTAACATATCTTCTATGTGCGTAGACTAAGTACTTTTGGGTATGAACTCTGAGCTGGAATGTAGTAGACACCTTTGTTGACATTTCATTAGAGAAAAGTGATTTTCTCTATATGTTTCAGTGTCAGCTGCAAAGTGCTTCTCTGTTAGGAGTGGGATTTTGTGTCTCTTCCTCTTCTCATTGTTGTAATATTATTTGGCATGAATCTATGCGTTTGGTTTGTATTTATTACTGTAGAAGCTTATAGACACATACTCTATATGTAGTCACCACATATAATGGGGGAAATAATGTAACTATACATTATTGTCACTGAATTATACATCCAGTGGTAGGAATTGGTTAAATTTTATTGGGTTATTTAGAAAATGGATCCCATTGGCAGTTCCTCTCTGATACATCATAGATTACTGCCAGTGCTATTATTTACTCCACACTTCCTAATAAGGAGTTCCTGTTGTTGTAGATACCACTTATATCATTGAGTTTATGGTGCTAGATGGTACTCTGCATGGTTGTAAAGGTAGAAGTATTCATCAATATCAATCAGATACTTTCCACTCTTTCATTTAAACTGAACTTTTCTCTTTAAATCAATTGACACCCACACCTTATAATTCATGATGTAGAAAGTTGATGGAGGATGTATATGTATGTTATAGCCCATTACTTTATATTGTGTAGTGTCTATTTCCTGAATATCTAACTCTTGAAAGAGTAGTTCTTTCAGAGGAGGGTTATTTAGATCATAATATTACCATATGCTCCTGTAGAGCCTCTGTGATACTCATTCACCTCTGTTTTCATTTTCCAGGAGATTCATGGAAAGGAAATACTTATGGTCAAGATTGTTTTTCACCTGCAAAAAGAAGACCACTTAAGAAAACACAAAGTACAGTAATGGAAGTACTTTATCACTTAAGAGCATAGAGCAAGGAGAGTTATTCATGTTACTTGTGTTGGATAATAAGAGAGATGGTATCGTTCTCTTTGGCTACTATATGGGTTCTTCTTAGTTCCATCCTGCATCAACATTTTCTTCCACCATTTCAACTCCTAATAGGGGAGGAAAAAAAGGAGAGAGGGGAAATGAAATTGTTCCCTGAATATCAAGTGTCAGAAATTGTTCAATATTACAGGTACTTCCTGCTAATTGAGTAAATTGAGTTCCTTGGGGCAAGTTTGAACTTCACTGTCATGATACTTAATGACTTTATCTTCTTGTTTCTTCTTTGCTTACTACTACTAACAAACTACAGCCAACAACCAACCCAAAACCAATAATCCACCCACCCTGCCTCTTGGGACCCTAGCATTTATATACCCTCTCAAACTCCTCAGAATTCTAAACATTACACTATCACAGAAACTACCAGCAGCTGGACAAATCACACCTATGTTAGAGCATGAAGCAACTGATAGGTCACTTGCTGTGGATAATATGAAGCAGCCCCATATCTCACACCTGGGATAAAAACAAAAACATATTCTTATAGTATTTTTGTGAGTTTTACAGAAATCAAAATTCCAAAGTTGTCATTACAAGAAGAAGCATTCCTAGAAGAGCTTATTCATATGCTGAGATGTCAAAAACTCTACTAGTGTTCTCTGCATTCTTCATATACTTTAATGTTCAGTGTAGCATTGGAGGAAGCATTATGCAAACCTAGGGTGTCACCCAGTAAATAAGAGGTATGGGTTGCTTATTTGAGAGTATATAGTGTTGACAGTGAGGGTCAATTATGCAATTTAAGTGTCTTTCCCTAAGATCTGTATACACACACACACACACACACACACACACACACACACACACACACATATATATATATATATATATATATATATATATATATATATATATATATATATATGTATATGAAGTGTATATACATATACACTTCATATTTTATGTTCAATGTTATATCTATGTTATTTGGCTTCCAAGAACATTTACCAAACAAAATTATTTTGCCCATGGTGTTTATTAAAAATACAGCGGGGTCATCTTTCATCTTTATGTGGTCCATCTATCAGTCACACTGAGGACAACATCAATATTACCTTTTGTCTAAGCCCCTTGAACCTCCTCAGGAGACCCTTCATTTGTTTCATGTTCATGATATATGTCGGTAACTCAATCAAACTTATTGGGACATTGTTGATGTTTTTATATTTGGAACCTTATGATTATTCTAAGACCAGGCAATATTCACAAGTTCTTGGCATTTTCCTTGCCATGTTTTGTAAGAAAACAAAACAGAGAAGAGGAAGCAAGAAGAAAGAATGTAGAATGAAAGAAGGCAAGCCTGGAAGAAGAAAGGAAGGAAAGGTGTGACATGTTAAGAGGTACAGCTGGAAAGGATTGGGCAAGAGGAGTGGAAGGGGAGGAATGACAGTTGAGGGTGTGAGTAAAATAAGTATTACTACCAATGTTTGTTATTCTTTTTGCAATAAAGCTGCTCTATATTATAATTTGGAAAAAAATACCTAGATACTACAAAGTAAAGGAACTCTTCTGATCACAAGTATTATCCAATCCTATGCTATGTGGAGAAAGGCATGTCTAGTGCACAGTGGCACAATCTCATTTAAATTACTGCTTTTCAAATTAAAAAGTCTGTAAGATTATTGTTAAGCACAATCAATAAAGTGAGGACTTTGACAGAGGCATGTTCACATGTGGGATATATTGCAGCATCCCCTGTACTACTTATATTTAGTGCACAAAACGAACACTTACTAATTTCAAGATATTCAGAAAAATACATTGAGATCTTAATATAAAGTCACAGGACAGTATTAGATTTGGGATAGAACAAGACTAGAAGTCTCCATTAACTGAATATGTCTGTGGTCTCAGAATTAAAAGCAATAAACTGTTTTGCTTTTAAGGGCAAACCCTGCAGGGGTTGTGGATGACTCAGTCAAAATTGTACACAACTTTCATATATAAACACCTGGGTTTTATTTTTTCGCATACACATAAAAAACCAGCATTGTTATGAACATGCAATTCCACCTTTGAAGATGAGAGCCAGAGTGAATCCCATATCTTGCTGGCTATCTAGACTTGAATAGAAAACAGTCTCAAATGAATCAGAAGTAGAAGAGCACTTCTTTGAAACAGTATTTGTTGTACATGACAGCATATTTATACATATAAACTCTATTATGTAGGACTGAATGCATAATTCCTGTACTAGATCAAGCCAGCAATCTTATTATGGTGCTGGGCTTGGTGGCTCACACCTTTAATCCCAGCACTCAGGAGGCAGAGGCAGGCAGATTTCTGAGTTCGAGGCCAGCCTGGTCTACAGAGTGCGTTCCAGGACTGCCAGAGCTACACAGAGAAACCCTGTCTCAAAAACAAAAACAAACAAAAACAAAAAACAAAAACAAAAATCTTATCATGGCTAGAGGTAGAAATCATAAAGCCAGCCAGACATGGTGGTGCACACCTTTAATCCCAGCACTTGGGATGCAGAGGCAGGCAAGACTGAGTTTGAGGCCACACTGGTCTACAGAGTGAGTTCCAGGACAGCCAGGGCTACACAGAGAAACCCTGTCTCAAAAACAAAAACAAAAACAAACAAAAACAAAAAACAAAAACAAAAATCTTATCATGGCTAGAGGTAGAAATCATAAAGCCAGCCAGACATGGTGGTGCACACCTTTAATCCCAGCACTTGGGATGCAGAGGCAGGCAAGACTGAGTTTGAGGCCACACTGGTCTACAGAGTGAGTTCCAGGACAGCCAGGGCTACACAGAGAAACCCTGTCTTGAAAAACAAAACAAAAACAAAAATAAACAAAAAAGAAATCATGAAGCCCCACTTCTATTGGGGGTTAGCCATTTAATGGGCTGTTGGAAGAGAGACAGTCAGACTTGTTAACAGAGGCTTTCCATGAGAGTCTGCTCATGTCACAGTAGATGATATTGCATATATTTTGAAACAAGTAAACACACACAGACATGGCTAAATGGATTGAATATGTATTCAAAAGGAAAGATTCATGGTAAGTTGTGAAGGAATGTTAGTAGTGAATGTAGAGAAAGAAATCTAGGATATGGAATTGGGGTTATTTTTCTTTCAATATATTGCAAATATTTATTTATAATTTGTATTCAATATAGCACAAAAATTACACACAATAATTTTGTGATGATGAATGATATCTGAAAATTAATTCTAGAACTTAACTAGTTTCTATAAGGGTGAGCATGTACTCCATGCGCCTGAACACATTAAAAAATACACATAGACATATATGCTCCACCAATCAAAGACAGCCAGAGCGAATATAAATCTATTCACATTAAGTTTTAGTTATTCAGGCTAATGGAAACAGCTCAGCTCTCAGTTGGTTGCAGGTTCTAGCCAGGGGCTTGACTACATGCTACTCAGCAGAAAAGGAGAGCTGTTTCTGAGAACTACAGTAGGCAGAGCCAGAAGGACCCCAGCATGAGGGTGCTTGCATATTACTCTTTTCTTTAGAAAATAAATTCCTCTTAAATTATTTATTTACAACTATAATACTTTAAAACATACCACACTAATTAAATATGTGGCTCTAACCATGATTGAGAGAGTTATTATTTTTAGATAATCTGAGCATTTATTTTTGTTACCTGTAACCCACATAAACTGTGATCTAGTGTCATAGATCATTATATAACCACGCTGCTTGAGAAATCTGACACAGTAGGATTGCAAAGACTCAGCATCAGACTTCATATTATACTCCACAGCCACAATCAGAATCATTAGACAAAAACGGAGTCTTCTTTTAAAGATGAGGACTAAGGCCAATGAATGGCTACATCCAGGCTTGAGCTTGCAGGTCTCGCTGGGGAGTTTAGTCTGTTGTTAATTTGTTGAATTAAGTGGAAATATAAATATTTATTCTGTTTTACTCTTCCCACTTCCTCCCTGCCTGCTGCAACACCCAGGGAGGGGGAAAGAAGAGGAGCAGGGGCTTAGATGAAAATCTCCCAGGCAACAGCAGGCTTTTGCCTTCCAACTTTAGGTTTGAGATCTTTCTCCTGATTGGTTCTTAGTCTGCTCTTTATTATCATGCACACATCTCACCAATCAAAGGCAGCCAGAGCTAATATGAGTCAATTCACATAGAATTTCTGCCAGTCAGGCTCCTGGCAGGAGTCCAGCTCTCAGCTGGTTCCAGGCTCTAGCCAGGGGCTTGACTGCAAGCTGCTCATCAGAGAAGGATGGATGCTCCTGAGACCTGCAGTTGACAGAGCCACAGACACACAGCATTTGCATGGATGTTGTGGGAATCCCCACGATCAGACTCACCTTTTCCTGTTATCTCTGCTTGGGATTATTTAATCCTGCTTTGGCATTAAGACTGATTATTTCTGAGGCAACTTTAGAGTCTGACTTCAGTTACAGCAAGGGTGATGCACTTCAGCCTTCAGAAACTGACAGAAACCTGAGACTTCTGTTGCTCCCATGAAGAACTTCTATAGCAAGGTCAGTTCTCATATGTCATGGTGAGCTACTCTGAGAGCTTTAAGCTATGACATCTGCTAACATTCATTTTAATAGAACCAGGGACCTCTCACAGCCAAGAAATTTAGTGCAGTTCAGCGGTAACTGAGTAGTAGTTCATGTGCTGTTTATTTTTTCTTCATTTTTGCATAGTCTGTAGAATGAGAGAGGCTCAGGGGTGTCACTTAATGACTGTGCCTCTGTTTTCCTTAGACTCTGGTCAGGAGGGATATTTGCTCCTTGTGGATATCTAGAAGTATTATACTGATGACATTAGAAATGACTGGAATAATAATCTGAAGGGTGAGTGTACTTTAATTATTTAACGATAATGTTGAGACTTTTTACACGTGACTATACAACATGAAATTGTGAATATTTGTTATTGCATACAGTACTGATTATAATCATAATTATCATGAATAGTGGATACATTAATTTTTTAAATTGCTGAAATTTCATTTAATCATTTTCCTTTAAGCAACACACTGATTATACTGTCTGATTCTTTATGCTTATTCCTGAGAAATAGGAACTAATGGAGAAAAAAATACAATTTATTCTACTAATAATAATGTCCAGATTTGAGTACTTTATATCAGAATCCATTATATTCAGTGAAGCACATCAGATGTTCAGTTATCATTCACATACTAGAATTATATCATATTGTGTACTGCTGAATGGAACAGAGTAGGATTTTCAGTCTCAACTAATAGATCACAAAGACCAAGGAATTGTCAGGCAAAAGCAGTTAGTATAACAGAATGTCATACTTGTGTGGGAATATCCCAGTGAAATACCCAGAGTGAATGCAACATGCCTGACACTCACAAGTGTTCATGAAGCAATAAAAATATCCCAGCACACTGTGAGTGCATACTGAGCAGTGCTACAACTCTTACTCAGTTGTAATCCATTATAGAGTTAGGAAAGTAACATCACGTAGAGACTGGCTGCAAGGGCAATGACATCTGTCCTGGCTCACAGGTCTCACTGCCAAGATCATGGTAGCACATATTTAGTCTCTTCAAAATTGTATACTTGTTGCTTCACTCTTTTTCTTACACATTTGATTTTATAAATGATTCCTGGGTAATAGGCAACCAAACCCAAAATACACCTCAATTAGTTGTTTTTAATTGGTAATAATTCTTTATATACAAATAATTCTTAATGTAAATGGGTTCACTACAATCTAGCATGTTATCCAGTATATATTCTTCTATAAATCTGGTGATCCACATACTTATTCTCTGTGCTGGTTAGCTTTTGTTAACTTGGTACAACACAGACATATTTGGGAAAGTAAATATCAAATGAAGGAATTTGTTTACCAATTTGTCCTTTGTGGAACATACTTTGGGTTGTTTTCAAAATTAATGATTGATGTGAGAGGGCCCAGTTCACTTGGAGAAATTTCCATTCTGGGCAGATGGTCCCAGATTATGTAAGACCGCAAATTATTTGAGCCATGATAACCAAGTCAATAAGCTCTACACTGTGGTATCCTCTTAGTTCCAGCATCCAGGTTGCTGCTGTGAGATGTTGCCCTGATTTCCTTATTACAACCTGTAAGATAAAAAAACCATTGCATCAGTAATTTGCTTTTAGTCCTGGTGTTCATCATGACAATAGAGAAGAAATAAAGCCAGGCATATAATCATACAGAAATACAAATAAGCGGAAAATCCAGCAAAGATGTTATGTAGATGTGCACAGAAAGAAAACCTCTTACAATGGAGTGTTGCCAATTTGTTCAGAAGATAGAAATTTAAGATACAGGTGTTAGAGGAGCTCAGGAAGAGGTGCTGAGTGTTCAGTCCCTATAAATTACACTCTGATAAAATGAAAGATGTGATTGAACACAATTAACTAAAGCTCATGTGCGAATCCACCAGAGAGGGTTGTCTGTTCATCAGAAATTAAGGAAATAAGCTGTTTTGAACATCCAATAATGAAAACAGATTGATTGACAAGCCACCACCCTCTTAGTATACTAATGTGAATAGAATAGAGCATCTAAAGAATGCATGAGCAAAGTATCTTTGATAAGCCCTTGCCATTGAATGTACTAACTCATTTTAGGGTGAATTAAAATGCTGTTTAAATGATTGTACCCAGGTGGCTACAAAGAGAATCAGGAAAGGAGGTGATGTCAGACAAAGAATTGATTGTGTTTGCATGGTTCAATCGGTAGTACAGCTTCAGGAGAATATAGCTAATGTTTTCAGCATGTAAAACGGCTCTCAAATTACATTTTTTTCTTTTTTTTGGTGTGAAAACCAACCTGCAGTCTCTATAGAATTGTTACCACAGTTATTACCATTTAAAAAAAATCTTACATATTTATATGTACGTTCAAAATTGGCTTTTTAAATTTACAGATTGTGTGTTTGTTTCAGAGGACCATGTTATAGAATCAGACTGTGTTACTTCCTTCTATTATGAGGTTTTTAAATTGAAATCAAATCATCTAACATGGTTTAAGGGAACCTTATTTCCCATTTGGTCATCCTCTCTTAATGGCACTTTCACATATGCCTGGATATTTTTAATTTTCATATTAGTATTATTACTATTACTACTATTATTATTATTATTAAATCTTTTTTACAGTCCAGTCGTTATCTCCCTCCTGGTTCACTTTTTGACTGTTTCTCATCTCATTCCTCCTCCCCTTATCCCTAAGCAGATGTCCCCAACACTCCCCCCACCCCCTGCACACACCTCCCCACTCCCTGGGGTCTCAAGTCTCTAGAGGGTTAGGTATATATTCTCTCACTGCGGCCAGAGTAGGCAGTTCTTTTCTGTATATGTGTCGAGGCCTCATATCAGCTAGTGTATGCTGCCTGGTTGGTGGCTCAGTGTCTGACAGGTCTCGGGCATGCAGGTTGGTCAGGACAGCTAGTCTTCCAATGATATTGCTGACCTCCTCAGCTTTTTATAGCATCTAAATATATTAAATATGTTTATTTATTTGTGACCAGAAATAATAAAGCGGATATCAATGTGAATATTTTGAATTAGTTTGTTTTGTTTTTCTTGTCCATGGACCATTCTAGAATACTAGTACATATTTATACATAGAATAAAGGATACCACTGTTAAATACTTTTTCAAAGTTTGGTCCACATTATCAATATCAACAATTTACAAGGTCAATTTCTTAACTTTCAAAGGATTACATTGGAGTAAAAATTCTATAATATGTTTTGAAATTTTAAATTCACAGGACATAAACAATGAATAAACTAATAAGATAATTTTCAACAGAAGTAAGGGCTGTGAGGAGGGACATAGAAGGCTTATGTGACAACCAATACCCACACCCAAACCCCCTTCCCCAAACATAACATTCTAAACAGAAAGCTATCAGAGAAAACTATTTTTATTATTATTAATCATTCTATTTGTTTACATCTCAAATGATATCCCAATTCCCAGTTACCCCTCCACAAACCCCCATCCTATATTTGCCCTCTCCTTTATCTCCTTTGCCTCATGATGGTGAACCCCCAACTACCCACCCTTTCCCACTCCATCACTCCAGCATCCTCTACTCTGGGGCACGAAACCTCCACAGGACCAAGGGCCTCTTCTCCCATTGATGCCAGACAAGGACATCCTCTGCTACATATGTATCTGGAGCCAAGGAACCTTCCCTGTACACTCTGTGGTTGGTACTCTAGACTCTGGGAGCACAGGGTGGTCAAGCCAGCCTATGTTGTTCTTCCTATTAGATTGTAATCCCCCCTCTGCTTCTCCAGTCCTTCTGCCAGCTCCCCACCAGGGTCCCTGAGCTTAGTCCGAGTGCTGGCTGCAAACATCCACATCTGCATTGCTCAGTTGCTGATCAGACCTCCCAAGGAACAGCCACACCAGGTTCCTGTCAGCAAGCACCTCTTGGCAAAGACAACAGTGCTGGGCTTGTTGTGTGCGGACAAGATAGATCCCCAGGTGGGGCAGTCCCAAGATGGCCCTTCCTTAATTCTCTGCTCCATATTTTGTCCCTGTTCTTTCTTTAGACAGGGACATTTCTGGTTTAAAAACTTTGAGATGGGTGGGTGGCCCAATCCTTCGAACTGGGTCTGGACCTATCTACTGGAGGTGGTCTCTAACAGGTTCTATCTCCCCTTCTCTGCACATTTCAGCTAAAGTCATTCTCGTTGGGTCCTGGGAGCCTCTCGTTTCCCTGGTGTATGGGACCCTTCTGTGGCTATCCTCCACTTCCTCATCCCCACTGCTACACATTTTTATTAGCTTTCCTGACCCTCTCTACCTTTCTCCCATCCCCTCCAGTACCTGATACTGTCCCTCTTATTTCCTCCCTCTCCTCTCTCCCTTCCAGATCCTTCCTCCCCCACCACCTGTGATCATCCACTTTCCCCCTCAATGCAGGACTGAAGCATCCACACCCTGGTCTTCTTTTCTCCTAAGCTCCATATGGTCTGTGGGTTTTATCATGGGCATTTTGAGCTTTTGGGCTAATATATAGTTATCAGTCAGTACATACCATGTGTGTTCTTTTGTGTCTGGGTTACCTCACTCAGAATGCTCTCCACAATTGATGTTTTTTTTGTCAGGGATACTGGTAGTGAAGGACTGAGTTTTTTATGGGTCTAGCCACTGGGTATTTGACCATGTTACAGTGAGTATGTGGGCCACACAAATTGATTTTTTTCCTTTTCTTGTTTTGTGGAGGTTTCACAATGGTAAGGGCAGACCTGGAAAGATAGGGAAGGGAGAGTGCTCAAAGTTTATAATGTGAAATTCACAAATAGTCAATAAAATATTATGAAAAGAAAAAAAAAAGAAAGAAAGCAGGGCTAAATCATGTCAGAGTTCTTGTGAACTCCTAAGTGCTGACTTGCATGAATATACTCAAGGCCTTGGGAAACATGGAGCTGTATTTTCACGATGATCAATTTAGTACTACTTTTAATAAGTTAGACCTTTCTTGTTCTGGTGTTAGTCCTCAGCAACAAACTTCCAATTAAGGCGGAGGGAGATGCTAACAATTAGGCCCTTGGTTACCCAGAAAATTCAGAGCAAGTGCCTTCAGGAAGATTGATGGGCGTTTCCAGAAGCCCACATCCATGCACTTTCTAGAGGGCATTTCCACATATATTGTATGCTTCACTGAATCTTGTCAGAAATCAGTATACATGTAAGGAGACTACCAATCACATCATATAAAATTTTTAGTGATCATGCACAACATCTACTTTTAACAATTGGAAATTAAAAGTGTATTTAGGAAGACAGTTATAATTGCTGTGATAGAAGTTTTCTTTTACTTTGTGGTTTATGACAATGTTTGTATTGATTCAGAGTGAAATGGATACTGGAGAATTAGTATTTGAACTCTGAATTTGGGTCTCTGTTGGATCAGTAGTTTTATGGCTAATTTTTTTCCAGAATATCTTGCTTTTCCAAATAGCTAATGACATGTTCCTTCAAGCAGGCAGTTTGTCATCTCCCAAATTTATCCCCAAATTCTCTGCTACTGTAAAATAGTTCACACACAAAATAATGTGACATAGCACATCCTAAATAGCATATTACTTTAAATAATATGTTATTTAACATCTCTTAGTTTTGTGCTGCCCTTCTTGAGGCTGTTTAGTTTTGTGTTTCATTGAGATAGAAAATATTGAAATATTGTAAATTTTGCATATTTCTATACTTTGGAGAAATGGAGCATGGGTCTAGAGATTATATTATATGTCTTCCAGTATTAATCTCTATATCAATATTTGAAATCATATTTCTCCTTAAATGGAGTTAATTTTTTTGATAGACCAGCTGTTCTATGACCATTAAAGAACTCTTTACTCAGCCTCTAAAGTATAGCATATAGTCTTACACTACTGCTATGATTGACTTAATTTTATGTGCTTATGAGGAAATGCCATAGATTTTCATAGTTCTACTATGTGCA
Organism: Mus caroli; assembly: GCF_978045245.1. Classification (NCBI taxonomy): domain Eukaryota; kingdom Metazoa; phylum Chordata; class Mammalia; order Rodentia; family Muridae; genus Mus; species Mus caroli. Next base: position 85,135,824 of record NW_028227263.1, read on the forward strand.
TTACCCTGACTGGGGTAGCCCCACAACCCTCATTATAATGTGTGTGTTGTGAATCTATTAATTCTGTCCTTGTCAGCTTGATAGTTTTGTTTTTCAAATTCTTCCCAAAGATTTGGGAAATGTTACTTATATCTGCATTTACTCTAAATTATTTGAATTAATTATTAAAATATTTCAATTATTATTCAATGAATTCATTATAAATGCTCAGAAATAGAACTGGGAGAACAACATCATGAATTTGGAAAGGACCATACAAAGAACATATTGTCACACTAGGTTCCAAAGTTTGCCTTGATGATGTTGAAAAGGAAGAAAATTTTAAGAAAAGTAATTATGGTCTAAGAATGTAATTCAGGTATAGAAAACATACCTGAATACATGAAGCTCTGGGTTCTCTCTGAAGCACTAGAAAAATCAGACCAAGGATAATTTATTTTTTCTATAGAAGCCTTACCTGTTTCTTCAGACTTTTGAATCTAGTTAAGATGGTTAAGACTTGTAAATCCATGTAAATTTGTAACAGTCTTGTCAGGAGCTGTCAACGATAGGCTAAAGACATATAGGTGGTCTTTTTGGAGATGGCCATTGTGCTGCATGGTCTGTGATTGCTGAGCACTAAGAGGCAATGTCCAAAGGATTTCACCTCAGCATTGCTTCTTACACCTGATAATCCTTTCTTGTCCCATGCTATTGGGCAGATTTTCTGCAGGTCAACAAAGATGTACTCTCTTATAGTAATGCTATGTAGACAAGCTAATGATTTTGTAATTTTTAATAATTATTCTATAGAATTCCTAAAGTTATACAGATAATTTCACGGTCTCTATGTATGTAGGCTGCAATTAGGGCTCTGTAAATCTTCATGTGTAACAGGCTAAGTGTACTAAGATAGAAAGAAGATTTAACATCAGAGAAAACATTCCTTCTGGGGTGGCTGTGAAACCATTTTCTGATAACTGGGGTCAAAACTTGGGAATGGACAATTTACTGTAGGTGCCAGAACAGAAGATAAAATATTGACTGGATTTATCTAAAAGTTCAGTACTAATGAAACACTAGGCGATTGATTTGCCTTTTAACAAAACCATGTTAACTTAATGGCATTTTATTATTTTAAAAGTTTAATGGACTTGTGAATCTAATGACAGATAATGAATTTTTAATTAGATAACTGCCCTTAATGGGAAAACATGTAAACATCTCTGTTGTTACTTTGTATTCAAATTATGATTTGAATTTTTGTTTCAAACTTTTGAAATTTTTATAAAAAGATATTTAATGTACCATCGACTCATGTGTCCTGAGAAAATTACAAGAAGTTGGAACAATGGCAATAGAAAAACAGAGCAGAGCAGAGCAGAGCAGAGCAGAGCAGAGCAGAGCAGAGCAGAGCAGAGCAGGGCAGGGCAGGGCAGGCCAGGGCAGGCCAGGGCAGGTCGGGGCAGGCTAGGTCAGGGCTGGGCAGGCCAGGGCAGGTTGGGTAAGGCAGAGCCAAGCAGAGAGAGATTTTTTTTTAAACCATGAGACTACTTCTTTTTACTTAGGAGCTTTTTCTTAAAGGGATTTTATACTAACAGAAATAAATTTATAAAAACCTTTTCTTTCTTTGAGCAATAAAGGTTGGAGATTATTTTTCATCCAGAATGAGTGAGTGCTTTTAATTCTGGCACTTGCTCCATATACCTTGCTCATGGGAGCTTTTGCTTCAGCCATTCAGCCATTACACACACACACACATGTATTACATATAAGTATAGGTGTGACTATGTAAGTATGCATGAGAATTTGTGGAATGAGACAAATAGTATGGTCTGCCATGTCTGTCTGTGTATAAATGTGTGTATGAATGTGTATATGTCTATGGATATTTGCTTGTGTAAAAGTTTTTGCTTCTGTGAGCATGACTTTCTTTTCCTTGTTCACTAAAAGTTAATATTGCCTATTTTCTTTCTCACCTGGCCAGCTAGAGGCAAGGCTAACAATTAATCATGTAATTTATTTCCTTCTGTTTAACAACTGTGTCTTAATCTATATTAGTAAGCAACTTTTAGTTTGGCACAACCAAGTTTTGCCCCCTCAGAATTGCTGAAACATCCCCTCATTACTGTCTATCGAGAGATAACTGGTGCCTGTGCAGGCTCCTGGAATATTCATAGGCCAGGTGCAAGACAAGCTGCATCCAGTACCAGCTAGAAGCAAAGAATTCATCTTCTTGGATGTAAGGGTGATGATGTGTCCATACTGAGTCTTGATAGCTGCTTTTCCAGTTTACCAACAACATCCCATTTTTTTTCTCTACATGTTGCCTGTTTTGTTTTCCAATTTGCAGTTTCCAATTACTGTGACATAAACAATCTTTGCATTCCACATTCTCTAGAATCTAGGTACATGTGTTAAGTCATTTATTCCTTGCTTATCTTGCTTGCTTGCAGATTATACATTTGAGAAAAATGAAGAGAATTTTACCACAGAGGATTTTTGAATGGTGTATCTTATGAAGGCAAGAGAAGACTATGTATTTCTAAGGTGAGTGGTTATTGAAGGGTGACATACAGAAAGGACAACAACCTAAATAGTTTTGCCTCCATTAGATAAAGTAGTTATCCCATACACACTATTGAAATTTAGAATTTACATTAGAGGAAGACAAAGAAGATGTGGAAGATGTTATAATATATCTTCTCTTGTCACGTAGATTAAGGGTCATCAGTAATGGCTCCACTAGGTTTTGTATTTTCCAGTTAGGGTGTTTTTGATCCACAGGCTTTATATAAAGGAACACAACAGTAAACTGAACTAAGTAAAATATGGCTTGTAATAGGATAAAATAAGCATTTTGCAGAGTAGCACCCATAAACAACAGAGGTGTGCATTAGATTTTGGTGCAACCATTCATTCCTGAATATTCAGGAAAGACAAGAGAGGTAAAATACTAGGGCTCATAAGTCAGATTTCTCTATTCTGTGCACCTATGGATATTCTCCTACTAGGTATTTGCTTTCTATGATAAATATGTATGACTATGGTCTAGTTTCACTGAACTCGAGTTCCTCATTTTATGACTACACTTTATATGTCATCCCCTCATCATGGTATATACAGATAGGACTTCTCAGAAGTGAGAATTTTTCTTGTCCTGGCTGTAAAGAGAATTCTTGCAAATGCTTATGTTATGTCATGGATCTTGACTAACATGGAGACTTTGTCCACCTTTTCTCTAATTAGATGCCCACAAACCAATCCCATTCATCAATGGCTTTAGTTAATTTCTTGTTGTAGATCCTCTGTCTTTTTATGGCTAATTCTATATAGTCATGAATTGTTGCTATGCCGAATCCTTGCATGCATGGTTGTGTAGTAAAATATAATAGAGGTGATTGATATTAATAGGCAGTTGGCAGTTGGTATTTGAAAATTGTCAAAGTGATCAAATGGCAGTAGCATGAATGCAGGTCTATCATTTGAATACTTGTTGGCTGAGATTGAAAGGACCTGTCATCTTCCTGTAACCAGTTTTTGTTGGTAGGCCCCACCCTCAATACCATTTTAAAGCTATCAAGCCCACAGAGTCAGTTGGTGTCTCTGGGAAAGACATCAAACCTACATATCTAAGGACTAGACTGGAATGTAATGAATACCAAATACAAATCTGGGAGGCATTACCAACCCTATCTCTTGGTTGTGGCTGATGGTGGGATCATAATAGTAATTGTTTCTCTGGGATATCTTTGAGTTACCGTGTGACATAGGGTTATCTTCTACATCATATAATCATACCTTGGAAACATTAGCTGTGCCAATTTGTAAAAGACATTCAGGTGGACTGTTTCTATCTCCAGAATAAAGAGCAGACATAAAGAAGACATGATCTAAGTATTCATCCCTTTACGACTACCCATTACTGCAACATTACACTTGCTCTCCAAAAGGAACAAATGTATATGAGGCAGGTTATCAGTGCAAGCAGGATCCTTTTATGCAGCTATGGAAAATATATCATCTATGCTGAGTAGAACTTCTAGGTAGAGAATTTGAGTGGGAGTGCCATTCACAATCCACATAATGACATGCATTCTGTGCTTTGTAGGTAAAACCAAAGCTTCAGTGATTCCCCAATTTTGGTTTAGTTTTAAATTGATTTGTCAAGAGGACCATAGTAGGACCTGTAGACACAGTTTACATCCGTTCCTATGTTAAGGGATTTTGGTAGTATATGGGGTAGTTAAGGTTTACAACAAAACATTATAGACTTAAGAAGAACAGTGATGCTCTTGACATGATGATGTGAGACACATAGCTAAAACAAAATTGCATGGTGTAGTGAGACACATAGGTGAAGCAAAATTGCATGGTGTAGTGGAGTTTTCAGAAGACAATTTTACATAGAATTTGTCTCTAACCGGACCTAAGAGCTTAGTAGAAAGAATAAGAAATGTTTAAGTGCAATGAGACATGCCATTAGGGTGATCCCACATGGGCCATTAGAAAATGAGATACTTGGATCATCATTAGAGAAGCTATCCATATATAGCAGCAGCTAAAGTGCAATATAGATAAGTGCTACTGAGAACATTAGGTATGAGGAAAGCAATCTATGCTGGTGTGCAGTTGACTGGGGCTGATAGTTCTGTGCTCACCAGAATCTTAAAAAAAAGACTTGAAATCAACAGGGATATTGAGGATGTTATGGGGGGCCGGTCATAGCTTTGGAGAATCATTCATTTGGTAAGGTGTGTTCTTAATAATGTTGAATATCTATAGATAGACAGAAGTGACTTAAACCACCATGTAAAATGTTCTTGTAAACAGGCGAGCTAGTTGGAAGAGACAGAAGAAAACAAACAAACAAACAAACAAACAAACAAACAAGCAAACAAACGACAGAAACTTATTTGGGTTATGGAGGTCAAACATGTCTGGATTTGCATTGAGCTTGAGGTTGGATGGAACAATTGAATGAAGGCAGAAATCTATGCTAACGAACTTTGTGGTTTCTTGAAAACCCAGAAAGAAGTTCATAGAAACCACCAATAATAAATCAATAAAGATAATGGCAATCAAATCTACCTCTGGTATGTGCAATACATTTTACAGATCAAACAGTTAACTACCCTATTCTGCAGAATGATCCTTGTCTTGCTTTCCAGTAGTCAATTTTGAGCCTCCAGTAACAGTCAGACATGATTGATATAGTGGCAACATTGACAACTACAGCACAGTGTGAACCCTTTGCCCCTCTGATAACATGACTGAATACCAGAAAAAGGAAGGGAAAAGAAAGATTTCATCCCCGCTTTGTCTATGTATGGCAAACCAAATCTGCCTGGTTGGGAAATGAAGGAGGCTCTGTTGAAGAGTAAAGGAGAATGGAAGTGGAATGATTCCAGGAAAATGACTACTGATACTGAATACTTAACCAAATTTAGTGTCTCTTATGTATTCTGTTATATACAACATTGAAACATGGAGAAACACTTGACATTAATGTTTGTAATCTACATATGCTCTAGTATACCTTGATAATATTTGAGTGTTTTACAAATTTCTGGACTAATTTAGGAGACATGCATGAGAATCTGAAGAATCAAAATGAAAAAATTAGTTTACAAGTGGTACATAGGACAAGAAATTTTATAATCCATGGGGGCTTTATGGGTGAATAAATATTTACCAAGATGATTGTGAAATTTTAAAATAGCTTTTACATGTAAGTGTTCAAAATTACACTAAGAATGAAAGGAGATTATAGTTGAAGCTCCAAAAAATGTTAACTTGGAATCATAGTAAGGGAAACATGTTCTTTCCCATGCTAGCTTTTGATCACATAAGCCGTAGAAGATTATACAATTACAAATAGTGTTGTTACCTCTGCTGGTTGCATTCTAGGAGTGAAGGACCACTTCCAATTGTTGAAGGGATAATTGCTTTGGATGACTAGGAGCAATATAGCTAGCATTGCCCCTAAGTGTCCAGTCTCTGGGAAGTTAGGTCCTATAGCATCAACCAGGGCAATTAACAATGTTGTTGAGAATTAAGCCTCCAAACTCTACTTCATTTTGAATCCTAAGCATTTACCATTAGAAGTGTTAATCAAGATGTATTAGCTGTTGCAATGTTGGCTTTATAGGATGGTAGATATCAATATTTATATTAGACTTAAGATTCATTCTGTATTGGAAATGACAAATCTAGTATGGAAAAAATTGGAAATACCTGTGATGAGGCAACTCCTAGGCTATAGTGAAAAACTTTCTTCTATTGACTGGTTTATAAAAATGCCAGCTAAGTATTTATTCCTGTAATCTGTGTTTATAGTCTATGACACTAAAATATTCCATGTGTATTTATATCATATTTATTTCTCATTTTTCATGGTCAGAAAAATCCCCAAAAGTTTCTAGCATTAATGTTCCAGGGACATTTTGACTATATCAAAAGTTCTTTAGGATTCTATACCCTGCTGGAGCTCAAGGAGAGTTATCAAACAGCTATATAATGCCCTTCAAAGCTCAGCAATTCTTGAGGATCAAAGAGGTGCAAAGAATAAAAGAACTGGAGAGATAACTGGAAGTGTTGTATATTTCCATCCTCTAAGCCCAACACTTGCAATCTTGGGCATTTATTTGTGTTCCCTGAGGAAAGATTATCTTGAGTTGTTGGCTACTTGCACCCCCTCATTTAATGAAAGGAAGGGTCAGGAGATCATATATTTCAACAACTTGTATGCATCTCATTTCTAATTTCAGACATTGGGAAAAGGCTGAAGTATGTAGGCCAAAGAAGTTCAGTTGCAGTGGCCTTATTATTGGAGTTATGGGAGAACCATTATGTTTGCTGGGTAAAAACTTTCTTGTCCATTGAGTCGGATAACAGACATACACACAACAGTATGTTTTGTATTATAGAAGATCACCCAATAAACTTATTGCTGCCCCAGAGATAACTTTGGTGTAATACAATGTAGACTTGTTTTGAGTGCATTAAGTGGAAGGGCAGACCTTCCTTACATCTCTCCTATGGAGAAAATTATTATTTAATTGTTTGCTTTATTTTCTGAGATTTAACATAATTTAATTATTTTCCCATTGGGGTGGTTCATATGAAGTGCCATTATTGGAAATGTGGCCTTGTTAGAGGAAGTTTGTTATTAGGGTTAGGCTTTGAGGTTTCAAATACTCAAGGAAGGCTCAGTATAATTCCTTCTTTGTACTGCCATATGGAGAATGCTATAAAACACTAAGTTCCTTCTCCATAACCATATTTGTCTGCTTGCTTCAATGCTTCCTAATATGATAATAGTTATAATTAAATTTACAATTCAGAGTCAATGAAATGATTTCCGTGGTGCCTAGGCAAAGCAATGGAATTCTATCTAAGACATCTATCCTTCTCTTCCCTTCCTTGCTCCATCCATCACATATAATTGTATTTGCTTTTTCATATTAATGGCCTAGTTTTTCATTTTTCATTAATTATTGTAACATGCATTTTTGTATGTATGTATATGTGTACATATTTGTGTGTGTGTATATATACACATATATACATATATATTTCTTTTTAATTTTTTAAATTTTAAATAGTTTTTTCTCATGCAATACATAACAACCAGAGTTTCCACTCCTACTCCTTTCAGTACCCCCTGATCTCCCCTCTATCCCAGAGCCACTCTGCCTCTGTATATTTTCAGAAAAGAGAAGCTTTCTAAGAGACAACAACCAAGCACCATAAAATACAATAGGACAAGGGGAAAATCCTTGCACTGAGTCTGAACAAGAAGGATAAGTTTCCTAAGAGCAGAAAAAATCCTAGCCAAATGGATGGACTTGGAGGGCATCATCTTGATTGAGGTAACACAATCACAAAGGAACTCACAAAATATGTATTCACTGATAAGTGGATATTAGCCCAAAACTTAGGATACCCAAGATATAAGATACAATTTGCTAAACGCATGAAACTCAAGAAGAATGAAGACCAAAATGTGGACAATATGCCCCTTCTTAGAAATGGGAACAAAACACCCATAGAAGGAGTTACAGAGACAAAGTTTCAAGCTGTGATGAAAGGATGGACCATCTAGAGACTGCCGTATACAGGGATCCATCCCATAATCAGCTTCCAAACGCTGACACCATTGCATACACTAGCAAGACTTTGCTGAAAGGACCCAAATATAGCTGTCTCTTGTGAGACTGTGCCGGGGCCTAGCAAACACAGGAGTGGATGCTCACAGTCAGCTATTGGATGTATCACAGGGCTCCCAATGGAGAGGCTAGAGAAAGTACCCAAGGAGCTAAAGGGATCTGCAACCCTATAGTTGGAACAACATGATGAACTAACCAGTACCCCGGAGCTCTTGTCTCTAGCTGCATATGTATGGAAAGATGGCCTAGTCGGCCATCACTGGAAAGAGAGGCCCATTGGACTTGCAAACTTTATATGCCCCAATATAGGGGAATGCCAGGGCCAAAAGAATGGGAATGGGTGGGTAGGGAAGTGGGGGGCGGTATGGGGGACTTTTGGGATAGCATTGGAAATGTAATTGAGGAAAATATGTAATAAAAAATATTAAAAATTAAAAATAAAATAAAATAAAATAAAATAAAAAAAGAAGCAGTATTTTTTGAGTCAGAGAGCACATTCCCCCCCCCCCCCACCGATACAACTGGTAATTGTTAAACTGGGTAATAACTCTTATGCTTAATCCCATATTCCAAAGTCAGTTCCTGGCACAATCTTCAAGCATAAGATGTGAATAACTGAGTGTAACTCCTCAAGTTTAGGCTACCTGACAATCAAAGGGGAACTACCAATACTATCCTAGCCAATTTTTTTTCATAATTTGGTGGTGAACCTCTTCTCTTTTTCTTCATCCTAGTTTAGTCTAGAGTATTTCTCATGTAATAAAAATAAATTTTACTAAGTTTGCTTTGATTTCAAGGTGTGCAGGTCCTGAAACTCAAGAGGTGGAAGCTTGAGTGAGGTAAGAAAGAAGGTTCTGTTTCTTGTAGGAAACTTTCCTTGGTGACTTTTATGCTTGAAATTTAAGTATTTGTTGAGAAGTCACTGGGATATTAAAATCTAGTTCTTTAATGTCTTAGGGATATGAGAAAAATCAGCATGATCACACTGCCTCAGTGGATTATGATAATGGTGCTGATAACATAGTCATGGACCTGTGTCATTTATTTTCTGTGGACTCTATAGAGGAAGTGACGTATGCCCTTTGAGAGATGTACTTGTTACAGCAGAGCAGGGTGTGTTTACCTGGATTTTCTGGCAGATAACAGTAATCCCTGTTATCCACAACAGGTTCTATCCTCTATTTCATGTATAAAGAGATTTGTTTCTCTTTCCAAAGACACTCTATTCTATACATTTCCATGAAGATTTTTGAGAAGGGAAGATAATGCTAAGAAAAATAACTATGGGGCAAAATGTGAAGCTCAGGGGTAGAAAACTTGAGAGGAAGCCCTATGTTCTTTCTGAAACTAAACTTCTGTCAGTCCAAGGGGAAATAGATGTTCTCCTTTTTAGGATATTTAAGAGTTCCCCTGGTATAGTCACTTTAACTCTAAGATGGCTAAATCATAGAAGCTCATGTTGATTTTAACCAGCCCAGAAAACTCTGATAGACAATCTCTTGGCAGTAACAAACAGGAAATAAAGGGTTCTGTATGCTTGCAGGGGATGGGGGTGCCTTTTAGGACCTTACTGTGTCTTAATGCTTATTCTTTCTTCCTAACATCTCCAAACAATGAACATTTTAAAAATAGAAACATAATGTAATATTCCTTTCCTCTATGCTGCTTGCTTTGAATTCTAGCAAGTCAGAACCCAAGGCTTTGCACTTTTGTTTTTATTTTTCAGTTTCTGTGAGGTAAACAAGTTGAATATTTTAGCATAAATAGAATTCAGGTAAAGGAAGTAAATCACTGAGTCATCACTTATTTGTTTACAGATTATGAATATGAGAATTAGGGCACACAGTGACACATACTTCCTGATTCTTAGGTTTGTTTTCTTTTCTTTCTTTCTTTCTTTCTTTCTTTCTTTCTTTCTTTCTTTCTTTCTGTCTTTCTTTCTTTTACTCATTCATGGTTTATCTTACTTACACAAGCAAGGGACAGTTAAGAGTTATTTAACATCACTGAACTTAGATAATGAAAGCATTTTCTGAAGATGTTCTATACATAACAGATAAGCACATCACTTGTAGAAATAGCCACTCAGTCCTAGAGTATGAGAAGAATCATAAGGGGCTAAATATTGGAGCTGTGAAGTAATATTTTACTTGTCTGAGCCCCTGGGCAGATTATTTTCCTACTTATTTTTATTCTTATCGCTAAGTGTCATGTGTAGCATCTAGTTTTCATCCTCACTTTAGTTAGTTAGTCCTTGTATAGTGACTTCTTATAGAAATATTCATTGCCTGGGTTTCACATTATGTTTTGATTAGATGTTCTTTTGTGAAATTTTTATCAGATAAATTTTGTCTGTTTAAAGGAATATTTTTAGCCTAGATGAGAAAGTTTCATTTGTAATCTATGTTGATCTATATGATGACTTGTATTTGTCATAGGTACTTTAGATAGATAACTAAATGATCACTTTAGGTGTTTTCAGATGTCCTTATGTCTTAGTTTGAGTTTTACTGCTAAGATCAGACACCATGTCCAAGGCAAGTCTTATAAAGGACAGAATTTAATTGGAGCTGGGTTACAGATTCAGAGGTTCAGTCCATTATCATCAAGGTACGAGCATGGCAGCATCTAGACAGGTATGGTGTAAGCAGAGCTGAGAGTTCTACATCTTCATCTGAAGGGTTCTAATGGAAGACTTATTTTCAGGAAGCTAGAATGAATCTTCTAACCCACATCCACAGTGACACATCTACTACATTTCTAATTGTGCCACTCCCTGTGACAATCATATATAAATCATCATACCTTACTATAACTTTGTCTTCTTCATTCTGTTTACCTCTTTTCACCTTTTTTATTATTTTATACTATATATAATTTTATATCTCTGGCCAGGCAAGATGGGACAGTTCAAGTGAAGGGGTAAGAGTGTGAGCAGGAAGGGGAAGTTGCCTCTACTGCCTCTCTGCTGCAGCTACAGACACTGATGCAATCACTGCTGGATACTGGACTGGATGAGCTGAGCCCAGCTGAGCTAGTGGAAGGCTGGCTAGCCAACAAGGGAGTGAAAGTGGCAAACATTTCAGGAGAGCGGTTCTTTTCCATGGTGGTATTATAATTTTTATGACAGACACTCTTAGATGAAGATGGAGTAATTCTCACACACCTTTATTCTTTCTGGATAGGATCTTATATACAGTTTTGGGGTGGGTTCGGATCTGACAGTACTTGATTCCTATTAGCTTGGTTTGAGATGTTAGGGATGCCTCATCAGCATGTGGAAGGGCTTGGGGTGTTGCCCTTATGTGACTGATGGCCACAAATCTCTCTAAAGGGGCACTGTAGCTATGTGACAAGTGCCTGGTATAGAAAGCAGGCAAAGCTCCTACAATGTCTCCAAGATTCTAGCCTTAGCATAACCTTACCAGGCTTCCTTTCATGGTCCACTGCCTCACACAACATGCTCTTGTATTCTCTCTCCCCTATATCCTCACAATTGTCTTTTTAATTCAAGAAAATTACTCATATTTCACACATCGATCTTTGACATGTATCCTTCTAATCATATTCTCTAGGATTTTTTTCCAAGAGCTCATTATTCTTTTAAAAATCCTGGTTCCTGTGGATAGTTCAGGTTATGTACTTCTGTCTAAAATTTTGCGCTTGGATATAAAAACAGAGATATCATGTTGCATTTTTATTTTGTATGTGGAATGCCTCACATTCAAACATTGGACATCATCACAGTGGATCAATACAATACCAAAGTGTGTACTTTAAATCAAAGTAGGGAGTACCACTACTGTTTTATGCTAAATATTAAATGCTGGTTAAAAGTCTCTTTTGTTTCTTTAAGAGATTGTATATCAGAAAACATTACATTATGCCTCTATCCAACACAGAAGCTATCAAATATTCTAAATAGAAATCCCAACTCTAGTGCTCTCAAGAACAGAAATGACTTTACTTAAAAGACAGGGAAAAAAAAAACAGAAGAAAAGAAAAGAATAAACCGAACAATTCCTTGATTTAAGGTCCAACCAGTCATTGGAATGTTTCACCCTAATGATTTAGAGGTAATTTTCATTTATTTCAATTCTTGTAACCCAATACTTTTGTATTGGTAAAACTCTCAAATTAATGTGTATCAACGCATGTATGATATATTATGCCCTAGAGCACCATAGGACAGATTCTCCAAGGGAACTCAGTCTCTCCTCATTTTTTTTTTCTTTTTAGAAGTAACAAAATAAAAAGTTTCTGTTGAAATGCTTAACAATGCTAATTGTGAAACTGGAGGTTATATTAGAGGAGAAATGCAGAGCTGATGTCTGACACTGGGTGGACACAGTGGAAGATCCCTAGTTTCTGTTTCTGAACCCCCTCCCCTTAAATGACACAAGAAGTCCACCACATCAGGGCATCTATTCTCTTGGATGGATAACTCCTATACTCTGCCCACTCTAATCACAATTTACCCAGAGCAAATATTATTCCAACTCTTGACGGTTCTTTTAGCTAATATCTGAGAAGAAATGAAGGACCGATAGTTATGTAGCATTTCAGAATGTGTCCTTTTGTATTGGAAACATTTTCAAGGAGAAAGTGAAGAAATGCATGGGGCTCATGTTAAACAGAATCAATAAGGGAAACAGAAATATATACAGGGACCAAGAAAATGATCTCTAAGGTTCATTTTTCTGTCTTACCTAAATATTCAACTGTCCAAACAGGGAATAAACTCAGTGACCTAGAAATAACAATAACTATTATATAAGTATATAGCACCCTCTTTTTTAAAATATATTTTATTACGTATTTTCTCAATTACATTTCCAATGCTATCGCAAAAGTCCCCCCTCTCCCCCATTTCCCTACTCACCCATTCCCATTTTTTTTTTTTTTTTTTTGGCCCTGGCGTTCCCCTGTACTGGGGCATATAAAGTTTGTGTGTCCAATGGGCCTCTCTTTTCAGTGATAGCCGACTAGGCCATCTTTTGATACATATGCAGCTAGAGTCAAGAGCTCCGGGGTACTGGTTAGTTCATAATGTTGTACCACCTATATGGTTGCAGGTCCGTTTAGCTCCTTGGGTACTTTCTCCAGCTCCTCCATTGGGAGCCCTGTGATCCATCCACTAGCTGACTGTGAGCATCCAATTCTGTGTTTGCAAGGCCCCGGCATAGTCTCACAAGAGACAGCTATATCAGGGTCCTTTCAACAAAATCTTGCTAGTGTATGCAATGGTGTCAGCATTTGGAAGCTGATTATGGGATGGATCCCTGGGTATGGCAGTCTCTAGATGGTCCATCCTTTTGTCACAGCTCCAATCTTTGTTTCCGTAACTCCTTCCATGGATGTTTTGTTCCCAAATCTAAGAAGGGGTACAGTGACCCCACTTTGTTCTTTATTCTTCTTGAATTTCATGTGCTTAGCAGATTGTATTATATATCTTGGGTATCCTAAGTTTTGGGCTAATATCCACTTATCAGTGAGTACATATTGTGTGAGTTCCTTTGTGATTGTGTTACCTCACTCAGGATGATGCCCTCCAGGTCCATCCATTTGCCTAGGAATTTCATAAATTCATTCTTTTAATAGCTGAGTAGTACTCCATTGTGTAAATGTACCTCATTTTCTGTATCCATTCCTCTGTTGAGGGGCATCTGGGTGCTTTCCAGCTTCTGGCTATTATAAATAAGGCTGCTATGAACATAGTGGAGCATGTGTCTTTCTTATTGGTTGGAACATCTTCTGGATATATGCCCAGGAGAGGTATTGCTGGATTGTCATGTAGTTTTATGTCCAATTTTCTAAGGAACCGCCAGACTGATTTCCAGATTGGTTATACAAGCTTGCAATCCCACCAACAATGGAGGAGTGTTCCTCTTTCTCCACATCATCGCCAGCATCTGCTGTCACCTGAATTTTTGATCTTAGCCATTCTGACTGGTGTGAGGTGGAATTTCATACATAATTACAAATTCTTCAAAATTATTTTGATTAGTTCAATACCAATTATATCTATCTATCTATCTATCTATCTATCTATCTATCTGTATATATCTCACTATGTATATACATAAACAAATACACATACAAATGACCATTTAGGTCTCAGATTTTTAACATATGAAGACAACATGTAAGAATATTTTACATAGATGGAGATATATCGGTGAATATAAAGTAGCAAGAGAATTATACCATCTAACAAGTATGTGATATCTCATAAAATGTATATTATTCCATTGATCTGTTCTTATTTTAATGGATTCTCATGAGTATGTTACCATATTCTTTGTCTTATTTTTATTAATAATACTCCTATGATTATTATGCTGTATAACCTGAAAGTATTCTTACATGAGTTATGTCTTAGTCAGGGTTTCTATTCCTGTACAAACATCATGACCAAGAAGCAAGTTGGAGAGGAAAGGGTTTATTTGGCTTACACTTCCATACTGCTGTTCATCACCAAGGAAGTCAGGATTGTAACTGAAGCAGGTCAGGAAGCAGGAGCTGATGCAGAGCCATGGAGGGATGTTCTTTACTGGATTTCTTGCTCTGGCTTGCTCAGCCTGCTCTCTTATAGTACCAAGATTACCAGCCCAGAGATGGTCCGACCCACAAGGGGCCTTTCCCCCTTGATCACTAATTGAGAAAATGCCTTACAGTTGTATCTCATGGAGGCATTTCCTCAACTGAAGCTCCTTTCTCAGTGATAACTCCAGTTGTGTCAAGTTGACACAAAACTATACAGTACAAGTTACTTTACAAGGAAGCATACTGAGGTGGAATGTCAAAAGTGGCCCACATAGAAACGAGACCAAGGAGTTAGAATCTGTCTGGGACAAATCATGGTTTTTGAGGGACAAATCATGCTCTCTATAAAAATAATAGAGATGGAATATACTTGTGTTAGTATGATACCATGGGCACAGAAGACTGAATACTATCTAATCCCCATGTAGTCTTTTTACTGAGTATATTGAGTTATTGATTTGCTGCTATCTAGTAAAACATCTGTGAGATTTCACTGATATTAGCTGGATTCTAAAATGCAAAGATATAAAACATTGGAGTCATGCAAGGTGATAGCACATCTTATGGCAAGATCTCACACTTCTGTAGCCTACATAGGCCAATTTACATGGTTTTGGAGATAAAAAAAATCTGAGAACAAAAATGGCCAATAGAAAATATTATTTTGCTACATTTTATGAGGAAATCCAAATTTTGTACACTCATAATTCTTCGCTGAATTTAGACTTTTTGAATTACAGCTTCCTGACATGACATATCTATACACTTGTACCCTCTAATTTTGTCTGTATCATTGCCACAATGGCAACACAAAACCCAGTCTCATAAGATTACTTGTGGTATATTCTTTGTGTCGGTGGATAATATGATGCCTTATTGCTGTTTGAAATCACATTTTCATTTTTGTATTGGCAAACCTGTGATTTAAATACTCTGGTATATATTTTATTCTCAGCAAGCTTTAATTATCAAGGGGAGCATGGAGAGAGAAGGAATGTAGGTCTAAGTTGCTGGTTATGTGGGAAGAAAACAATCATCTCAACAAAGAATCAGCATCTTAAACATTTTATCACTCAGAGATAGCAGAGGCATTTTGGCAGCTAATTTGATATGGTGAGGGGATAACGGTTTGGCAGAAGGACATGACCTTCCATAATGTAGGTTTATATAGTTTAACCCTTTATATACATTATTCCTTTATTTATATTATTTAAACTATATTCCTTACATCTCTGTTGATCTAGATTTTACATTCATAATACTAATACAATTTACCTCATAATGAACCTAAAATAGAGAATATATATATGTACATGAGATGATTGCAAAATTTTTGTTGATATTGCTTGTCCCTAACTTTGGGCATAGCCTTGTATGAAAAAATGAAGGTTTCAGGAGGACACCTTGTATCTAAGAATTGATGGTGTATATATTTTTTTCTCATGGAAGGAAGTGACAAGAAATAACTCATACATCATTTTTAGTCATTTCTGAGGTGTCTTATCATGAAGTACAGTTTAATACACTTATTAACTAAGGGGATGTCTTTGTAGGAGGCAGAAACATGTAAAGGATGAGTGTACTGTTCTTAATAACTGTTAAACTAATATCTAAAACATATTAACACTGCATAAAATGGCAAGAAATCATCATACCATTTGCATAATTATTGTTTATAATTGTCTTAGAAAATCAATCATCAGAGAGTGAACTTACCAATCTTATTCATTTAATAAAATGTTATCTGTGGCAGAAATCAAGAACATTAACATATCTGCTTGCATTAGTATGAGTCATGAATATCTTTTGAGGAGACTTAATCCAGAAAATGAACCATTTTTCTTTTTCTTTTTTTTTAAATATTTTTATTACATATTTTCCTCAATTACATTTCCAGTGCTATCCCAAAAGTCCCCCATAGCGCCCTCCACTTCCCTACCCACCCATTCCCATTCTTTTGGCCCTGGCATTCCCCTATATTGGGGCATATAAAGTTTGCAAGTCCAATGGGCCTCTCTTTCCATTGATGGCCGACTAGGCCATCTTTCGATACATATGCAGCTAGAGACAAGAGCTCCGGGGTTCTGGTTAGTACATCATGTTGTTCCAACAATAGGGTTGCAGATCCCTTTAGCTCCTTGGGTACTTTCTCTAGCTTCTCCATTGGGAGCCCTGTGATACATCCAAAAGCTGACTGTGGACATCCACTCCTGTGTTTGCTAGGCCCCGGCATCCTCTCACAAGAGACAGCTATATTTGGGTCCTTTCAGCAAAATCTTGCTAGTGTATGCAATGGTGTCAGCGTTTAGAAGCTGATTATGGGATGGATCACTGGATACGGCAGTCTCTAAATGGTCCATCCTTTCATCACAGCTACGAACTTTGTCTCTGTAACTCCTTCCCTGGGTGTTTTGTTCCCAATTCTAAGAAGGTGCACAGTGTCCACACTTTGGTCTTCATTCTTCTTGAGTTTCATGCGTTTAGCAAATTGTATCTTATATCTTGGGTATCCTAAGTTTTGGGCTAATTTCCACTTATCAGTGAATACATATTGTGTGAGTTCTTTTGTGATTGTGTTACTTCACTCAAGATGATGCCCTCCAGGTCCATCCATTTGGCTAGGAATTTCATAAATTCATTCTTTTTAATAGCTGAGTAGTACTCCATTGTGTAAATGTACCATAATTTCTGTATCCATTCCTCTGTTGAGGGACATCTGGGTTCTTTCCAGCTTCTGGCTATTATAAATAGGGTTGCTATGAACATAGTGGAGCATGTGTCCTTTTTACCGGTTGGGACATCTTCTGGATATATGCCCAGGAGAGGTATTGCTGGATCCTCCGGTAGTACTATGTCCAATTTTCTGAGGAACCGCCAGACTGATTTCCAGAGTGGTTGTACAAGCTTGCAATCCCACCAACAATGGAGAAGTGTTCCTCTTTCTCCACATCCTAGCCAGCATCTGCTGTCACTTGAATTTTTGATCTTAGCCATTCTGACTGGTGTGAGGTAGAATCTCAGGGTTGTTTTGATTTGCATTTCCCTGATGATTAAGGATGTTGAACATTTTTTCAGGTGCTTCTCTGCCATTCAGTATTCCTCAGGTGAGAATTCTTTGTTCAGTTCTGAGCCCCATTTTTTAATGGGGTTATTTGACTTTCTGGAGTCCACCTTCTTGAGTTCTTTATATATATTGGATATTAGTCCCTTATCTGATTTAGGATAGGTGAAGATCCTTTCCCAATCTGTTGGTGGTTTTTTTGTCTTATTGATGGTGTCTTTAGCCTTGCAGAAGCTTTGTAGTTTCATGAGGTCCCACTTGTCAATTCTCGATCTTACAGCACAAGCCATTACTATTCTATTCAGTAATTTTTCCCCTGTGCCCATATCTTCAAGGCTTTTCCCCACTTTCTCCTCTATAAGTTTCTGTGTCTCTGGTTTTATGTGAAGTTCCTTGATCCACTTAGACTTGATCTTAGTACAAGGAGATAGGAATGGATCGATTCGCATTATTCTATATGTTAACAACCAGTTGTGCCAGCACCATTTGTTGAAAATGCTGTCTTTCTTCCACTGGATGTTTTTAGCTCCCTTGTCGAAGATCAAGTGACCGTAGGTGTGTGGGTTCATTTCTGGGTCTTCAATTTTGTTCCATTGGTCTATTTGTCTGTCACTATACCAGTACCATGCAGTTTTTATCACAATTGCTCTGTAGTAGAGCTTTAGGTCCGGCATGGTGATTCCATCAGAGGTACTTTTATCCTTGAGAAGAGTTTTTGCTATCCTAGGTTTTTTGTTATTCCAGATGAATATGCAGATTGCACTTTCTAATTCGTTGAAGAATTGAGTTGGAATTTTGATGGGGATTGCATTGAATCTGTAGATTGCTTTTGGTAAGATAGCCATTTTTACAATGTTGATCCTGCCAATCCATGAGCATGGGAGATCTTTCCATCTTCTAAGATCTTCTATAATTTCTTTCTTCAGAGACTTGAAGTTTTAATTATACAGATCTTTCACTTCCTTAGTTAGAGTAACGCCAAGATATTTTATATTATTTGTGACTATTGAGAAGGGTGTTGTTTCTTAATTTCTTTCTCAGCCTGTTTATTCTTTGTGTAGAGAAAGGCCATTGATTTGTTTGAGTTAATTTTATATCCAGCTACTTCACCGAAGCTGTTTATCAGGCTTAGGAGTTCTCTGGTGGAATTTTTAGGGTCACTTATATATACTATCATATCATCTGCAAAGAGTGATATTTTGACTTCATCTTTTCCAATTTGTATCCCTTTGATCTCCTTTTGTTGTCGAATTGCTCTGGCTAGGACTTCAAGTACAATGTTGAATAGGTATGGAGAAAGTGGACAGCCTTGTCTAGTCCCTGATTTTAGGGGGATTGCTTCAAGCTTCTCACCATTTACTTTGATGTTGGCTACTGGTTTGCTGTAGATTGCTTTTATCATGTTTAGGTATGGGCCTTGAATTCCTGATCTTTCCAAGACTTTTATCATGAATGGGTGTTGGATCTTGTCAAATGCTTTTTCCGCATCTAATGAGATGACCATGTGGTTTTTGTCTTTGAGTTTGTTTATATACTGGATTACGATGATGGATTTCCGTATATTGAACCATCCCTGCATCCCTGGGATGAAACCTACGTGGTCAGGATGGATGATTGTTTTGATGTGTTCTTGGATTCAGTGAGCGAGAACTTTATTAAGGATTTTTGCATCGATATTCATAAGGGAAATTGGTCTGAAGTTTTCTATCTTTGTTGGGTCTTTTTGTGGTTTAGGTATCAGAGTAATTGTGGCTTCATAGAATGAGTTGGGTAGAGTACCTTCTGTTTCTATTTTGTGGAATAGTTTGTGAAGAACTGGGATTAGATCTTCTTTGAAGGTCTGATAGAACTCTGCACTAAACCCATCTGGTCCTGGGCTTTTTTTAGTTGGGAGACTATTAATGACTGCTTCTATTTCTTTGGGGGATATAGGGCTGTTTAGATCATTAACCTGATCTTGATTCAACTTTGGTACCTGGTATCTGTCTAGGAACTTCTCCATTTCATCCAGGTTCTCCAGTTTTGTTGAGTATAGCCTTTGGTAGAAGGATCTGATGGTGTTTTGGATGTCTTCAGGATGTGTTGTTATGTCTCCTTTTTCATTTCTGATTTTGTTAATTAGGATGCTTTCCCTGTGCCCTCTAGTGAGTCTGGCTAAGGGTTTATCTATGTTGTTGATTTTCTCAAAGAACCAGCTCCTTGATTGGTTGATTCTTTGAATAGTTTTTCTTGTTTCCACTTGGTTGATTTCGCCCCTGAGTTTGATTATTTCCTGCAGTCTACTCCTCTTGGGCGAATTTGCTTCCTTTTGTTCTAGTGCTTTTAGGTATGTTGTCAAGCTGCTAATGTGTGCTCTCTCTAGTTTCCTTTTGGAGGCACTCAGAGCTATGAGTTTTCCTCTTAGAAATGCTTTCATTGCGTCCCATAAGTTTGGGTATGTTGTGGCTTCATTTTCATTGAACTCTAAAAAGTCCTTAATTTCTTTCTTTATTCCTTCCTTGACCAAGGTATCATTGAGAAGAGTGTTGTTCAGTTTCCCAGTGAAGGTTGGCTTTCTATTATTTATTTTGTTATTGAAGATCAGCCTTAGTCCATGGTGATCTGATAGGATGCATGGGACAATTTTAATATTTTTGTATCTGTTGAGGCATGTTTTGTGACCAATTATGTGGTCAATTTTGGAGAAGGTACCATGAGGTGCTGAGAAGAAGGTATATCCTTTTGTATTAGGATAGAATTTTCTGTAGATATCTGCCAGATCCATTTGATTCATAATTTCTCTTAGTTTCTCTGTGTCCCTGTTTAGTTTCTGTTTCCATGATCTGTTCATTGGTGAAAGTGGTGTGTTGAAGTCTCCCACTATTATTGTATGAGGTGCAATGTGTGCTTTGAGATTTACTAAAGTTTCTTTAATGAATGTGGCTGCCTTTGTATTTGGAACATAGATATTCAGGATTGATAGTTCCTCTTGGAGGATTTTACCTTTGATGACCATGAAGTGTCCCTCCCTGTCTTTTTTGATGACTTTGGGTTGGAAGTCAATCTTATCAGATATTAGAATGGTTACTCCAGCTTGTTTCTTCATACCATTTGCTTGAAAAATTGTTTTCCAGCCTTTCATTCTGAGGTAGTGTCTATCTTTTTCTCTGAGATGAGTTTCCTGTAAGCAGCCAAATGTTGGGTCTTGTTTGTGTAGCCAGTTTGTTAGTCTATGTCTTTTTATCAGGGAGTTGAGTCCATTGATATTAAGAGATATTAAGGAAAAGTAATTGTTGTTTCCTGTTATTTTTGTTGTTAAAGTTGGCATTCTGTTCTTGTGGCTGTCTTCTTTTAGGTTTGTTGAGGGATTACCTTCTTGTTGTTTCTAGGGCGTGGTTCCTGTCCTTGTATTGGTTTTTTTCTGTTATTATCCTTTGAAGGGCTGGATTCGTGGAGAGATAATGTGTGAATTTGGTTTTGTCGTGGAATACTTTGGTTTCTCCATCTATGTTAATTGAGAGTTTGGCTGGGTATAGTAGCCTGGGATGGAATTTGTGTTCTTTTAGTGTCTGTATAACATCCGTTCAGGATCTTCTGGCTCTCATAGTCTCTGGTGAATAATCTGGTGTAATTCTGATAGGCTTGCCTTTATATGTTACTTGGCCTTTTTCTCTTACTGCTTTTATATTCTATCTTTATTTAGAGCATTTGTTGTTCTGATTATTATGTGTCGGGAGGTATTTCTTTTCTGGTCCAGTCTATTTGGAGTTTTGTAGGCTTCTTGTATGTTCATGGGCATCTCTTTCTTTAGATTTGGGAAGTTTTCTTCTATAATTTTGTTGAAGATGTTTGCTGGTCCTTTGAGTTGAAAATCTTCATTCTCATCCACTCCTATTATCCGTAGGTTTGGTCTTCTCATTGTGTCCTGTATTTCTTGGATGTTTTGAGTTAGGATCTTTTTGCATTTTACATTTTCCTTGATTGTTGTGCCGATGTTCTCTATGGAATCTTCTGCACCTGAGATTCTCTCTTCCATCCTTTGTATTCTGTTGCTGATGCTGGTATCTATGGTTCCAGATTTCTTTCCTAGGGTTTCTATCTCCAGTGTTGCCCCATTTTGGGTTTTCTTTATTGTGTCTACTTCCCTTTTTAGGTCTAGTATGGTTTTGTTCATTTCCATCATCTGTTTGGATGTGTTTTCCTGTTTTTCATTAAGGACTTCTACCTGTTTGATTATGTTATCCTGTTTTTCTTTAAGGATTTGTAACTCTTTAGCAGTGTTCTCCTGCAATTCTTTAAGGGATTTTTGTGCTTCCTCTTTACTGTCTTCTACCTGTTTACCAGTGTTCCTTTGTATTTCTTTAAGTGTGTTATTAAAGTCCTTCTTGAAGTCCTCTACCATCATCAGGAGATATGCTTTTAGATCTGTGTCTAGCTTTTCCGGTGTGTTGGGGTGCCCTGGACTGGGCGAAGTGGGAGTGCTGGATTCTGATGATGGTGAGTGGTCTTGGTTTCTGTTAGTAAGATTATTACGTTTACCTTTCGCCATCTGGTAATCTCTGGGGTTAGTTGTTGTCGTTGTCACTGTTTAAAGATTGGAGCAGAAGCTGTGTTCCACTCACCAGCAGTCTCAAAATCCTGTGGCTGGGGTCGTGGGTAGCTGGCGGTACCCCGGTGCTGGTCCAGCCGGAAGAGGCCTGTGGTCCTACTCAGGCCGGTTTTCTGCTTCCCTAACTAATGCAGTCTCAGGTCCCGCGCGCAATTGGATTGGAGCAGAAGCTGTGTTCCACTCACCAGAAGTCTTAAGATCCTGTGGCGGGTGTTGTGGGTAGCTGGCGAGTGTCAGCCGACCCTGCGCCCTAGCTTCCCAGGTGCTTTTCTGTCTGGAAGAGGCTTGTGGCCCTATGTAGGCCGGATTTCTCTCTCCCCAACCAGAGCAGTCTCAGGTCCCGCGTGATTGGACTGGAGCAGAAGCTGTGTTCCACTCACCAGCAGTCTCAAAATCCTGTGGTGGGGGTCGTGGGTAGCTGGCAGGTGTCAGCCGACCCTGCGCTCTAGCTCCCCTGGTGCTGATCCGGCCGGATGAGGCCTGTGGCCCTACTCAGGCCCGTTTCTGCTTCCCTAACTAATGCAGTCTCAGGTTCCGCGCATAATTGGATTGGAGCAGAAGCTGTGTTCCACTCACCAGAAGTCTTAAGATCCTGTGGCGGGTGTTGTGGGTAGCTGGCGAGTGTCAGCCGACCCTACGCCCTAGCTTCCCAGGTGCTTTTCTGACTGGAAGAGGCTTGTGTCACCATTTTTCATCTTAGATGTCTTTTTGTTGCTCAAAAAGATCATGTAGTTAGTTGCACAGGTTTTGACTGGGGGCATTACCTGCATGGGTTTCAGGCTGCTGCATACAATTCTGCTCTGCTCTCAGCCACCATACCAGCACTTGGGACATGACCATCATGCTTGCAGCATGCATGCAATGCTGTGGCCCCATAATCTTTTGCCCTGAGCAGGGCAATCAGCAGCAGTTGCGGCTCAATGCCAAGGGCCTGGCCTGTCATCTAAACAGCAGTCTGCATAGCAGGAAGTAAGGGAGAAAGCCAGATCTAGTGTTGGCCCAAGCTTTCTAGTGCCTTGAGGATTTGCCCTACTCATCAAGAGCATGTTCCTTTGTCTGTCAACATACTTCCATATCTGTCTCCTCCACTGAGTTTCTAGTATATCTTCTCCCTGCTTCAAGACCAGCTATATTTAATCATCTTTTTTGTACCACTCCAGTGTATCACTTTTTAAAAGCCTCTTCCCATAAGTCCTGCCCTTTTTTGCTTATTCCACAGATACAGATACTGTCTGCTTCCCAAGCTCATCCTTTTTTGTCATGTCTCCCTCTAAAACATCTGTGGGTCTTTCAGGCTCCTCAGAGTGACATTGTGGCCCTATGAGTACTCAAGGTCACTACCATCTTCAAAGCGTTCACATTTTAATTAATATATTATATTTTCATTATAAATAATCATAAAAATTCCTCTATAAATATTGATATAGTTGAACACACATATAATTTGGTAAGCAAAAGTTGTGGGTTGAAGAAATTGGTCAACACTTAAGAGAACTCATATTCCTACACTTTCCCTATAATTTCATGTTATTTACCTGCACTATTTGATAACTTTTTCATAGTTTAATTCAGGACCTATAATTTGTTTCCTTCATTTTCCCAAAAGACCTTGTAGAGGAATATTATTATTTTCATAAAAATGAAAAAAAAAGTAAACTTCTATTAAGCATTGAGTTAGTCCTCAAAATCTCCATAAGAGCCCCTCTGGAGACATTGTCATATGACCTTGGAGGTAGGCATCATTTATTGGACTCACTTGCGATTTCTGAACAGAGAAATGAGTGGTGCTTGAGTTAAAATATTCAGATCCATTATTATTATTATTAACATTATTAAATATTTCCATCCTTTAAAACCTGAGTCAGAGGAGGTCATGAGTTAGGATGATACTGACACCCCATGGGAATAGTTTGAAGGAGCCATGGGAGAGGTAGAAATGATGCAAATATAGTATACATGTATAAAAATTTAATAAGATAGTTTGATCTTATCAGAAAGTCTTTACTATGTTACTAACTCAAAGTTCTGTGTACATTCTATTGTGAATTTGCACTTCTACATTCATTGCCCCATTGTTCCTTTGAAAGGTTTCACAGGTTTCCTCCACTTTTTTCATACATACCTTAGAGATCTGGTTTCTTTCTCAGAACTAAAGAAATTTGGGTTGTAGCATTCATATTTCAAAAAATTCTTATCTTTCATTAATTTCAATTTATCTCAAGCCTCTCTTTTGAAATATTATTACTGTTGGAATAATAATCAGTGTGTAAAGTCATTTTACCTCATAGGTAAGTGTTCTAGACAGAGGAGATGCCTTGTTCTATAATTTGCACACAATGGAGTAGAAATATTTTTATTCTAGCCCCTTAAGTCTGCATATGAATTATAATATGTCAGCATTGTGTTTTCTAACTAGAGTCGCATCATGTGCTAGCCAGTCTATAAAGATTGGTGCTATCTGAGCTTTATAATAAACCCTATCTCAAAATATTCATTGGTTATTGGTTGAAGAAGATATGTGAGTCTCTCAATTCTGCATGCCTGTGTATACACCTCATCTTCATGCAACAAGAAAATACATACATATCTACCTGTACCACATGATACATAGATGATCAATATTTACAGTGATCAGTGCAAGTAGTACACATTTATTTGGCACTCAATCTCAGGCAATATAATTCTCATAGAACGAAATGATATCATAAGGAGGCATTTGAAAAATTATGCTCTTAGCACATAAACCAGTTTTTTTCAAAGTTTGGAGCTAAGACGAAAGGATGGAACATACAGAGACTGCCCCACCCGGGGGTCCATCCCATAATCAGCCACCAAATGCAGACAGTATTGCATACACCAGCAAGATTTTGCTGAAGGGACCCTGATAAAGCTGTCTCCTGTGAGGCTTTACCAGTGCCTGGCAAATACAGAAGTGGATGCTCACAGTAATCTATAGGTTGGAACACACGGTCCCCAATAAAGGAGCTAGAGAAAGTACCCAAGAGCTGAAAGGGGTCTGCAACCCTATAGGTGGAACAACAATATGAACTAACCACTACCCCCAGAGCTCATGTCTTTAGCTGCATATGTAGCAGAAGATGGCCTAGTCGGCCATCATTGGGAAGAGAGGCCCCTTGGTCTAGCAAACTTTATATGCTCCAGTACAGGGGAACACCAGGGCCAAGAAGTGGGAGTGAGTGGGTAGGGGAGCAGGGCAGGGGGAGGGCATAGGGGACATTTGGGACAGCATTTGAAATGAAAATGAAGAAAATATCTAATAAAAATGTGGGGGGAAAGGGGGTGTTTCCCTCCCATTAAATCAGAGTAAGCCAAATGGTCATTCCAAACAAAGACCAGGACTTATAAATGCTAAATGAAAGTTTCTTTCTCTACCCTTTGAGTGGGAATCTTACACAGTTTATAAATCATTTCTCTCCTCAGCACTCACAAGCCTTTTGTTGATTTTGTTTTTTTTTTTTTTGAGACAGGGAAAGTTGGGCTTAGATGTGCTGCCTGAGCCTTGTCTCCTGGGTGCGAAGATTACAGGCTAGTGCCATCACACTCAGATTTAGAAATCAATTTTTTACTGGGTTGTTTTATCAATCTTTTAAAAATGATCTTGATATCCAAGAGTCATCTTCCTTTTTCAACACTGCTTTTTTTTTCCTACCAAGAGTCTAGAAAAGTTCCCTAAAAGTGAGAGGAGAGCCTTTCAACCCTTCTTTGTATTGAGAAAGAATATGATTGATGACTTGTTCATTTCCAAAGTTGTGACTTACTGCTCAGCGGGGGACACTGCTATTAAAAGAAGGGTAAAGACACAGTGGACTAGTGATTTAAATATACAAAAAAAATGGAAAATTTAAAAAAAGATATTAAGTTACATATTTTAAAACATGCAAGATTTGTTAATAGTCAATTATGATAGTCATTAACTAATAATGATTCTTTTTTAAATATTTTTATTAGGTATTTTCCTCATTTACATTTCCAATGCTATCCCAAAAGTCCCACATACCCTACCCCGCACTACCCTACCCACCCACTCCCACTTTTTGGCCCTGGCGTTCCCCTGTACTGGGGCATATAAAGTTTGCAAGACCAAGGGGCCTCTCTTTCCAGTGACGGCCATCTTTTGATACATATGCAGCTAGAGTCAAGAGCTCCGGGGTACTGCTTAGTTCATAATCTTGTTCCACCTATAGGGTTGCAGATCCCTTTAGCTCCTTGGGTACTTTCTCTAGCTTCTCCACTGGGGGCCCTGTGATCCATCCAATAGCTGACTGTGAGCATCCACTTATGTGTTTGCTAGGCCCCAGCATAGTCTCACAAGAGACAGCTATATCTAGGTCCTTTCAGCAAAATCTTGCTAGTGTATGCAATGGTGTCAGCGTTTGGAAGCTGATTATGGGATGGATCCCCGGATATGGCAGTCTCTAGGTGGACACTTTGCCCCTTCTTAGAATTGGGAACAAAACACCCATGGAAAGAGTTACAGAGACAAAGTTTGGAGCTGTGACGAAAGGATGGACCATCTAGAGACTAATAATGATTCTTAAGGCTTTTTTTTTTGAACTTTTATTATGTTTTTACATGATCTATATGGGAGCATTTTTATTTTTATTTATTTTATTTATTCTTGAATCTATTTTACAGTCCAGACTTTATGCCCCTCCCAGTCCACACTCCAACTGTTCCACATCCCACATCTCCTATCCCCCCATCTCCAAGAGGATGCCCCCATTTCCACCCTCACCTCACCAGACCTCTCTACACCCTGGGGCCCCAATTCTCTCGAGCATCTTCTCTGACTGAGTTCAGACACAGCTGTCCTCTGCTGTATACATGTTGGGGCTTCATATCAGCAGATGATAGCATTCACAAATAGTTTCAAGAGAGTTATTTGGACTTTAATGTATGAATTGAACTGTTTTCTTTGCATCATTCTGAGGAGTTACTGTTTAGTTTCATTCTGGAATATTTACATGTATATTACTTTTGTGTTTGTAGTTTGGAATATAAACAGATTGCATTTATTCCAGTGTTGGTCTTTTGATGTATGACCTGTGGTTTTTTTTTTTTTTTTAAATAGGCTCTTACTGTGCTGCTCACTGTAGTCTCAAAATCATCTCTGAAACCATGCTGCCTCTTCACATCATGAGAAGCTAATGTACAGATGCAAACCAAAACACACAGCTGATGGGTATTGTAAAACACCTCCTTTTCAACATGCAATATTGAGATTTGAGTGATGGTGTAAAAAAAAATAGAAAATGTGTATTTTTATAATTGTCAGGCTTTGCTGAAATTATGTTTATATATAAATATTATTTTAATGCTGAATATTTTCCGAAAACAAGAATTATTGCCTTTGCAAAACTTAGACATGGTTTTATTTGCTTCAAGCTTTGAATATTTAAAAAATGAAAATTCCAAGTATTTGCTTTCCAAAATAAATGGCCTTCTAGAACAATGTCCAATAGAGGTGTCAACAATTGTCATCATTAAATACTTTTAAAATTGCAAATATACTGAGTTATTTAAGACCAGCTAATGTGTTATTTCTCCTTAAGATAGTGTTCTTGCAATTAATATTTGAGTGGTTTCCTTCTAATCATGAAGGTAGCTAAGGATTCACAGAGATTTTTTATTTTGTAGTTTAAGATGATCATGAATATTTTATCATTCCTTGTTTTAATGATGCTTGTTAATTGAAATCTTTGCATATCTTAAACCTGTCCATTTAGATAAAATTTCTTCAACATTGTAAAAAATCTGACTATATAATAAGTGTTCCATCTCCATTAATTAATTAATATATTTTTCATATAATATTTTCAAATAATATATTTTGATCACATTCTTCTCATTATAAAACTTGTCTCAGATACTCCCTACCTCCTTACCAACACAACTTAATGTATCCCTGTTCATATGCAAGGTCTCTCTTTCTTATGTCTGTCTTTCTCTCCCTCTTAAACAATAACTAAAAATGAAGAAAAGAAAAGAAAGATAGGAAATAAGGAAGGAAGAAAAACTAAAGACTGAGCCATCTCAACATCAAAAAACAAGGCAGTAATAAAAAAAAAGAAGAAGCAAATTTCCCAAAAGAAAAATGAAACAAAGAGATCAATTTTGCTATCTCTGTACATGAGGGTTGTTCAGAAGTGTGATTAATATAACAATATAACTGCTGATATTTAATTGTTTAAAAACAAAACAAACAAACCAAACCAAACCAAACCAAAACAACCCTAATTTGTTTTCCTCTCCACAGACATCAGTTGCAAATACCTTCTTGGGTAAGGGCCCTTCTTTTTGTCTACTTTCCCTTCCCATGCTGGTATTTTTGTCTGTTTTGAGCTTGTTCAGACCATGTTTGGGCTGCCAGTCTCAGTGCCTACCTATATCTGACAGTAAAGGTGTTTTTGCAAAACATTCCTTGAGTTTTCTGTTTCTTGTATTTGTTTTTGTTGTTTTTAAAACTCAGTGATCACCCCCTGGGCATGTTACTGTCTTTTGGAATTCTTTTCCACAGAGACCTGTGTGGCTTGTCAAGGGGAGTTGATACATGTCATTAGGGCTCATTTTATTTCTATATTCCTTTCTCAGGAATAGAGAAATAGCTTTTGGCATAGGCCTATCACATATTTAGACTCAGGTTCTTGGCCACATTAGCATTCTGAGGAGGGCTTTCTATATCATGAAGTTGGTCTTAATACAAAGCAAAGTAGTTGATTACTCCTATAATGTTTATGTCAATGTCTCTTTGATACTTCTCACTGATGTCTGCTGCAGGTTTGTAGGTTGTTATGTTAATGATTTCTTTTTTTCCAATTTTTATTAGGTAATTTCTTCATTTACATTTCAAGTGCTATCCCGAAATTCCCCTATACCTCCCACCCCTGCTCCCCTATCCACCCACTCCCACTTCTTGACCCTGGTGTTTCCCTGTACTGGGGCATATAAAGTTTGCAAGACCTAGGGGCCTCTTTTCCCTATGATGGCTGACTAGGCCACCTTCTACTACATATGCAGCTAGAGACACGAGCTCTGGGGGTACTGGTTAGTTCATATTGTTGTTCCACCGATGATTTCTTTTCTCCTCCAGTAGTATATACCTTAATGTTCAGCCTTATAAAATTCAGTCAATAACCTTGAAGCTTCTAATTGGGCAGTAGATGTTTTCACATTTTCATTAACATAAATAAGTAGAATCTTCAGCAACTGGAACTCTAAATCATGATGTAGATATTTAATTGTAGTTTTGTCAATGGTATTTGATGTTTGTGTAATAGACTACAAATACAGAGTGATTTCATTCCAATTCCTTATGTATATATGTGTATATATGCTATCAACTTCTTTGATTTATTTGTGTTTTCTACCTGAGTTTTGTATTTGCTTTATTTCTACCATTTCTTCTCCTACCATTATCCATGCAATGCCTGCTACATTATCTAAATGATTATTATATTCTATAAATCACCATTGTTTATTTCATGTAAAAATGTATACATAACTACCCCTTGATGTTTATATTATATTCTGAACATTACATACATGATCATAAGACATGTCCTTGGAGAAATCTATTCTCCCTCTAAGCATCCATGATTTGCCTGTGGTTTTTCAGCCAAGTATGTGATATAATACTTTCTCACCTTTGAGGGAATACCAATTTGTAGTGTCATTCTTTTTTATCTTTTGTAGATGCACATATTTTTAAGATTTAATGTGTGTAGCTTGCTTATTCTACATAGAAAACACTTTCTTCACAGTAGGCATCCTATTCCCCAGGATATTACAATCTGTTTGCCTCACTTAGGCAGTGTTATCCCAGTCTTGGAATAATTGCGAAGTTTGTGCTATCATCATTTGGGTCAGACACATCTCTGTCAGTGGTTCTTTGAAGTTTATACAGCTGTGGAATACTCTAGTGGTCATTGTGTGATGCTAAATGAAGGTTTCCCTGAAGGTTGTAACTAATTATGTTTATGAGTATAAGGACAGATATTTAAAACACATTTATAAATCATACTATACTATTTCAGGAAAATTAGCAGCTGAAAGATGTATTAAGTATCACCAATACTACTAGCCTTGTGTAGTAGACCATGTTTATTGTACTAGGCAAAAATTTCTTATTGAACATGATAGAGGGCTGCATTGCTGAACAAAGATATACCTAAAAATTCAGATATGTCTTTGAGTACCAAGACACTAATAACATTCTATGGGTAAAATTTAGCAAATTATATCACTAGAAAAAGGTGGTAAAGTGAGGCAGTTTACTTTGAAATTTTGTAGTACTCTTAGCTGCAGTGTTTACATTAATACAGCATAGTTGTGAAGAGTAGATAAATAAAGAGCAAACAGTCTGAATGACATAGGGACTGTCTATAAGGTTTTCATATTGTAATAAATTCATAAATGAAGCTTATCGTAAACTAAAGCCAATAAAGTTGTGGATTTCTACTAAAATCTGAGATGAAAAATATGGGAGAATCTTATATGCTGTTCTTGTTCCATTTTATGTGTGGGGAATCACAGAGGAACTTTACAGACACTTGCTCACATCCTAAGATTTTAGTTCAGTGTGTTCACCACGCAAAATGTGAAACTTGAATTATGCTAAGGATATACTAGGAATTAGAGAAGAATAATAGATGTCTACTTAAACATGAACATTTGTGTGGTTCTTGAGCTACATTCACTAATTCATTTTTTTGCTTTTAAAGTTATACTATGTACAGCTAGGTAGATGGTACAGTCAGAAACATGTGTATGAGAAAACATGCTTTTGGGGTTTGTTTCTAGCACAAACATATTGAAAAGCAGGCATGTAGGAATGATTAGCATGCAATCCTGGCATATTGCGGGGGAGTGGTGACAGGAAGAGCTCAATGGTTCACTAGCCAATTAGGTGAAGCTATTTGGCAAATTCCATTTCTTGTAAAAACACTATCTCAAATCATCAATTGCCAATGCATTGGATCATTAGTTGATTTATATTTAAGCATAATATCATTCATGAGTTGCCAACATATGTAATTGTATGCATAATTAATATACTATATCCTGTCAGTCTAAATTTGCTATGGCTAGAGGCAGAACACATGAATCCCAACTCCTGTCAGACTGGCTCTTTGTATTCAATGAGCGATAGAAGATAATCATATTTTCTCGGGATGCTTTCCTGGAGAGGAAATCCATGTGCCAGTAGATGATCTCATGTCCATACACACACAGATGTCTTAAATTAATTCAATTGTTATTAAAGAGAGAAAATACTTTTTCAAATGCATTATTTCATATATTAGTATTGAATAAAAATGTTAAGAGTATCAATTGCCCCTGAGAAATAATGATTGCTGCTTGCCAGCAGACACATGGACAACCACATATAAAAACCTTCCCTACACTTACACAGCATTGTTGAGAATATACATTTATTTTAAAATCTTCAATAAAATAAATACCTATTAAACTATTTCTTTATCATTATGACAATGTGATAATTACCCTAGTTGGATACATTTTAAGTAGGGCTTAAAGGCAAGATTTCTTTTTCAAACCGAAGCAGCTTTTGGTAAGGCACTCAAATAGACACA
Organism: Mus caroli; assembly: GCF_978045245.1. Classification (NCBI taxonomy): domain Eukaryota; kingdom Metazoa; phylum Chordata; class Mammalia; order Rodentia; family Muridae; genus Mus; species Mus caroli. Next base: position 85,167,783 of record NW_028227263.1, read on the forward strand.
AATATAACATGTACTGTTATAATTCAAGCATATAATCATAGCAATTGGGGAAACTGACACAAGCGTATCACAAAGAGTCAGCAGCACGCTGCACATAGCATTCTAGACTCAAAATCAGAAAGATACAGACAGAAATGGAGGCTTTCATCTAGATAGCCAGCATCCATTCCCAGGCACCCAGATACATGATTAGCCCTAAGTACAATGGGCAGGTTTGTGGATTGTAAATTAGAGCCAGTAGTACTCAGGGTTAAATTTTATTTTTTCTAGCTTTTCTCTTTCATTTTCCCTGCTTCTGCTGCAACACAAAGGCGGGGGTTGGGTGGAGAGATAAATGAATCAGCTGCTCTTGTGAAGATCTCCAAGGTTACCGCAGGCTTGCAGGCTTTTGCGTTTCATGCCTGGGTTTGAGATCTCTCTCCTGATTGGTTCTCAGTCCATTCTCTATTTGAATGTATGCACTCCTCCAATCAGAGGCAACCAGAGGTAATAAAAATCTCTGCAGCCAGGGTTTTTACCAGTCAGGCTCCTGGCTAGATTCCAGGTACCAACTGGTACCTGATCTAGCCAAAGCCTGACTGTAAGCTGCAAAAGAAAAGGAGGACTGCTCCTGAATCTTGCAGGCAACAGAGCCAATGAACAGCACAGGCAGAGATTTTTCTAGGATTCCCCACACTCCTGCTTTAGTCACAGGCTCCTTCTTCTTGTGTAGGAAATGTGAATCTGCTTCTGAAGCCACTGCTTCTGCTTAATATCTGGCATCCCTCTCTCAGTCCTGTACTCCTGCAGAAAAAGGCAAGGAACATGATGCAGTTTGAAATCTGTTCCTTACATTTTCTTGGGGACATGCTGCGTTTCAGGGTTTCAGAGGTTCAACTGTTTTGTTTTGTTTTTTTTTCCTTTTTTCTTTTATTTATTTGTTCTTCTCTCTTCCCAGCCACAGTGTCTGCTCCCGCCCCTTGCTCTGGACCCCTCAGCCCCCTTCTCCTCTGCATGTCCATTTCACTTCAGAAATAAGCAGGCCTCCCAGTGATATCAATTGTACTTGGCATAGCAAAACTGCATTAAGATCTGGGTTTTGGAGTAAGGTTTAACTGTCATTTTGCTTTTGCAAACACATGTTTTTATATTTTATTTTCTCTTCCCTATCTGCCTGTACCATTCATCCTATGAACTCCAGCAAGACATAAGAATATTTGAAAATCACTTATCTCTCAGTGGAATCATATTACTGTTTTATACTCTCACTGAAATAAATGTACTCAGCAAATTTCTTTGTCACTATTTGAAAATGAATATCCATTGACTGGCCAGCATCTCATTAGCATTACCTTTTCACCAATCACTTCTCTGTGATACATCCCTTGTGTTTATGAAATTAAAGTGCTTTGTGTTGCTCATTATCGAGCCTGATAATGACTATAATAATTTTTAACATTCTCACAGTTTATTATCAGCTTCATAGGCCACACAGGAAATTAGACTACATATAGCCTTTTAAAAAACAGAAAAGTAACTGAGGAGATCCAAGATGAGTCTTGGGACTCATTTCCCAGGGAGAGTCCCTGAAAGGGAAACCACACAATCCAGTAAGACTCTACTCACAGCATAAAAAGCAAAGATGTCTGTGTTAATCTGGCCCTGGAGAATAGGGCCCACACCTCTATGAAGCTACTGACATAATGCTGTGTGAAGATCAGAGCATACCTGCATTCCTGGAGAAGGAGTTTATATCCCAGGAAGGGGTCATACCCATTGGAGTTCCTCATCCAGGACAGATCCCATTGGGGCACGAATGGGAGACCTCTTGCCAGGACATAGGCCCATTATACCTGGAGGAGACCCCTTTACCCATAGGTGGGGGAGGACACCCATTACCAGGTGTGTACTGAGTTGAGACTCCTGCATTACTGGCTCTGGCTGCAGCTGCAACAGTTGCAACAGTAACTCTTCCTTGTGGGGTCATCACCTGCTGGGATGACCCTCCAATATTTCATACTAGCCCAGAAAAACCTACAGGAACCTGGGGCATGGGAACACCAGCTGGGATTCCTCCTCCAGCAGCCTTGAGAATACCTGGCCGTCCAGCAGCTCCAACAATTGGCACTCGGGCAATGCCAGTATCTTTAGGTGGAGGAGGTCCTTCTACTGTCATGTAGACCAGGTTCTCCCCCATAAAGCAACACCAGAACAATGACTCACTTCTCTTCTATTTCTGCTTGTTTGGAGTTCTTTAGCTTAATCTTCCTGAACTCATCACAGACACAAAAGATAAATTCATATGCTTGTCAAATGTTTTGAAGGTCCAGTGAAGATCTAGCTGTTTTGCAGGATGCCTCTCATCCTGTAGTTAATGTGCTGCACCATCTTGTTGCTATTGTTCACAGTCATCATGGAAGCTCACAAGGCTTAGTTTCCTGATGGATTGATTCACTTCCATAGAGGCCTCCTTGACTCAGAGCCAGCAACTGGATCCCCCCCCCCTGCTAACTGTCATAGTTTTAAACACTGGGTAGCTAAAATATGATTGTGTTAATTGAGGATACTTTTATGAATCATGTTTCATTGTACTGCCCCATATAATACCTTTGTCTTCATAATTTTAAAGGAGAAATAAACAATAACACAAAAAAGTTCTAGTCTACATTTACTTGTGTGTGTGTTTGTTTTTTCTTTGTTGTTGTTGTTGTTGTTGTTAGTACTGATGGTGCAGTAGCCAAGACTTAATGTGACTATCCTTACTTAATTACAGATGTGTTTGCTTAAAAATATCCCTTCATCTCTTTAAAGTGAGCACATCCAATATGAAGTATGACTGTTTTAACTTAGAAAGCAATTACCTGCAGTGTGGGGCTGTGGACCATGAGAGGAAGCATAGTAAGGTTGAGCTAAAGGCTTGAAAACTCAAGACTCTAAAAGAGTGGTAAGAGCTTTGCCTGCTCCCAGCACAAGGCTCCTGTCATATATCCACAGCCCTCTATATTATTGTGGCCATCAGTGATGTAAGGGCAATGCGCCTAGCACTCCCACATGTAGATGAGGTATTCCTAACAACTCAGACCAAAACAATAGTAAAAGGGGATGTGACAGCAGTCAATTAAGCTTAAAACAGAGTTCTCCATGCTAATGAGGTAAGAAGAAGCCCAGAGGGCATGCTAATAATCTTCCCTTCCCAGAAATTCCTCCCTGCAAAAGACATTTAATCTCAGATCCATCCTAAGAACTGGCAAATGACCAGTAAGAATGGCTAAGATCAAAAATTCAGGAGACAGAAAATGCTGGTAAGGATGTGGAGAAAGAGAAAAACTTCTCCATTGCTGGTGGGATTGCAAACTGGCACAGCTACTGTGGAAATCAGTCTGGTGGTTCCTCAGAAAATTCGACATAGTACTACCTGAATCCAGCAATACCTCTCCTGGGCATATACCCAGAAGATGCTCCAACGTGTAAAAAGGACGCATACTCCACTATGTTCATAGCAGCCTTATTGATAATAGACAGAAGCTGAAAGAAACCCAGATGTCCCTCAACAGAGGAATGGGTACATAAAATGTGGTACATTTACACAATGGAGTACTACTCCGCTATTAAAAGCAATAAATATATGAAATTCTTAGACAAATGGATGCATCTGGAGGATATCATCATGAGTGAGATAACCCAATCACAAAAGAACACACATGATATGCACTCACTGATAACTAGATAGTAGCCCAGAAACTTAGACTAACCAAGATAATTACAAAACACATGAAAGTCAAGAAGTAGGAAGACCAAAATGTGGATACTTCGTTCCTTCTTAGAATGGGCAACAAAATACCCACAGAAGGAGTTACAGAGACAAAGTTCAGAGCTGAGGCAGTAGAAAGGACCATCCAGAGACTGCCTCACCTGGGGATCCATCCCATAAACAGCCACCAAATGCAGACACTACTACATGTGCCAGGAAGATTTTGCTGACAGGACCCTGATATAGCTTTGTCTTCTGAGGCTATGCCAGTGCCTGGCAAATACAGAAGTGGATGCTCACAGTCATCTATTGGATGGAACAAAGGTCGCCTAAAGAAGGAGCTAGAGTAAGTAACCACGGAGCTAAAAGGGTCAGCAACCCTATAGGAAGATCAACAATGTGAACTAAACTGTACCCCACAGAACTATGTCTCTAGTTGCATATGTAATAGATGATGGTCTAGTTGGCCATCAGTGGGAGAAGAGGCCCTTGGTCTTGTGAAGATCATATGCCCCAATACAGGGGAATGCCAGGGCCAGGAAGTGGGAGTGGGTGGGTTGGGGAGGAGGGCAGGGGGAGGGTATAGGGGACTTTAGGAATAACATTTGAAATGTACATGAAGAAAATATCTAATAAAATTTTTTGAAAAAAAGAAGTGGTGTATGGTTTAATGCATCTAATTTCCTCCATGATAATAAATTATTTGGAACTATGGACTTCTTCTTTTTATTGAGACACACTGTTGCAAGGCAGACAAAATGCCTTCACATACAGAGCATCAGTCTAGTCTCTCATAGAAGGCCTCTCTGCACTCCTAGCCACAACTACCACCAAGCCTGCTGCTGTCAAGCCAAGGACTATCACTGCTGGAACTCATTGGAGCTCCCCTTCCCCAACCCCTCCCCTGTCATGGGCTAGACATGGACCATGGCCCTCAACTTCATTCTCTGCTTTGTTGTAGCTTCCAGCAGTGCCTGGGTTTTCACGAGCCTTGTCACAGGCCCGGGGACCCCCAAGCCAGCTCCAGCTTTCTCACATCTCAGACTGTGCTTTCCTACTCCCAGAGTTGAGTCTCAGTGCTTCCCTACATCCTGGCAACTTCCCTTGGCATGAGATAAGCACAATCAAACTCCATGAGTTCTGCCTCCCCAAGAGACCCTGCCTTGTGGTGGAATGGGCACAGGCCTACAAACGTACACTGCAGTATTGTGAACCATGAGAGGAAGCCTGGTAAGATCAAGCTAAGGCTAGACAATCCAGAGATCCTGAAGGAAGAGTAGGAGCTTTGCCTGCCCCAGGCCCCAGACCCTGTCACATAGCTGCAAACCCTCATAGAGAGATTTGTGGCCATGAGTCATGTAAATACAATGCCCTAAGCCCTTCCACATGTAGATGTGTAGGAAGCACCTACTAACAGACCCTGCACCACCCCAAAACTGTATATAACATCCTATCCAGAAGGAATAAAGTTGTGTGAAAATTACTCTGTTGTCTGAGCGTATTTGTCATAAAAAGCTATAACACACGAGAAAAGAGAACTGCTCTCCTGAAACCTTAGCCACCAGAATCTCCTCTGCACTACTATTGCTGGCTAGGCTCAGCACAGCCAATGTGAGCAGGTTTCTTGGAGCAGCAACAACATCATCATCATCATGATCATCATCATCATCATCATCAGCAGCAGCAGCAGCAGCAGCTGAGGTGACAGAGAAAATTTCCCTTCCCTGGCTGGAGATCTACTCAGATAGCCTCTGGTATGCAGGCCTACACTTACCCAAGGAGTCATGTGAAATTTCTAGAGAAATACTGCATCATCATGTCATAAGCATTACACAGAAGATGACAGTATATGAAATGTTGGATAGGGAGATGGAAATATCAATTCATAGAGATGAATATGAATTGACAAAAAGATAATTTTATTACATTTGTGAACAATATGTACAATAATGTAAGGGGATGCTGAAGTGGAAGGATGGGAGTGGGTGGGTGGGGAAGATCCCTCATAGAGGCAAATGGGAGGAAGGAGAGGGCAGATGTGGGATGGGGGATTTGTGGAGGAGAAACCTGGAAGGGGGATATTATTTGATATGTAAACAAATGGAATGATTAATAAAAAATAAAAATATTTTTTATGAAATTGAGTTGTAAATTATTTGTTATGGAACATGAAGATATGTGCTTGAATCTCTAACTTCTGCATAAAAAACAAACAAGTGAACAATTAAACCATATGTGTTGGTCTTTCCTGACAAGCTGCTGATCTCTAGGTTCAGTGCCAATCACAAAAATATGGTGGGATTGGATTGAGGATAAGGCTACATGATGATTTTTGTACCCCACAAGCCTGTGCTCATATGTGCAGCATCTTTACACATGCGAAGACTCATTTACAAATACCTACTAATATAGACAATTTTGTAAGCATTTGAAGAATTCATATGATTAGAAATTTCATATGATAATATTGAATCGTTAATTTCCTTCTCATATAAACTGAAATATTAATGCACAAGGTAAATTGTCATAAAATATTAATTATAAGAAAACCCTTTATGATTTGTACATATGACGATGAGTCTACACATTTATGGATGGTTTATTCATTTAAAACTCACAAAAAATAAAACATAACAAAACAACAACAACAACAGCAACTACAACAACAACGACAACAACAACAACAAAACAATTGGCATGAGTCTACTCCTTAGGCCAGGTTTTGAATGTTAGTAGAATTAAGAATGCCAGGAATTGAAAGTCCTTAATTCTGTTCAGTATGGCTTGATTCTACATGTGTTAACATATTTTCCTTGTTCATGAAACTTTTTTGACAGTGACTAGAAAGAAAAGTCACCCTTTTGTATAGATAAAGGGTTTCTTCTGAAATAAATCACTTCTGTTAATTTTAAAGTAGCATTTAGAAACCATGTGATAATGAACTTTCTAATATTTTATGGACCCTGGCATTTGACTGGACAGTGTCTTCTGTTATCCCTCAGAAGAAGAATAACAGTTTCACCTAACCCAGAGCACTAAGAGCTCCCAAAGACTAAGCCAAACATCAAGGACAATACATGGGCTGGTTTTTGGCCCCAGGCACATGTGTACCTTGTATGGCTATAGTGGGAGAGGATGCACTTTATCCTGTGGAATCTTAATGCCCCAGGGAGGAGGAATGCTGATGTGGGTAGGGATGCAGGAGGGGGAGCACCCTCTCAGAGGTGGGCGGGGGAGGATGGGGTGAAAAGATCAGGGAGGGGGGACTTGAAAGGGGAACAAGTTTTGGAATGTAAATAAAATAATTTAATAAAAAAACAATCAACGTGAGATTGTCTATTTTTTATCTAAGTATGTAATAGAAACTCTCTATAAAATTGTTATATATGTTCAATGACAGACTCTGTAGCAAAATAAATTGGAGATCAAATAAAGAAGAAAAAGCAGTTGTCTTTTCATTCCTATATGCTTTTTTTTTACACATTTAACATCCGTGCACATATGAATAAATAAATACACACCGATATCCCAACCTCTTATCATAGGTTATTATAATAGGATATTCAATAATATTAACTTTGCATGAGCAAAGGAAACCTTATAGGTTTTAGAATGGTCTCAATCGTCCTACATAGACAATTCCTATATAACCAAACCAGTGGACAGAAGCCAAGGATCCCTGTGGTTGAATTATGGAAATACTGGAAGAAGTTGAGGAGGAGCGCAACTCCTTAAGAAGACCAGCTGTCTCAACTAACCTGGACACTTGGGATCTTTCAGATAGGAGCCCCCAACCAGGCAGCATGCACTAGCTGATATGAGCCCTGACCCAGGCACATATACAGCAGAGGACTGCCTGGTCTGGCCTCAATGAAAGAAGATACACATAACCCTTGAAAAACTTGAAGTCTGGTGGTGTGGGGGTAGGGAAGTGGGGACATCCTATTGGAGAAAGGGGAGGAGGAATGGGATGAGGAACTGTTGGAAGGTGGGCTGGGAGGGCATAACAACTGGACTGTAAAACAAAAATTAAAGATAATTTTAAAAATTCATCTGCTTAAAAGCCTTTCTGAAAACGTTTATTATTGTGGTTTCAGTATTGAAAACTGTATTTCACAGCATAGTCTAAAATTTGGAATGAGTCTCTGGAACCTGGAAGGTGAGATACTCTCAGATCTCAAAGCAAAGGACCAAGCAGTGTGTGAACTTGTAGACTTCACCTCCAGTAGAAAGAAAAGGCATCAAGTGGAGGGATGGGATTGCCATCCTATAGCCAAAATTTCTGACCCAGATTTGTTCCTGTCTGAAAAAAAATAAAGAGCCTGAGGAAAAGGAGTTCCAGTGACAAACCCAATTTTGGATCCAGCTCATGGGGAGGCCCCAAGGCCTGACACAATAACTGATTCTATGGTGTGCTTATAAAGAGCAGCCTATCAGGACTGCCCCTAAACGTCCAAGGAACTGCGTATAGAGTCAGATGCAGATTTTTACACCTAACCAGTAGACAGAAGACAGTTACCCCATTGGTTGAATTAGGAAAAGCTGGATTAAGTTGATGAGGAGGATAGAAGACCAGCAATCTCAACTATCTTGGACCACTGATATCTCCCAGATACTGAGCCAGCAAACAGGCATCATACAGCAGCTGATATGAGGCCCCCAACACATATACAGCACAGAACTGCCAGGTCTGGACTCAGACAGAGAAGGTAGAACTAACATTCAAGAAAATTGGAACGCCAGGGAGTGGGGAGGTCTGGTGGAGTGGGGATGGTGAGGGGACATGCTCTTGGAGATGGGGGGGGGGAGGTGGTGTGGGGTATGGAACAGTTGGAGGGTGGACCAGGATGGGGATAAAGTCTGGAGTGTAAAAAAAGATTAAAGAATAAGTTAAAAAAATAGAAAGGAGTCTCTGGTCTCTAAATAAAGTTAATGCATCTAATTAACTGATTTTCCATCTTAATAACTGAAAGATATATATATAATCAATACCAGGATATAATTCTCAGAAATAATTCTAATTTTAACTAAAGCATTGCAACTCTAATAAGAAGCACATAAATCACAAACAGATATTCAAAAAAATATTTTCTTAGCATGCAACATCACTTTATTAAAATATCGGAATATTTAATAAAAATATGCTTAGATGATTTTTAAAGAGCACATATCTGACTAATTTTATGTTACATCAAAAGGTAAGGACCTGTTTGTAATTTTCCAGTCTTCATACAGAATTACTGGGACCTTATAATCTAGAATGTTTTGCATTGACATTTGAAATAATTTGTTCTTTAATGTCTCTTTATATTTTGGGTGAAGAATTGTGTTTCTGTCTTTACAAGATTTCTGAGCAGTTATTGTTATATCATAATCCTGAATATTAAGATACATTTCACTCTTGTGCTTATAGAAAATAAAAGTTACATCTATTTCAGTATTGTTCTTTTAGCATGTAATGTGTGCTTCTGATTCTGAATCTCACCGTGCTGCTCACTGGGTTCAAACTCATCACAGAAGCCATAGTTCCTCCCAGCATCATGCGAAGCTCACAACAGACACAGACAGCCACTTGCTGCTGATGGTATTGTAAAACTACATGGTCTCTGAGTTTCATTTTTGAATTTTGATTGTCTGTGTATAAAAATTAATTAGAAATTTAGATTTTCTCATGTAGTATTGGTTTGATGAGTGAGGATTAGACTTGATCATATTCATAATTCCTTGTTTTCTATACATAAGATTATGTTTTTACAAACATTACAAAATCATTTTCTTTGCATTAAGCATCACATACTTAAGAAGCAAAACTCCTAGAATTAATATTCTTTTAAAATCTTCCCGAGTGCCATCATTTCTTTTCTCGAACTTCTCTCAGATTCACCCCAAGTGCAAACAAACTTCAGACACTCTAGATTAAGTGGGAGCACTAAAGGTGACTCACTTCCACATTCTCTATCCCTTTCTTCCCTACTACAAATAGAGTAAAACAAAACAAATGAAAATCAAAATTAACAATCCAAAAACACTAATATAATATAAAAAATATATTGAACAGCAGGAAAACCAAAATCTTCTGAAATAACAAATAAAATAAAAATGAAGTCTGCTTTATATTTTACAACTATTCCTGTTGCTGGGGCCTGATCTGGAACATGTTTTATATAATCAGTGACACTCTGTTTGAATAGATTGATTTTTTTCTTTCCTATCAACAGACATTAATTGCAAGTTACTTCTTGGTTAGGGGTTGCACTTTGTGTCCTTTCCCTTCTCATAGCTGGAATTTTTGATAGATTGAACCTATTCAGCTTTGTTTGTGCTGCCACATTCTCTGGGCATTCCTGTGTCTCAGTCCTTTTGTATGTATAGCATTGTTTCCTTGAAGTAATTCAAGCCCCTGACACTTATCTTTCTGCTTTCTCTTTAACATAGATCGAAGAGTCTTGAGAGAAGTTTAATGAAGACCCATTTAACATCTACAGATTCAAAGTTGCTCACTATTTCTACACAGGGCACTTGAGGATGCCTTAGATAATTGTTGTGAAATAGGAGACAGCTTTGTTGAGAACTGAGCACTGAACTGATTTATGGGTAGAACAGTATTTTGGTAGGAGTCATTTTATGTCAGTGTTTCCCATAGAAGAATAACAGTAATAGGTTTTTATTTATAACCCAATTCTATCTGCACTCATAATCATGGTCACTTGGCATAATGAAGTATGAATTTTATCACATAAACTTAGCCCTGAAATCTAAAACAAACAAACAAAAAGAAAGAGACAACCTCCCCCACAAACTACTAGGTTACTTTAACATTGATTCAGTAGTGTGTCAGTGAACCCTGAATGAAGTTCACTATTTTACAATTTACTATTGGTGGCTAATGACATTCAATATTTTTTCTTCTTCAGTTATATGCAGTGGCATATGTTAGGAATATCCTCAGCAATAAGGCATTACTATCTAGTTAATGGTTGTAGAGATTAAGCCATAACCTTTCAAATTGTATGTGAAGAACATGTGTAGTACTACTTTATCCAATGTCTCAATACATTTTTAAATTCTCCATGTCCCTGGATATATTACTCAGTGGCTTAAGACTTATAGCTTTGGAAATTTCTCTCCAAATATATAGTAATTATATATATGTATATGTATATATATATATATGTATATATATATATATATATATATATATATATATATATATATGATTCTCTGTTTTTGAGAATTTCATGCATGACTAATTTAATTGACAATATTTCCATATTTCATTCTTTTATCTCTACATTTACTCCTGCCTGCTTATTTCATTATCAATGCCATTTCATCTTCCTAGTGATTAATATTATTTACCTAAGCATATGTAAACATAACTACTTGTTGCTGTGTATATGAGGATTTGATCATATGTAAATATCTTTAAGATGTATGTTTGGTATAGAAAAACCTACCAGGGGGAATATAAAAAGATAAAGTTAATTTCATCTGTATCCTCATGCTTAATTGTCTGTATTTTTAAACCTACAAATGGGGCTTATATCTATGATATTTTCCCATCACAATTGGCATGCCATCTTGTGGTAATGTGGGAATTATATTCTTTAGTTATGCATGTTGTTAGATTATTTTGTGCAACTCCCTTATCCTATATAGAAGACACATGTTTACAGAAGACATCTCTTCCTCTGAATCATTTATATTTTCTAATGTCCTTTTGCAATGCTTTCAGTGTTAGCTTAATGATTAATATTTTAGATTCATAAATGTGGGTTGGACACACCACTGTTAGTTGTTCTTTGCATTTTGAATAGTGGTGCAGTCCTATAATTTTCTCTGTCTGGTGCAGAATGAAGCTACTTTCCTGATGGTGATAGGTATACATTTCTATATTTTAAATATATACTGAGTCAGGAAACTGGCTGAGCTAAGTTCTTCTCTAGATTCCATTATCTCTGCAGCCACAGGTTTTGGCTAAGGTTTTATTATTGAACATGATTCTCTCCTTGATGATTTAATAAGTATCAATAAATCACCAGAGACATCATAATTTCTTCATTTGTGGTTTTATAATTCCAAGGCATCATGGTATGAGGAAGGAGATACCTGGGTGGAAATGAGGGACAGGGAGGGGAAGAGAGGAACATGGTTAGGTATCAGAGGGGATATGAATGAAGCCCCGATGGCCCTCATAATAAATGAAAGCAGACGACTTTGGGAGGTAGGAGGTGGGGGACTCTCTTCAATGTACCAGAGACCTAGGAAATGAGAGACTATCGGGTCTCAAAGGGAGGGTTAGATGAAATACCTTACAGGAGACGGAAAGAAATGTAGAGTCCACCTCTAGTAAAAGATAGAACATCAAGTGGAGGGAGAGAGGTGCTATTCCATAGTCTAAAACTCTGACCCAGAAATGTTCCTGTCTAAAGAAAAGCAGGGATAAAAATGGAGAATGACTGAGGGAAAGAAGGTCCTGTTGCAGACCCAAATTTGGATCAAGCTCAAGGGGAGGCCCCAAGGCCTGACACTATTACTAATACTTTGGTTTTCTTACAAACAGGAGCCTAGCATGTCTGCCTTCAGAAAGCCCCCAAAAAGCCGCTGAAAGAGTCAGATGAATATATTTCCACCCAAGCAATGGACAGAAGATAGTGACTCTAGTGGTTGACTGTGCCAAAGCTGGAAGAAGCTGATGAGAAGGGCAACCTTATAGGAAGACCAGCAGTCTCAACTTACTTTGATCCCTGTGTTCTCTCAGACATTGTGCCACCAATTGGGAAGCATACCAGGTTGGGTGAGTCCCCCAACACATATACAACAGAAGACTGCCTGATCTGCACTCAGTGGGAGAAGATGCACTTAACCTTTGAGAGTCTTGAGACTCCAGGGAGTTGGGACATCTAATAGAGTGGGAGTTAGTGTGTGGGGAAATCTGCTTGGAGACAGATGAGAATGTATGGGACGAGGAACAATCAAAGGCTAGAATGAAAGATGGATAGAGACTGGAGTGTAAAAAAATACTAAAGAACAATAAAAAAGAAATGATAACACTATAGAAAGTTAATAAAATGAAGTTTGCCCTAATAGTTTCTAGTAGTGTTATTTCTACTCTATATATGAACATTACCATTTAATAGAGAATTGAATAAATACAATCCTGAATGGTGCAAGAGACTCTCTACTGAAGCAAATCCAGTCAGTAAAGAAGCACTTTCTCAAAGAGCTGGAGATAGTGGACATCTGCAAAAAAAATTTATTTGATGGTTATTTCAGTTATGAAATTTCTTACCTTAGAGCAAGTTTTGAGTTTCAATTCTAGGTTTGAGATCTTCTTCATGATCTTTTTTTTTTTTTGATTCATCCTTAATCTACTGTTTAATTGTATGTAGACATTCTGGCAAGCAGAGGCAAACAGAGAAAATTCCAAATTTTCTACAGAATTATTGCAAGTTAGGCTTCTGAGTGGTGGAAGGCCCTAGCAAGGAGAAGAGTATATGGTGTTCGTCAGAGTAGGAGGAATGCTCATTAAAAACTGCAGGCGACAAAACAAAGTGAAACCTAGGTGTACCAGGGACTTGCTAGTATCTCTATATTCCTCATGGACCGGCTGTCCCTAAATGCTTTTCAGGAAATATGTTCCTCCAGCTGAAGTCGCTGCTCCTGCTTTAGGATACACTGACCCTGTCACAGACTTGGATCATGTATCACTTGAAAGGAAAAGGATACACTTCAGTAACCAGTATCTGACAAAACAAGGGTTGTGCAATTTTCTTGTTGCCATAGCCATCTAAGAGTTTGAACTTTCAAATCCTGTTTGTAGAGTTAGGTTTAAATTATCACTTCAGTTTGACAAATAATAATGCAGTTTGTCTTCTCTGTCTTCCCATTCATATCTATGAGGTCAGGTGCAAGATGAGCCTTCTAAATTCTATATTATGGTCTCTGACTGATATTATATACTCTTATCAAAAGAAATTTACACATCAAATTTCCTTGTCACTTATTAATATTGAATATACACTGACTGACTAATTTTACTTCATTAATATTCTCTCTCAATCAGTCAGTCTCTGGGATATATCATGCATATGTCACAATTATATTAATTTGAGTTGCTCCTTACAATAAAAACAGTTTCCAGCTTCACAAACCACATAATGTCTGGCAGCCTTTTGTGTCTTAGATTGGTTTTAATCTCTTAAGTTTCCCTTGGTTTGGAGCATCTAAGTGTAAGAATTTAAGGTCTTACCTGCATACTAAATAAAATGTAGTTGCAACAATACAAAAAATTATAAACTAATGAAAGTATTTCTTTGCTCAGAAATATCAGCAAGATATCTTTATGACTCTCAGAATGATGCATTGATAACACAGTTTGGTTCAGTTGAGTGTCTGATGATATAGAAACAGGTATAGAGCTGAAAGTATGAGAATGGAGAGAGTGAGGAGTGAGAATTAGAAGGTAGGTGATGATACCATATGTTATTGTACACAGTATTTTTCAAAGGTTTCTACTTCACAGGAGCTTTGGCAAAAGAAAAATTAAGTGTCATAAAAACTTAGGACAAATATCTAATTGATGTTCCTGTTAACATATCAAAGTGAACAGAATCTCTCAGTATTGAAGATATCTTTTACAAGCTTTCCTCATTCTCTCTACCCTCTCACTCTCTGATATTTTGATTTAGAATGCACACCATGAATCATTTAAAAATCTTGACTCACAGTAATTATACTGAGTTCTATTCTGATGAATCCTCACCCTGCTTTAATGATGCTAGTGTAAAATCTTAATTGGTCATTGTGCTATTAAAGTGAAATGCAGATAGCATAGCATAAATATCCAAACAATGTGAATGAGGTTAATACATGAAATTGAAGTGATTTGCCATTCCAAATATCAGAGGAATTTACTTGGATGATAAATTGCCAAAATATTGATAGCAATTGATGCTTATTCTTCTAACACTCTATCTCAAGGAATACAGATCTATTTTAAAAAAATACTGGTATCTGAAGAAAAGATTTGAAAAACATGTTCTTAGCATAATGTACTATTATTTAAAAACAAGAATTTAAAAAAATTAAAACTTAAAATACATGAACATGATCAGTTTATTAATAGATCAAATGTCATTATCTTTTTTTATAACAAGATTTGATATTTTGTTTGGAACTGGACTATATTTTATATAAAATATAAGAATGCATTTCATAATTTAATATATTTTCCTATAGCTATTGTCATGTCCTTTCAGGTGACCTCTTTTTTTTAATTAGGTATTTTCCTCATTTACATTTCCAATGCTATCCAAAAAGTCCCCAATACACCCCCCCCACTCCCCCACCCACCCACTCCCACTTTTTGGCCCTGGCGTTCCCCTGTACTGGGGCATATAAAGTTTGCAAGTCCAATAGGCCTGTCTTTCCAGTGATGGCCGTCTAGGCCATCTTTTGGTACATATGCAGCTAGAGTCAAGAGCTCTGACATACTGGTTAGTTCATAATGTTGTTCCACCTATAGGGTTGCAGATGCCTTTAGCTCCTTGGGTACTTTCTTCAGCTCCTCCATTGGGGTTCCTGTGATCCATCTAATAGCTGACTGTGAGCATCCACTTCTGTGTTTGCTAGGCCCCGGCATGTGACCTCTTTACCAGCTATCTTGAACCACTTGCAATGTGTCATTTACATAATTTCCAGTAGTTACTCTTTAGATAAATTCTGGAGTATATTTATACACATTACTTTTGTGTTTGTAATTTAAAGTGTTTGTAGGTTACATTTATCCCAATATTGTTTTCTTAATATGTGTCCATGTACTTCTGATGCAGAGTCTTGTTGTCCTATTCACTGAGTTCTCCAAAACATCCCTAAAACCACACCTCCTCTTAGCTTCATGAGAAGTTCACAGCACAGAAGCAGAGCACCACATTCAGCTGATGGTATTGTAAGACAACTTTCTTTTCAACTTTCACTATCGAGTTTTGATTGCTTGTGCATAAATTTCAGTAGAAAATGTATGAAACACTTCTGATGATAAGTGATTCTCAAATCTATGGGTATAGAATTATGCCATTGGGGCTCATTTTAATTTTTCCATTTATCAGAATAAGAAATTATTTTTTTATATAAGTCTCAGATTATTAGCCATTTACAGTGAGGTATGTCTTCAACTTCAAGGATTTGATCATAAATATAATAAGAGCAATTTATTACTATGATAATATTTATGCCAGTATGACAAAAGTATATCTTGATAACTCCTAAATATTATATTTTTCAGGGATCATCATTAGTGATATTGAGGATTTCTTTTTTTCTCCAGTAGCACATAAGTAAACATTCAGCCTCATTAAATTATTCAGAGGCAGTGAATCTTTTAATTGAGCACCAATTGTATTTCTCTACTTTGAATCCATACATAAATAATATATTCAGCAGTTGGACATTCCCTACAGATGACAAATATTTAACCTTGCCTTTGGTATTCATGTTACCAATAATTTGATACCAATAATTTGATATCGTGTTACCAATAATTTGATATCTCAGAGCAGGGAAAATAAGCCTGCTTTAGATAAGGACTCAACAAAATAATTAATTGAGGACACCAGCAATATTTAAGATATAATTTCATATTTTGAGATATATAGTTGTGACAGCAATATCTATCCAAATATAATGTCATTCCCCTTCAATCTTTTATACACACATACACACAGACAAACACACACACATATGTGTGTGTGTGTAAGTGTGTGTATACAACAACATATATCTAAGCTTGTTTGAAGTGGTTGAAACTTTTATATTTGCGTACTATATTTACATTATTCCCCCATTTTCTTCTAGACTCCGCCAATGTCATTTGTGTCCCATTAAATATCAAATCATTAAAACGTATTCATTATTATTGATTCTCACTTATACAATATATACATTCATGTTCCTGATATTACCTGCTTATACCTTGTGTACTATCAGTGTTCGTGTCCCTGATCATCCCTCTCCCTGCATCCATCCTGGCACTTTTAAATTAAGTGTGGGGTCTTGAGAAGTGTTACCCATAATTCTTAGCATTAAAAGTGTTGATTTTTTTTTATGTATGAATGATTTTGAGATTTTATGTGTGTAGCTTACCTGTACTTTCCAAAAGATACTTCTCACAGTAGACACACTATTCCTTTTGTTTTTATATTCTGTTTTTCTGCTTTATGCAATATTTTCTGGGTCTGGGAATAATGGCAGATTTTATGGATCCATTGCTTGGGGTTAGTCACACCACTTTCTCTGGTTCTTTGCAGTTTGAACGGTTGTAGAATTCAGCAATTTCTCTGTAATAGAAAATAAAGCTTTTTGCTGAGGGAGATAGCTAAAATTTTCTGTAGGAATTAGGATAGTTATTTAGAACTTAGTTTAGAAATTAAGTGGTATTTCAGGAATTTATCAGACAAAGGTTGTTCCTTCAGCCTAATGATCTCTCCTGTTTGTGTAGTAGACCAGGTTTCCTGTATTAGGCATAAATTCCCTCTGAAGCTATGATGTAGTTCTGAATTACTCAGCAAATAAAAAGTGAACAATTCATATGAGGGTTTGAGCACCAAGTTACTGTTACCATTTGAAGGGCTAAGATTTGACAAACTATAACACTTCAGTGGGTAGTAAAGTAATGGAGTTTACTATGAAGTTTGTAGTACTGTAACTTGCAGTGTTTACATTAACATACCATGGAGTATAAAGAAAAAATAATATGAATGACATAAAGGATCCTATCTCCAATACTTTACTATTGTAAGGAATTTTTAGATGGATCTTATTGAAAATGAAAACAAAAACCTGTGAGAATTTGAATCTAATTCTGGGATGTTATGTACATCAGAATATTCTGTGTTTCTCTTGTGGTATTGTATGAGTTTGGATCAAAGGAGAACAGCACAGATATCTCCCCATTTTCTGAGATTTTCGTTGCATATTCAGTAAACATAAGTTTAAATGGGAGAATTACAGAGGACAGATTCAGAGCTCGAGGGGTAGCAAAGAGATGCTTATCTACGATGAATATCAATGTAGTCTTGGGTTACATTTATTAAGTTTAATTTTTGTTTTTAATATTACATATACAACTAGTATTTATGTGGTTCATTATCTGCAAGTAAAGATTACTTCAGGATTCAGGATCTGACAGAGAAAAGGGTTTGGGGGGACTACTCTGAAAATTTCTTTGGCAGTCATAATCCTCACCTGGCACTCTTCAATGCTCTGAAATGTTTGAGCTATAACACTTAGAGATACTGTCTTGCCTTTCACCCAAATATCTTGTGGACATAGAAGTATAATACTTGCAATTTTCCTTCATCCTGACATCATCAAGGGGCTCAGATATTCCATTTTTATCTAGGTTCAAGAGTTATATTTTCATTATCATTCTTCATTGAAAAATTATTAGTTCTTCTATCTTTGCACTCTCTTCCATTTCTACTAATTCCATTCTATAAGACAATGCATGAGAATATTGCAAAGTCAAATGTCTCTCATTGGTGTCAGAATAGTGTTCTCTACCCATATTGAAAGAACTTTACCTAACAGATTTATTTCATTTTTTTGATTATGAATCTCCACTCACTGAGCAATATTTTTATCCCCTTTCTTTTTTTTTCTAATTACTTCTGTGTCACGTGCCATGTGTGCTGACATAGTTATATTGATTTTTTTAGAGTTGTTCCTTGACATCATAAAACCTTTTTCAATTTTATATGTAATGTATTATTTAGAGGTCTTACATATCCAGTGTAGTTTCCTTTTGTTTCCAAATTTTCCTTCTTGTTGAGCTTCTGAGAATGAACAAATTTAGGTTTAGAAATTACATTAATTTTAGAAACAATAGCTTTATACCCAAAAAACTCACAGAAATATCAAAAGAGGATATTTGAATACCACAAAATTTTGCATTAGTCCCAAAACCTTGTAAACTTGAAGGTATGTTGCTATAGACCTCTGGTTCTTAACCTTTCTAATCCTGCCAGTCTGTAATATAGTTCCTTATGTTGTGGAAGACCTCCAAATTAAATTGTTTCCATTTGTACTTCATAAATAATTTGTCTACTGTGATGAAAAGGTAAATAATTTTGTAGATAGAATTTAGTCACATGAGGAGAAATAAGGGTATCAAAGGTGCATTTGCCATGAAGGTGAGTGAAATAGAAACAGAGAAGAAATGGGGCAGTCGGTAAGAGAGCATGATATGCTTTTTATTGTTTCATCATAACATGCTACATGACTGCTAAGCATTAAATGTTTTAAAGGAAAAGTAAGAAGCCACACAACAGAATATTTTGTTTGTTGTAGACTAGAATATGTATTTAAGTGTAAATGGTATATTAGTGACAGAGTCTTAATTTTACCCTCTTTAAGTGGTCAAACGTGTTTACATAAAAGTGGCTTTCTGAAATACTGTCCGTCCCTCTATTCAGATATTGACTTTTGTTTTATTATTTTCTGTGCATGTGGCACAAAGTATCGACTTACCCTCTTTTAATTTTAAAAGTATGCTTGTGATTCACTTATTGCCCATTGTTTCCTTGTTTAATTATGGTATTTTACATTGTTTTTGATTCAAGAGTAATTTTGCTATTTTATATTATTTTATTAAATGATTTATTTAATTTTATTTATGTCAGTGACTTGGTTCATAAATGACTTCCAATACCTGCCTGTCTTATATTTTTATGGCCAGAGGATGCTGTAGGATCTCATGCTATGGAGTTATATATATTTGTGTGTTGCTGTGTAGGTATTGTAAATCAAACTTGTATACTCTTGAAGAAAAACCAATGTTCTTAAAACTAGAGCCAAATGTTCAATCCCTTCCTGTATTTTTCTTTTATATTTTGTCATGGACTTACATGTGATTTCACTTTTCATCCCAATCATTTTACATTCTCCTCTTAGTGCTTTACCCAAATCCTCTCTTCCTACCCTTATAGGTGAAGGGGAGTGGTGTTGCTGCCTGTATAACAAGCCACCCTAGCACCTCAACATACTGCAAGACTACTCGGCACATCCTCTCACACTGAGGCCAATCACAGCAGCACTGAATTTCAAGCTGCATATCTGATATATATATGTGTGTGTGTGTGTGTGTGTGTGTATTTATACTGTACACTGCTGGGGTAGATACACTCATGCCCTTTGTGAAACAGACATAAATGAAAAGAGTGGCAATTAATGCCAATTGGTGGGGAAGTACATATGCCAAACTGTCCTCAGAGGATCAATGGGGCTACCCTATCCTTCTCCTTATCTAGAAGTAGATCAAAGTTAGCTTCTAGCCTCAGGCTGTTTGTATGTGTGTCCTAAATTCACAGACAGGTGCCTAGGATTACTGTCCTCTCACAGTTTCCACAAAATAGCTGAGCAAAACAGATATAAAGCTCGACAACCAAACACTAGAATGATCACAGTAAGCCTTCTGGAATTGTGGGAGGAAGAGAATTGAGGAACCTGAGGGTATAGCAACTTCAAAGGAAGACCAACTGAGTCAACTGGCTATTGCTATATTTTTAAAATGCACATGTCTGAAATTATCTGAATTTTGTATTACTTGTTTGAAACATTTAATGCCTTTTCTATTCATTCTTTTACTAAAGAGCTTTTAAGGGAATGCCATTCTGAGAAATATAAATAACCTCTCTTCGATATGGAGTTTGTCTACAAAAGCACAACTTTGTGCTGAAAGTAGATAAATCAAGAAGAGCCTCAATGAAAACACCCTTTGTGCATCTCAATCTAGATCAGAGATATAAATGAGTTAAATATTTGGGATCTGGTATTGACATTAAATGTATTCATTCCGAACTAAAAA
This sequence comes from Mus caroli, assembly GCF_978045245.1. NCBI lineage: Eukaryota > Metazoa > Chordata > Mammalia > Rodentia > Muridae > Mus > Mus caroli. The sequence continues at coordinate 85,188,377 of NW_028227263.1, forward strand.
ATAGGTGAGTTAAATATTTCTAATCTGGTAATGATATTAAATATATTCATTCAGTTATCATAAATTTTGGTGAAACTAGGAGAAAAAGGAGTTTGACCTGGTAGAGACATGTAGAAATGATGTAAATACAGTATTCCTACCAGAACCTCTCAGAAATAAGTGACAAATATCAGAAAAGCTTCAAGATTCTGCTAAAACATAGTTTAGTGTACACTGTATAGTAACTTGACATTCCTAGATTTTTTTATCAATTGGTATTTTGAAAGGTATTTAACAAATATACTTCTTTGATTCTCTGTATGCCTTGTGAGTCCTGCAGTATATCTCAGAATTACAGGACTTAGTATTCTTTAGTTCATATATCAGTAATGATGTCCCTGTTCTAATTTTAGTATTTCTTGACTGTATGTATTTTAAAAATGCAGTTTGAGTGGCACAGTTTTTCTGTGTGTGTGAGTGCACAGATAAGTTTGCAAGACTGAGGGGATGACTTCTATAAGCTGCATGCAGTGGAGCAGACATACTTGGTTCAGATCCACTGAGTTTTCATCTACCCATCTTCAAAAAATTTAACCCCCCCCCCACACACATATATGCCAGAGGACTGTCTGGCCTCTCCTCAGTGAGGTAAACCCTGACTCAACCTTGAGAGTGACTTGAGGCCCCAGGGAATGTGGACTCATGGTGGAGGTTGAGGGGTTGGGGTGGGGGACATCCTATTGGAGAAGGGGGAGGAGGAATGGGATGAGGGACTGTGGAAGGACAGACAAGGAGGGGTTAATAACAGGACTGTATAAAAAAATAAAAGTAATAAAATATAACCCCCATTCCAAAACAAGCAAACCAACAAACAAATAAATAACAACAGCAAAGCAACACAAATGGAGCAGAGACTGAAAGAATGGCGACCCAAAGACTGGCCCAACTTGTCATCCATCCCATGTGTGCACACCAAATCCTGGCACTATTACTGATGCCATAGTGTACATGAAGACAGGAGCCCACTTGGCTGTCTTCTGAGAGGCTCTACCATAAACTGTCTGAGACAAATGCAGATGATTACAGCCAACAATTAGAGTGAGTTCTGCGACCAGTATGGAAGAGTTAGAGGAAGAACAGAAGGAGATGAAGGGAATTGCAACTCCATAGGAAGAATAACAGTTTCAACTAACCTGGAGAGCTTAGAGCTCCCAGAGGCTAAGACAACGTCCTGGGAGAACACATGGGCTGGTTTGTAGTTGAGGCATATGTGTACCTTGCATGGCTATAGTGGGAGAAGATAAACTTAATCTTATGTAATCTTAATGTCCCAGGGAAGAGGAGTGATGATGGGGAATGCAGGAGGGGGAGCACCCTCTCAGAGGTAGGGGGTGTGTTGTATGGGGTGAATAGCTCATGGAGGGGGAATATGGAAGGGGGACAACATTTGGATTGTTAATAAAATAATTTATTAAAATCTATCAATAAATGTGATATTGTCTATTTGTAATCTAAGTATATAATAGAAACTCTATATAGAGTTGTGATATTTGTTCAATGACAGACTCTGTACCAAAATAAATTGGAGATAAAATAAAGAAGATAAAGCAGTTGTTTTTTTATTCCTACATGCTTGTGTACCCATTTAATTATCATGCACACATGAATAAATAAATACACACAAATATCCCAACCTACGATATGCAATAATATTGACTTTGCATGAGCAAAGGAAACCTTATAGGTTTTAGATTGGTCTCAATCTTCCTAGATAGACACTTCCTATATAAACCCAACCATTGGACAGAAGCCAAGGATCCCTGTGGAAATACTGGAAGAAGCTGAGGAGGAGGGCAACCCCTTTAGGAAGACCTGCTGTCTCAACTAACCTGGACACTTGGGATCTTTCAGATAGGAGCCCCCAACCAGGCAGCATGCACTAGCTGATATGAGCCTCCACCTAGGCACATATACAGCAGAGGACTGCCTGGTCTGGCCTCAATGAAAGAAGATACACCTAACCCTTGAAAAACTTTTAGTCTGGTGGTCTGGGGGTAGGTGTGTGAGGACATCCTATTGAAGAAAGGGGAGGAGGAATGGGATGAGGAACTGTTGGAGGGTGGGCTGGGAGGGCATAACAACTGGATTGTAAAACAAAAATTAAAGATAATTTTTAAAAAATTCATCTGCTTTAAAGCCTTTGTGAAAAATGTTTATTATTGTGGATTCAGTATTGAAAACTGTATTTCACAGCATAGTCTGGAATTTGGAATGAGTCTCTGGAACCTGGAAGGTGAGATACTCTCAGATCTCAAAGCAAAGGACCAAGCAGTGTGTGAACTTGTAGACTTCACCTCCAGTAGAAAGAAAAAGCATCAAGTGGAGGGATGGGATTGCCATCCTATAGCCAAAATTTCTGACCCAGATTTGTTCCTGTCTGAAAACAAAACAAAACAAAACTGCAGTTTGGGGCAAAAATGAAGAGACTGAGGAAAAGGAGTTCCAGTGACAAACCCAAATTTGGATCCAGCTCATGGGGAGGCCCCAAGGCCTGACACTATTACTGATGCTATGGTGTGCTTATAAAGAGCAGCCTCTCAGGACTGCCCCTAAACGTCCAAGGAACAGCATATAGAGTCAGATGCAGATTTTTACACCTAAGCAGTAGACAGAAGACAGTTACCCCATTGGTTGAATTAGGAAAAGATGGATTAAGGTGATGAGGAGGATGACCTTATAGGAAGACCAGCAATCTCAACTATCCTGGACCACTGAGATCTCTCAGACACTGAGCCAGCAACCAGGCATCATACAGCAGCTGATATGAGGCCCCCAACACATATACAGCACAGAATTGCCAGGTCTGGACTCAGACAGAGAAGGTAGAACTAATCCTCAAGAGAACTGGAACGCCAGGGAGTGGGAAGATCTGGTGGAGTGGCGATGGTGTGGGGACATACTCTTGGAGATGGGGAGAGGTGGTGTGGGGTATGGAACAGTTGGAGGGTGGACCAGGAGGGGGATAAAGTCTGGAGTGTAAAAAAAGATTAAAGAATAAGTTAAAAAATAGAAAGGAGTCTCTGGTCTCTCAATAAATTTAATGCATGTAATTAACTGATTTTCCATCTTAATAACTGAAAGATTTATATATATATATATATATATATATATATATATATATATATATATATATATAATCAACACCAGGATATAATTCTTACAAATATTTCTAATTTTAACTAAAGCATTGCAACTCTATTAAGCAGCAAGCACATAAATCACAAACAGATATTCAAAAAATATGTTCTTAGCATGCAACATCTCTTTATTAAAATATCGGAATATTTAATAAAATATGCTTAAATAATTTTTAAAGAGCACATATCTGATTAATTTTATGTTACATCAGAAGTTAAGGACTTGTTTGTAATTTTACAGTCTTTATGCAGAATTACAGGGACCTCATAATCTAGAATGTTTTGCATTGCCATTTGAATTAATTTGTTCTTTAATGTCTCTTTATATTTTTTGGGAAGAATTGTGTTTCTGTCTTTACAAGATTTCTGTACAGTTATTGTTATATCATAATCCTGAATATTAAGATACATTTCACTCTTGTGCTTATAGAAAATATAAGTTACATCTATTTTAGTATTGTTCTTTTAGCATGTAATGTGTGCTTCTGATTCTGAATCTCACCGTGCTGCTCACTGGGTTCAAACTCATCACAGAAGCCATAGTTCCTCCCAGCATCATGCGAAACTCACAACAGACACAGAACACCACTGCTGCTGATGGTATTGTAAAACTACCTGGTCTCTGAGTTTCATTTTTGAACTTTGATTGTCTGTGTATAAAAATCAAGTAGAAATTTAGATTTTCTCATGTAGTATTGGTTTGCTGAGTTAGGATTAGACTTGATCATATTCATAATTCCTTGTTTTCTATACATAAGATTATGTTTTTACAAACATTACAAAGTCATTTTCTTTGCATTAAGCATCACATACTTAAGATGCAGAAGACCTAGTATTAATATTCTTTTATAATTTTACCTTGGATGCCATCATTTCCTTTCTCCAGCTTCTCTCAGATCCACCCCAAGTGCAAACAATCTTCAGATGCTCTAGATTAAGTGGGAGCACTAAAGCTGACTCACTTCCACATTCTCTATCCCTTTCTTCACTACCAAAATAGAGTAGAAGTAAATAAATGAAAATCAAAATAGCAATCCAAGAACATTAAGATAAAAAGATTAAAACAAAATGAACAGTACCCAAAACAAAATCTTCTGAAATAAAAAATGAAACAAAAGTCAAGTTTGCTTTATGTTTTACAACTATTCTTGTTGCTGGGGCCTGATCTGGATCATCTTTGATATAATCAGTGACACTCTGTTTGAATAGATTGATTTTTTTCTTTGCTATCAACAGACATTATTTGCAAATTACTCTTTGGTTAGGGGTTGCACTTTGTCTCCTTTCCCTTCTCATAGCTGGAATTTTTGATGAATTGAACCTATTCAGCTTTGTTTGTGCTGCCACATTCTCTGGGCATTCCTGTGTCTCAGTCGTTTTGTATGGATAGCACTGTTTCCTTGCAGTAATTCAACCCCTGACACTTATATTTCTGCTTTATCTTTAACATAGATCCAAGAGTCTTGAGGAGAGAAGTTTAATGAAGACCCATTTAACATCTACAGATTCAAAGTCGCTCACTTCCTCTACACAGGGCACTTGAGGATGTCTAAGTTAATTCTTGTGAAAGAGGAGACAGCCTTGTTGAGAACTGAGCACTGAACTGATTTATGGGTAGAACAGTATGTTGTAGGAATCATTTTATTTCATTTTTCCCATAGGAAAATAACAGTAGTAGGTTTTTTTTTCTTTTCTATAACCCAATCCTATCTAAACTCAGATTCATGGGCACTTGGATGTATAAGGTATGAATTTCAGCTCATAAGCTTAGCCCTAAAATCTAAAACAAACAAAACAAAAACAAATAAACACAACCCCCACAAATTACTAGGTGGTGTGTCCAATCCAAATTTATGAATCTAAAATATTAAGCATTAAGCTAACACAGGAAGGGTTGCAGGAAGACAGTAAAACTATTGTGCCAGTGTACCCTGAATGAAGTTCACTAATTTACAATGCACTTTTTGTGGCTGATGATATTCAGGAATTTTTTCATCTTCAGTTACATGCAGTGTGATATGTAAGAATATCTTCAGCATTAGAACATTATTCTCTGGCTGCTGTTTGAAGAGAATAAATCATAACCTTTCAAATGATCTGTGAAATTCATGTGGAGTCTGTAGTAATACTTTGACTAATGAGTACATAAAATTTAAACTCTTCTTGTCCCTGGAGTTATTACTCAGTGGCAAAATAATTATAGCATTGGAAATTCTCTTCAAACATAAAGTCTCATATATATATATATATATATACACACACATGTGTATAGACATGGAAATAATGTAATATATTATATGTTTATATGTTTATAAATATAATGTATACATATATATGTTATGTATATATGTTTTGTATATATTATATGTTAAATTATGTGTGTTGTATATTATATATATTGCTTCATACACACACATTATATATACATACATATATATGTATATATGTATATTTCTATGATTTTTTGAAAATTTGAGACATAATTATTTTAACTGACAATATTTCCATGATTCATCCATTATCTCGAATTTTACTCCTGTCTGCCTACTTCATTTGCAATGCCATTTTGTCTTTCTAGTGATTAATATTATTTACATAATCAAATATATACATAACTATTTACTGCTCTGTGTATGAGGGTTTGATCATATGCAAAGTTTTTTAGGCTGCATGTTTGATATTGAACAACCTATCAGGGAGCATATCCCCAAAGAAGGTTAAATTTATCTCTGTTCACATCCTTAATTGCCTGTAACTTTTCAGCTAAAATGGGGTTTATGTCTATGATATTTTCTCCTTCAGAATTGGCATGCAATCTTGTAGTGATGTGAGGATAATCTTTAGTTATGCATGTTGTTAAATTTTATTGTGTAACATCGTTATCCTATATAGAAGACACTTTGTAGTAGTAGACATCTCATCCTATGAATAATTTAATTTTTACTGTCTTCCTGCAACCCTTCCTGTGTTAGCTTAATGCTTAATATTTTAGATTCATAAATTTGGATTGGACACACCACTGTCCGTTGTTCTTTGCATTTTGAATAGTTGTGCAGTCCTATAATTGTCTCTGTCTGGTGCAGAATGAAGCTAATTTCCTGACGGTTACAGCTATACATTTCTATAGTTTAAAGTATATATATTACTGTTATAAGAAACTGGCAGAGCGAAGTTCTCATCCAGATTCCATTATCTCTGCTGCCACAGGTTTTGGCTTATGTTATATTATTGAACATGGATCTCTTCTTGATGATGAAATAAGTCTCAATAAATCATCTGAGACATCATAAACACTTCATCTGTGTTTCTGTAATGCCAACCCATCATGGTATATGGAAGGGGATTCCTGGTGGAAATGGAGACAAGAAGGGGGATAGAGAAAAATGATCAGGTTTTAGGGGAGGCATGAATGAAGGCCCGATGGCCCTCAGAAAGAATGAAAGTAGGCACCCTTGGGAGGTTGGAGGTGGGGGACTCTCTTGAATGTACCAGAGACCTGAGAGGTGAGAGACTCTCATATCTCAAAGCAAGTGTTAGACGAAATTTCATATGGGGGACAGAGGGAACTTGTAGAGTTCACCACCAGTAGAATTACTGGACATCAAGTGGAGGGATAGGTTTTTCATCCAATAGTAAAAAACTCTGATCCAGAATTCTTCCTATTTAAAAAGCACTGCAAGGACAAAAATGGGGAATGTGGAGGGAAAGGAGATCCAGTGACAGGCTCATATTTGGATCGATCTTAAGGGGAGACCCCAAAGCCTCACTATTATTGATGCTATGGTTTGCTTACAAACAGGAAACAAACATGACTGTCCTCCAGAAGTCCCCCAAAGCAGCTGAAAGTATCAGATGACACTATTTCCACCCAAGCAATGGACAGAAGATAGTGACCCCAATGGTTGAAATTTCAAAAGCTGGATGAAGCTTATGAAGAAGGCAACCCTATAGGAAGACCAGCAGTCTCAACTAACCTGGCCACCTGAGATCTCTCAGACACTGTACCACCAACCAGGCTGCATATACCAGCTGATATGAGGCTCCCAACACATATACAACAAGAATTCCTGGTCTGCACTAAGTATGAGTAGATTCACCTAACCCACAAGAGACTTGAACCCCAGGGAATAGGGACTGTAGGGCTGGGTTTAGGGTGTGAGGGAAACCTCCAGGAGGAGGTATCAGAAGAGAAACACTCAAAGGACAGAATGAGAGGGGGATAAAGCCTGAACTGTAAAAAACATAAAGAATAATTAAAAAGAAGTGATGATACTATAGAAAGTTAATAAAATTATGAAATTTGTCCTAACATTTTGTAGTACTGTTAAGTCCAGTGTTTACATGAACATTCCAGTGTAATAAAAAGTTGAATAAATAAAACCCTGAATGATATGAGACTCTCTCTGATGGAGCAGTTCCAATCAGTAAAGATGCACTTTCTCAAAGAGCCAGAGATAGTGGATATCTGAAAAAAAAAAAAAAAAAAAAAAAAAAAAAACCTAGTGATGGATATTTCAGTTATGAGATCTCTTACTTTACAGCAGGTTTTGAATTTTAGTTCTAGGTTTGAGATCTTTTTCATAATTGGTCCCTAATCTACTGTTTAATTGTATGTACTTATTCTAGTAAGCATAGACAACCAGAGATAATATCAATTTTTTCTACAGAATTATTGAAAGGTAGGCTTCTGAGTAGTCCCAGGCCCTGTAAAGAAGAAGTATATAAGCTATTTCTCAGAGTAGGAGGAATGCTCATAAAAATTGTAGGCGACAGAACCAAGTGAAAGCTAGCTGTAGCAAGAACTTTCTAGGATCTCCATATTCCTCATGGAGCACCTGTTCCTATTTGCTTTGCAGAAAATATGTTCCTCCAGCTGAAGTCACTGCTCCTGCTTTAAGAAACACTGTCCCTGTCACAGTTTTGCATCATTCATCATTTTCAAGGATGGGATACACTTCAAGAACCAGTATCTGACAAAACAAGGGTTGTACTATTTTCCTGTTTCCATAACTATCTCAGAGTTTCAATTTTTCAAATCCTGTTCCTAGAGTCAAGTTTAAATTATCATTGCACTTTGACAAATAATAATTCTTACATTTTGTGTTCTCTGTCTTCCAATTCCTATCTAGTAAATCATGTGATATATAAGCCATTTGGAAAACCATATTATGGTGTTTGACTGATATTATATATTCTCATCAAAAGAAATTTACACATCAGACTTCCTTATCACTTTTCAATATTGAATTTACACTGATTGACCAATTTCACTTCATCAATATTCACTCTCCACAAGTACTTCTCTGTGATTTGTCATGCACAATTAGCAATTATATTACTTTGAGTTGCTCCTAAATATTAAAAAAAACTTGTTTCCAAATGCACATATCACATAATTTCTGGTAGCCTACTGTGTGTTAGGTTATTTTGATTCTTTTAAATTTCCTGTGGTATGGAGAATCAAAGTGTAAGAATTTAAGGTCTTACCTGTAGCCTATTTAAGATAGGGGAGATACAATACAACAAATTACAATCAGCAATGCAAGTATTTGCATCACTTAGAAACAGCAGGAACCTATCTTTAGGACTCTGGGAATGTTGAATTGATAACACAGTCTGATTCAGTTGAGGGTCTGATGGTATAGAGATAGATATAGAGCTGAAAGTGAGAGAATGGAGAGAGCGAGGAGAGAGAATTAGGGGGTAGATGATGATATGCCATATAATTGTGTACAGCATTTATCAAAGGATTCTATTTCATACTAGCTTTGGAAGAAGGAAATGTTAAGTGTCATAAAAACCTGGACAAATATCTAACTGATGTGCCTGTTAACATATGAAGGTGCAAAGAATCTCTCAGTACTGAAGATATCTTTTACTAGTTCTCCTCATTCTCTCTACCCATTGGCTATTCTTTTGTCTCCTCTCACTTTCTGACATTTTGATTTAGAAAGCACACCATGAGAACATTTAAAAATACTGACTCTCAGTAATAGTACTAAGTTCCATGCTGATGAAATTTCCCTGCTTTAATGATGCTCGTGTAAAATCATAGTTGGTCATTGTGCTATAACTGAAAAGTAGATTACGCAGCATAGACCTCCAAACCAGGATGTACTACGTGAATGAGGGTAGTACATGTAAATAAACTGATTTGCCATTCCAAATAACAGAGGGATTTACTTAGATGATAAATAGCCAAAATATTGATTGGAATCTATTCTTATGTTTCTAACACTCTATCTCAAGAAATACAGACCTAGTTTAAAAAAAAAAATACTGGTACCTTAAGGAAAGATTTGAAAAACATGTTCTTAGCATAATGTACTGTTATCTAAAAATAAGAATGTTCAAAAATTAAAACAAATATTTGAACATGAACATTTTATTAATAGGTCCTATGTCATTATCTTTGTTTTATAACAAGGGCTAAGTGTTTATTTGGAACTTCACTATATTTTTACATAAAATATAACAGTATTTCATAATTTAATGTCTTTTCCTATAGCTATTGACATGTCCTTTCAGGTATCCATTTTGGTAGTATCTTGAACAACTTGCACTGATTCATTTACATAATTTCTAGCAGTTACTGTTTAGTTTAATTCTAGAAAATATTTATGCATATTACTTTTGTATTTGTAGTTTAAAGTGTTCATAGGTTACATATTTTCCCAATCTTGTTCTCTTAATATGTGTCCATGTACTTCCGATGCAGAGTCTTGCTGTCCTGTTCGCTGAGTACTCCAACTTATCCCTGAAACCATGCCTCCTCTCAGCTTCATGAGAAACTCACAGTACAGAGGCAGAGCACCACATTCAGCTGATGGTATTGTAAGACAACTCTCTTTTCAACTTTCACTATTGAGTTTTGAATGCTTGTGCATAGATTTCAGTAGAAAATGTATGAAACACCTCTGATGATAAGTGATCCTCAGATCTATGGGTATAGAATTATGTCATTGGGACTCATTTTACTTTTTCCATTTAGCAGAATAAGAAAATTATTGTTTTTCATAGGTCTCAGATTAGTGGAAAATTACAATGTGAGGTATGGATTAAGGTTCATGGAGATGATCATAAACATAGCATAAAGTAGTTGATTACTATGATAATATTTATGCCTGTATGGCAAATGTATTATCTTGATAACTCCTTTTTCAGGGATCATCATTGGTGATATCGAGGATTTCTTTTTTTCCTTTAGTAGCACATAAGTAAACGTTCAGCCTCATTAAATGTAGTCAGTAGCAGTGAATCTTCTAATTGATCACCAGGTGGATTTCTCCTCATTGATGACATAAATAAGTGATATCTTCAGCACTTGGACATTCCCTAGAGGTAGCAAATATTTAACCATACCTTTGGTAATTGTGTTTGTTGATTCAAAGGGGAGACCATAAGTCTACTGTAGCTAATGACTCAACAATATAATTAATTGCTGGCACCAGCATTATCTAAGATATAATTTCATATTTTGAGATATATAGTTGTGATAGCAAAATCTATCCAAATATAATATGCTTACAATTCAATCCTTTACACACACACACACAGACACACACAGACACACACACACACACACATATATATATCACATATATGTATATGTGTATATAAATATTACTGATATATTTATATATTGTGTACACACATATATCTAAGCTTCTTTGATGTAGTTTAAAATTTTGTATATGAGAATTTACAATATTTTCCTCCCCTTTCCCCCTAGACTCTGCCAATGGCATTTGTGGTCCATTAAATATCAAATGCTTATGACTTTTTCACTATTATTTATTCTCACTTATACAGGATATATATTCACATTCCTCATCTTACCTGCTTATACCTTGTATTCTATCAGTGTTTGTGTCCCTTATTGTCCCTCTCTTTGCATCCATCTTTTCCCTGGAACTTTCAGTTAAGTGTGGGGTTTTGAGTTGTGTTACCTATACTCCTTGGCATTAAAAGTACTGGTCTTTTTTATTTATGTGTGAAGGATTTTGAGATTTTATGTGTGTAGCTTACCTATACTTTACAAAAGACATTTCTCACAATAGATAGGCTATTACTTTGGTTTTTATATTCTGATTTCCTGTTTTATGCAATATTTTCTGAGTTTTGGAATAATGTCAAATTTTAGGGATCCATTGCTTAGGGTTAGTCAAACCACTTTCTTTGGTTCTTTACATTTTGAGTGGTTGGGGAATTCAGTAATGGTCTCTGTAATAGAAAATAAAGGTTTTTGCTGAGGGAGATAGCTAATTATTTATGTAGGTGTTAGGATAGTTATTTGTAACATAGCTTAGAAATTAAGTGATTTCAGGAAATTATCAGAAAAATGTTGTTCCTTCAGCTTCTTGATCTCTCCTTCTTGTGTAGTAGACCATGTTTCCTGCATTAGGCATAAATTCCCGCTGAAGTCATTATATATGGCTGCATTACTCAGAAAAGATACAGTGAATAATTAATACATGGCTTTGAACACCAAGGTACTATTACCCTTCAAAGGCCTAAATTTGGCAAATTTTAACACTTCAAAGTGTGAAAAGTTAAGCAGTTTACTTTGAAGTTTGTAGTACTGTAACTTGCTGTGTTTAAATTAACATACCATGGTGGTAAGGAGTACAACGAATAACATTATGAATGACATAGGGGATCCTATCTCTAAGACTTTAGTGTTGTAAGGAATTATTGGATGGATTTTATTGAAAATGAATAATGGTGAAAATTTGAATTGAATTCTTAGATGTTATATACATCAGAATTCAATGTGTTGCTTCTATGGTAGTGTATGAGTTTGGATCAGAGGAGAACAGCACAGATACCTACCCATTTTCTAAGATTTTAGTTGAATATTCAGAAAACAAAAGTTTGAATGAGAGAAATACAGAAGACAGAATCAGAGCTAGAGCAGTAGCAAAAAAAGATGTTTATCTAGAATTAACAACAATGTTGTCCTTGGGTTTCATTTATTAAGTTTAATTTTTTAATATTATTATATGCACAATTATTTAATAGTCAGTTAACCTCTTGTGTGTGTGTGTATAATTTAAATTTAACATATATATATATATATATATATATATATATATATACAAATACATATATTCACCTGTAATTTAAATCTAGAATACACATATTAAAAGCAACAATACTGATATTAGAATGGATTATAAGGAAGACAGGTGACAGTTAAATCTTTGAATTTTACTGGACAGATTTCTTTATATGTTTAGTAAATTCCATACCTGTGATAACCAGTATCTCAATAAGCCAGTCATAATATAGATTTATATCAAAACAGTATTGGCTGAATATTTAAGCATACTTTGTCTCTTGAATTCTCAACAACTGAGATTACATGTACACTATATAATATCTACCCATCCAAATTCCTCAGTATGTATAGATGCAGGATTCATGAAGTGCTATGCTCACTAGAGTGACTGGGCTCAGGGAAGGAATTGTTTCAGCAATGCTTTCTCTGAAAGGATACACAAGTTCCAGTAGATTCTCTGAATATCCAAGTATATACAGGTGATTTATTTTATCTTAGTTTTTATTAAAGACATGATATGAAATAGTGATAGTGGTGATTAGAGAGGTAATATAGTATAGCTTTTTCCAAACACAAAATATGCATATAGAAGAAAATATTTTACAAAAGTGAATTATACCTAAATTAATTCTGCCTTCATGTAGAGAGCTGTGCACCCACACATAAAGTATTACACAGAAAATTTTAGAAAAAAAATATATGTGTCATTTCTAAAAGAGATACTTCTTAAATAATTTGTTTGTCATTATTATACTGAGATATATTCTTGGTAATTGAAAATATTTGGAGCAGTGCTCAATATCAACTCTCCTTTTTATAACCCAAGGATTTTCTTTAGATCACTATCATAGACGTGCATATATCATGTAATGATATGATTAAAGCATAATATTTGGGGAAATTAACAAAGGATGATCAGAAAAAATCAACAACATTGAGCAGTATATGACCCAGAGTTACAATCAGAAAAGCACACAGAGAGGTTCATTTTATTTAGCCAGGATCTAAGAGAAGCAATCAAATATATAATCATTCCCTGGGCAACAATGGCTATTTATGTCTATTATTAATTGGAGCGAGAACTCAGAATAAATTTCATTTTATCTTGTCTTCCATTTTCAATTTTCCCCTTGATACTACAACATATATGGAGGATATAGAGATATGTGAATCAGAATCAATAATGGAAATCACCAAGTTTATAGCAGACTTTTGATTTCTCTCCCTAGATTTAAGATCTCTATATGGATTTGTTCTTAATCTACTTTCTATTCAATTGTACAAACTTTGAAAAACAGAGGCAACATGGGCTTATAGAAGTCTGGGCAGGTTAGATTTTTACCAGTCTGGCTCCAGCTTTTGTCCAGTTTTCAGCTGGTGCCTGTGTCTATTCAAAGCCTGACTATAAATTCTTGATAGAAGGAAGACTACTCTGTAAACCTGAGGGAACACAGCCAATTGATCATTAACATAGAGAATGATTGCTGAATCCCGACTCTATTGTTCTGAGGACCCATTCCTGCTTCTTATGCAGGAAATATGATCCTTTTCCACAGATTCTGCTTTTCCTTCAAGATGTGTCATCTCTGTCTGAGTTTTTATGTAATTAATTATCTTCAAGTAAAGATTACTTCAGGTTCCACTATCTGACAGAGAAAAAGGATTGGGGTTCTATTTTTAAATTTTCTTTGACAGAAAAAATACTCACCTGGCACTCTTTGATGCTTTGAAATGTTTGAGCTTTAAAACTTAGAAATACTGCCCTGCCTTTCTCTCAAATCCCTTGTGGGTATGGGAGGATAATACTTGCAAATTTCCTTGTTATCATCCTGACAACATCAGGGGTCTCAGATATTCAATTTGTTATCTAGGATCTACAGTTTAAATTATCAACCTTCATTGGAAAATTTTAGTTCTTATCTATTTGCATTCTCTTCCATGTCTGCTAATTACATTCTAAAAGTCAGAAAATGCATGAGAATTATGCAAACTCAACTGACTCTCATTGGTGTCAGAATAGAATTGTATACCCATATTGAAACAACTTTACCTTCCAGATTTCCATTTCATCTTTTGATGGTGCATCTCCACTGGCTTACCAGTATTTTTTATCCACATTCTGTTTTTCTAATTATTTCTGTGTCACATATCATGAGTGCTTATATAGGTATAATTCTGGTATGTTAGAGTTGTTCCTTGAAATAATAAAACCTTTTTTTTTTTCAATTTCATACATAATATATTATTTAGTTGTCTTACATATCCAGCATAGTATCTTTTTTTACCCAAATTTCCCTGCTTGTTGAGCTTCTATGAAAGAATGAATTTAGATTCAGAAATTATAGTCATTTAAGAAACAGTAGAAACAGCTTTACAACCGAGTGTTGCACCTCACAGAAATATCAAAAGAGGATTTTGAATACCTCACAGAATTTTGCATTAGTCCCAAAACTCGAAGGTATGTTGCTATAGACATGTGGTTCTTAACAATCCCCCTCCCCTATCCCCTCTCCCCTGCCCCTGTTCACCAACCCATCCACTCCCTCTTCCTGTCCCTGCTATTAACCTACACTGGGGCATAGAGCCTTCATAGGACCAAGGACCTCTTTTCACATTGATGTATGACTAGGCCATCCTCTGCTACATATGTGGCTGGAGTCATGCGTCTTACCATATGTTATCTTTGGTTGGTAGTTTAGTCCCTGGGAGCTCTGAGGGTATTGGTTAGTTTGACTGTTGTTTCTCCTATGTAGCTGTAAACCACCTCAACTCCTTGGGTCCTTTCTTTAGCTCCTTCATTGGGTACCCAGTGCTCAGTCCCATAGATGGCTGTGAGCATCCACTTCTGTATTTGTCAGGCACTGGCAGAGCCTCTCTGGAGACAGCTATATCAGGATCCTGTCAGCAAGCACTTGATGGCATCCACAATAGTGTCTGGGTTTGGTGATTGTATAAGGGATGGATTCCCGGATGGGGCAGTCTCTGGATGGTCATTCTTTCAGTCTTTGCTCCACACTTTCTCTTTGTAACTCCTTCCATGGGTGTTTGGCTCCCCCTTTTAAGAAGGGTCCAAGTATCCACACTTTGTCTTCCTTCTTCTTGAGTTTCATGTGGCTTGTGAATTGAATCTTGGATATTCCGAACATCTGGGCTAATATCCACTTATCAGAGTGCATATCATGTCTTTACTTTTATGATTGTTTTACCTCACCCAGAATGATATCCTCCAGATTTACCTAAGAATTTCATAAGTTCATTGTTGTTAGTAAGTGAGTAGTACTCCATTGTGTAAATATACCACATTTTCTGTATCCATTCCTCTGCTGAGGGACACCTGGGTTCTTTTCAGCTTCAGGCTATTATAAATAAGACTGCTATAAACATCGTGGAACATGTGTCCTTATTTCATGTTGGCGTATCTTCATTGTTTTCTTTCAGTATTCTCATGGAGCTACTCTGCACACATTTCTTTTTGGATTACTGTATATTAGATGCAGATATTCCTTTTATAACTGTAGAATAATGACATGATTTATGTAGTTTATTTAGTATACAAGTTAGGTAGGAAACTGACAAGGCTCTAATTTTATATTTAGATATGTCAAAAACTTTCTTCTTGCTCTTAATTGTTATTGTCTATTGTGTGATGTGGTTGTTCCTTGCATATTATCACCATCTTCTGATTTATGATCCATGAGATTATACGACACAATGAAAATGAGGAAATGTTAGAAGAGACAGTTGGTGATGTACCTCAATCTACAAAGCATGTTCTTTGAGCCTCCTCCCCTCACCATTTCATTGGCAATAATAATCGGTGAAATTCCCTTATTGTGTTATAGCATCCATATGAGTGCATATTTCATAATAAAATATGCACATCTTGTTCTAATTGCAACTACATACTTTTATTTTGTCAGTGCTATAATCATTATCTCACATATTACTGTTTTCTTTGAAATTTTTTCTATTGTTAGGTAAATGTGTGTATAGGGCAAATTTATCTTTTTAGGTTTGCATTAGAATAAGGAAGACAAATTACATATGCTACCCAGTTATTGCCAGAGTTTATAATATCCCATATACTGGAATTATTGTCCATTTCTGAGGATAATTGAAAAAATGTGTGTTTGCGTATTTATGTTTATATATATATATATATATATATATATATATATATATATATATAGCTTGAGACTTTTTACATAACACAGAAGTAAAATGTTTAATATTCAACACAAGTCCCTGTGTTGTATCCCTGGAAGTCCTAAGAAACAAACAGATAAAAATATATATGATGGCATTCCTTTGTAATCCCATGGTTGGTGAGAAAATTTTTTGACCTCTAGATTCAGTGACAGAGTATGTCTCAAATATGAAGGTAGAGCTGGATGGAAGCACACTCCTCATGCTGACTTCTGAACCCTAAATTCTGAAACATATATGTGCAATATCATCTCACACATCAAATTCTTATTTGCAAGCACTCATTTTATGTGCAATAAAATCTATGGTAATAAATCTTTATGAGATGATGTTGAATAGTTATTTTCTCTTTATTAAATAAAACCAGCATATTGACTATTAATTCAAATGATTTTTTTCCTTTTCCAATTTTTATTTAGGTATTTTCTTCATTTACATTTCAAATGCTATCCCAAAAGTCCCCTATACCCTCCCTACCTGCTCGCCTACCCACCCACTCCCACTTCTTAGCTATGGTGTTCCCCTGTACTGGGGCATATAAAGTTTGCAAGACCAAGGGCCTCTTTTCCCAATTATTGCCAATTAGGCCATCTTTTGCTACATATGCAGCTAGAGACACGAGCTCTGGTGGTACTGGTTAGTTCATATTGTTGTTCCACCTATAGGGTTGCAGGCCCCTTCAGCTCCTTGGGTACTTTCTCTAGCTCCTCCTTTGGGGGCCCTGTGTTCAATCCAAAAGCTGACTGTGAGCATGCACTTCTGTGTTTGCCAGGCACTAGCATATCCTTAAAAGAGACAGCTATATCAGGGTCCCTTCAGCAAAATCTTGTTGGTATATGCAATAGGGTCTGTGTTTGGTGGCTGATTATGGGATGGTCCTCAGGTGCGGCAGTCTCTGAATGGTCCATCTTTTCATCTAGGCTTCAAACTTTATCTCTGTAACTCCTTCCATGGTGTTTTGTTCCCAGTTTTAAGAAGGTGCAAAGTGTCCACTTTTTAATCTTCGTTCTTCTTGAGTTTCATGTGTTTAGCAAATTGTATCTTGGGTATTCTAAGTTTCTGGGCTAATATCTGCTTATCAGTGAGTACATATCATGTGAGTTCTTTTGTGATTGGGTTACCTCACTCAGGATGATGCCCTCCAGATCCATCCATTTGCCTAGGAATTTCATAAATTCATTGTTTTTAATAGCTGAGTAGTACTCCAATGTGTAAATGTACCACATTTTCTGTATATATTCCTCTGTTGAGGGAAATCTGGGTTCTTTCCAGATTCTGGCTATTATAAATAAGGCTATTATTCATGCTGTCACATGAATTTTTGATCTTAGCCATTCTGAGGTACAATCTCAGGGTTGCTTTGATTTGCATTTTCCTGATGATTAAGGATGTTGAACATTTTTTCATGTGCTTCTCAGCCATTCAGTATTCCTCAGTTGAGAATTCTTTGTTTAGTTCTATGCCCCATTTTTAAATGGGGTTATTTGATTCTCTGGAGTCCACCTTCTTGAGTTCTTTAAATATATTGGATATTTGTCCCCTATCTGATTTAGGATTGGTAAAGAGCCTTTCCCAGTCTGTTGGTGGCCTTTTTGTCTTATTGACCATGTCTTATGCCTTACAGAAGCTTTGCAATTTTATGAGGTCCCATTTGTCAATTTTCGATATTACAGAACAAGCCATTGCTGTTATATTCAGCAAATGATATATTTTGATAAATGTTTAGTATAATAAAATATTTCATGTTAACAGATTTCTGATATGTCTACACATCTATGGATGCCTACTTCATTCTCTCTTCAAAACATATCAAGTTGATGACATGATTCTACTGCTTGGGCCCAGTTTTTTGTCTCATAAGAATTCTACAAGGAAAGAAATTGTAAGCCCTTAAATATCTGCAGTTTGTGTCTGTGCGCTGTTCACTTCCCATGTGTTTTATAATATCCTCCTTTTGCATGAATCTTTCATTCTAGTGATGAGGAACAAAAATTATCTTTCTGCTTAGCTGAGACCTTTTTTCCTCTTCATCTTTTTAGATATGACTGACATGAATTTATTTTTAAAATTTGTAAGACTGCTTTCTCTTTAAGTGTTTATAGAATCCATATGAGAGTGAAGGTGTTAATAGTTTGTGGACTCTGATAAGGAAAGCTCATATTATTTGGTGGACATTATTTTTAAAGATGGAGATTCAGAATCTTTTCATTCCATTCATCTCACATCTGACTCAGGGGCAAAGGACAAAATGACTGTAAATCTTCATGAATTCATTCATGTTTAACATAATTGTATGATCTTATTTGGCAACAATTCACTTAATAGCAACACTTTTTATTTCAATGTTTATGCTAAAACACAAAATGACATGCACTACATATTCATCTATAAAGCCTATGATTATCACGATAAAATATATCATGGACTAAGTTTTCTCAACTAAATACAGCTTTGACATATTGTGACAGCATGATTCTGAGTTATGCAATCATGTCAGATTGTCCTATGGGCATTCCCTTAGGTTTCTTTCTTTATTGATAGTTAAGTTGGAATTGTCTATACCATTTTGAGCAATCAATCCCCTATGAAAGTGATACTTGATTGTCTTTAAAAGCTAGTTGTCTAGCAATTGTTAGAATGCCAGCAAGTAGAATTATTCCCCATAGCCCATGTTTCATTTGATGCCTACAAATCCTTGTGGTGAGTTTCTGCCATAACTTCCCTTAATGAAGAGCCCAAACTATAAGTTGAAATAAACTCTTAAAAAATAGAGGACAGAAATCAGTAATAATTACAAATACAGAAGGCACACAGACCAGGTATTAAATCCCGGATCCCTACACATAACTCTGTGATAAAGTAGAAGCTAAGACATATCAAATGCTGAATCCTCCCTTGGGGATTGTTTCTTAGAGGCTGTATGTTCCTCAGATGTTTAAGAAAGAATCAATTTGCAAACATTACAGTGAGAATACACCAACCTGTCAATTCACTAGTCTTAATGGAATATTGCATCCATTATAAACATGTACCAAACACCTTTATTAAGACCTCTCTGTTGAGTTTATTCACAACTCCTAGACTAACTTGTGTTGTTCGTATGATTCTATCCAGTTGATGATGTTACACAAATAGTTGATTGATGTTAAATGATTAACCTAAGTATTCAACATAGGACACAATCACTCAAGTTTCCAGGGTTTGAAATGTTTTTAAGGTATGTTTTCAGGAAAAAAAAAAAAAAGTTCTGAAGATTTTAAGAACATTTGCTTCATTCTCAACAGTTATATAAAACACTGAAATGTGCATATCTTTTTTCAAATATCTTTTCCTTTAATACCTTTTTGTCCTGTCTCTACCTCTCTGTTTCTCTGTATCTAAATGCATCTCTCTGTCTCTGTATCTCTCTCCTTTGCGCTCTTCCTCAGTTTCTATATTAAGTGATCTAGCTGTAGATTTTAGAAGATGATGTTATGGAGACAGATACCTGTTTCTAGCATGTGAATGCAATAAACAGATAAAATTATCAGTCCTGGTAATATATGCATTTACTCAAGTCGTATAAAAGATTATGAAAATTAGTACTAAAGCAGGTTTTAATTATTGAGTTTTTATTTGTATATTAATATACAAAATATTATAATATAAATTTATATATTTATATTGTATACATTTAAATATTTACTTTATCTATTACATGAATCTCTAAAGTACAGTAGTACTTTTGCATTTTACATTATTTTTCAGATAATTATATTATTTTGCCCTTCCCTTTTCTCCAACCAAATGCTCCTATATACTAATTATTCACTGTCCAATTCCTTTCTCCTTTATCCCAATTCATTACATTCAATTCATGCCTACTTTTTTAACTGTTGTTACATGCATTTATGTACAATGTTACACACACACACATATACACATACATACATACATATATATGTGTATGTGTTTTCAATCTGTAGAAGATGTTTTAGTCATTGTATTTATCTCAGCTTTGTTGTAGCATTAAAGTATTGGTCAACAATATCAGTATCAATAATATACAAGTAAAATTATTTCTTTTTGTGCAGTTGTTTTAGTATAAAGGTTATATGCACTATTTAAAAAACAGAAAAGTACATAGAAAAACAATTAATAGAATGTTAAAATCACTTTTAATACAATATTTAAAGCAATTTCCTTTTGCATTCACTGATTATATTAGTCCTATTAACTCAGTATTGGCTCATGTTTTTCTATAAAGTGGTCAGGGACATGAGGTGGAGTGAACAGAGACAAATTTTACTGGGGTCAGAAAATCATGTTAGCATAGGAGTGGCTATGTCATAGTCCCCAGCATGGGTTCAAGGACATTAATATTGAAATATTATGTCATTTATATATAGTGTTGTTTATCTACCCTTCATGAAAGTCTTTTTTAGGGTCTTGACTTAAAGAAACTGACATGTATTATTGCTAAATGTCCAATATACTGGCCTAGGCACAGAGGTCTAGACAATTGTTCATGGTAGAAATCTAGTGCAATAAAATTTGCAAGGGTGGTCTGATCTAAGACTCCTAGCAATGGAGTATAAGAAGCATCCATTTGTGTAACCAGGCAAGGATACACCAATCCAGGTGCATAAATTTTCAACTTAAAATTTGTCCTGCCTACAAAATGTTCTTGGTTAATGTTAGCATAAAACTAGTGGGCATGGCCAATTAATAAGTGGTCCAATTGGAGACCCAGGTGATAAGGGTACCCCATCCCTAACACTGCCTAGATGACTAGAAAGTAGAGGCTGGATAGCTTAGAGACCTAAGATTGAACGAAACATGACTATTTTAAATATCAATGGTTTGTGTTAGAGGGTTCATACTTCAGTAATTAGTCCATCACCTATGATTTACCAATAAGCCCAAGAACCTCATTTGTTCTTCAGAACAAATTTTAATGAAATTATATTTTTGTCATCGGTACATTATGTAAAGTTTTAGGTAATATTTACATATATAATCAAAGGAAGAGATTTTAGGATAACTTAATATAGTTAGTAGGTAATGACAAAATGAAGGATGAGTTTGTTAGAAGGCCAGATGCTGTACTTTAGACAGGGAATGAGACATGTAAGTGAAACAACAATAATAAGGAGTGTACAAAAATAACACATTCATTTGTATGGATTATGTTTTGGGGCATAGTGCAACAGGAGTATGTACACTATGAGTTATGTACAAAAGCTGTGCATATGTTTATATAACATGTATGACATATATGCATATGAGTATTACATATATATGCATATATATGATTTATAAATTTTAAGTTAAGAGAGATTTGCATATAACAAGTAAGAAGGGGAGGTAGGATACTAAGTTGGTCTCTTGATCTGCTTGCTTTTCTATATGGGCACAGACACTGTAAACATCCTAGGTGGAAAGATCTTTCTCAAGCTGACAGAACTGAAAGATCTTAGATATATATGACTTCGAGAAAATTCTGTATTTCAAAAGTCATTTGCATTAATTTCAAGGAAATACTTACTTTCCCCAGTCAGAGCTGACAGGAAGTGGTAGCACTTCTGAAAAGTTTTGCATTTTGTGTTCATTGTACTCCCTTTCTGGTACCCAGATGAACAAGCTGTAGTACTTTTATGGAGACAAATGCTACTTAGAACTCCACATACTTACTTGGCAGAAAGACATGGCAGTAATGTGACCCCAGAGGGGCAGGAGTGTCTCTAGTGTAAATCTCAGAATAACAGTCACTCAGTCATTTGTGTGGTATGTGGTGATAGTTTTTATTGTTAGGTGGATTTATGTCATTTTGCTAGGATTCACATATTTGGGAAATTTTTTCTCTGAGTAGCTACAGATGCAATCTCTCTCTCTCTCTCTCTCTCTCTCTCTCTCTCTCTCTCTCTCTCTCTCTCTCCCTCTCATATATATATATACATATACATATACATATACATATACATATACATATACATATACATATACATATACATATACATATACATATACATATACATATACATATACATATACATATACATATACATATACATATATGAGATCTGTTTTGAGTAAGCTGACAACCCTTTGGAAGACTGTGGAAATTGTGTCAGAATGGATATGACATCTTTGATATTGACTTCTGATATAGTGGGTGAATTGCATAAACTAGAAGAAATAGAGATGTTGGCTCAATTTATTTTTATTTTTTAATATCTAGGTTTGAAAAATAGGAGGCCCTGCTTAGACCAATAATAAAGATCCCAACTTTGGTATCCTAAATCCTCAAATCTACACATATGTCATTGAGTAACTCAGTGATCTAGAGAAAAACAAAAGATTCCTTTTATATCCAAGTTGACAGAGACAGAAGGGAAATCATTGAGTATTCATGTAGACTTTAATCTTAATTAGGGTCAGATACCATAGGCAATTATAATGACAATTATGATAAATTACACTTAAACACTGGGATATCTGGATATACTTAAAAGTTTTAACTCAGAAAACAGTCTCTTATAGATTTTTTTTTATTGGGCTGTAGGATATTGGGGAAGAATGGGCCAGTCTGAAGGTTTTTGGAAGCAGAGAATCTGAGCTATATATCCATACTACATTCCAATTTTGACAAATGCTACACAAAGTGAGGGGACTTCCTTCGTGATGAATTGTTCATGAGATACATTAGAGATACTTGTATATTGCTAGAAAAGTTCCTCAAGATAGAGAACAATAAAGTGTGACAGAGATATCACAGGGTAGTGAACAGTAGATTGTGACATGCATGACTGAGAGAACCAGCTATTCGTAGAGCGATGTTTGATAAACTATGGAACTTATGCTGGAACTATGGAACTTATAATTTGAAGCAGATATTTAATAAGAACTAGATTTAACCAAGATGTCTACTGTGGCATGGAGATTTATTGTTTTTTGAGGGACTTTTCATGAATTAGTATGTTTTTAAAGGAGGAAATATCTTTGTAGAAGTAATTAATTAAAACTAGCATGTAATTTGTGTTTGTAAAGTATGAATGCAAACTGGAGAAAATAAGAGAAAGGCAAGGAAAATATGAGATATGTGGTATAACACCAGACCAATGTAGCAAGATCTACACAGTACCAAAGTTCTAGAAAGAAAGAAAGAAAGAAAGAAAGAAAGAAAGAAAGAAAGAAAGAAAGAAAGAAAGAAAGAAAGAAAGAAAGAAAGAAAGAAAGAAAGGAAGGAAGGAAGAAAGGAAGGGGAGGGAGGGAGGGAGAGAGAGAGAGAGAGAGAGAGAGAGAGAGAGAGAGAGAGAGAGAGAGAGAGGCAGGAAGCAAGGAAGAAAGAAAGAAAGAAAGAAAGAAAGAAAGAAAGGAAGAAAGAAAGAAAGAAAGAAAGAAAGAGAATGAAAAAAGAAAGAAAGGAAAGAAGGAAGGAGGAAAGAAAGGGAAAGGAAAGGAAAGGAAAGGAAAGGAAAGGAAAGGAAAGGAAAGGAAAGGAAAGGAAAGGAAAGGAAAGGAAAGGAAAGGAAAAGAAAGGAAAGGAAAAGAAAGGAAAGGAAAAGAAAGGAAAGGAAAAGAAAGGAAAGGAAAGGAGAAAACAGAAGAAGGGAATAGTGAAGCCATAATTTATGCTAATACTATTTGGGGCGTCTTTAAAGGCTGATGATAGTTTCTTAGAAGGAATCTATCATAAAACAATATAGAGAAAGTTATGTCTATCTATATCAAATGCTATTTCTCTGAAATATGATGCCATATTTCAACATGAACTGCCTATTGATTTCCACCTTCATCATACAACAATGAGACCAAGAGTTCATAGATTACATAGTAGTTCCTATGTAGAATACAGGTGGTATCTAATAGGTAGAAAATTAGTAGAAGTTCTGAGGAAAATTTGGGTAGAGGGATCCATTGAATGAAATGTAAGAATTTACAAGGTGACTATGGGCACAACAATTACAATGATTTTCTCAAACTTGGGAAGCCAAACTGTGATGATATACTCCATAATGGAAGGACAGGTATGGACTGAGTACAGATATAGATGGGGTAGGAATCAGGCTTAAGCAATTGGTTATATACTGTCTGTAGCCAAGAAATAGAGACACAGAAATGCCGGCACACATCTCGATTTGACTCTGCCTTTCAGAAAATAACATTTTGAATTTTTCAAAATTCAACATATATATACATATATATAGATAGATAGATATAGATAGATATAGATATATAGATAGAGATAGAGATAGAGAGAGATAGAGATGTAGATAGAATAGATAGATAGAATAGATAGATATAGATAGATAGATATAGATAAATAGATGTAGATATAGATAGATATAGATATAGTATATTGTATATCATGACCAGATCCAATCCAAGTCTTAACTCAAAATAATATTTTCATGTTGGGATGGCATCTTTTGTCTCATATATGCAAGGCTACCACTCTTACATTAAGCTATATGTGCAACCCTAATCTGTGATCGAAACACCCTCCTAATTACTCCCTTCATACTTCAAAGTGACACGTAGTTTACTAATCCATTAATTTTATTTATTTAAAAATATGTTATTCTAAAGAAAATAAATTTACTAATTAATGGATCATAATCAACACTAATAAGGTTGAAAAGTATATTAATGATGTTTTCATAAATTTGCATAATATTAACATAATGAAAATATAGCATAACTAAACCAATGTGCATAAATTTCTGTCTGCCAAAACCCTGCAGGTATTTAAATATATTTTTCTTATTTAAATATATTTTAAACATATTCTTCCCATCCTCCCAAGCATTCATGATCCACACTCCTTCCCTTCCCACCCATCTTTAAGTTCTTTCTCCAAAACCAAAAATTAACCAATAAGACAACAAAACCCATCAGAACAAACAAAAAATTAGAAAGTCCACATGTAAAAAGTTTAGGGAAAAAATAAAAGCATTAAATTTTAGCCAAGTATAAGCACATAAAACCCTGGTGGTATCTGTTACATGTTGGTCAACAACTCTAGGAAATGAGGGTTGTCATCAAGTGCTTGATATATCCAGTGTCATTCTCTTGGAGAAAACTGACTCTCACTTTCCCAGCAAGAAATTGTTTGTTAAACTAAATTCTAGTGTTTTTTTATTTATCAATTTATTTCTTTTTAAAAAGTATAATAAAATATAGTAAGATAAATCAATGACTATCAAATAGAAGTTGGACAACAAGACAAACAAACAGAACTAAAACAGCTGAAGAAAAGGCACTAAAGTCAAATACCCATTTACACCATCAAGCAAAGCACAAAAACATCAAACAGAAAGCTATAAGTACAAGAGACCTGATGCAGACCTACTCAAGCACTAGGCTTTTTCCTTTGATCTCTCTGAATTCCTATGAGCTTTTAAAGGATGATTTAATCCTTTTTTTCTTGTTTTTTGCTTGTTTGTTTGTGTACTGTTTGTCCCTGACTCTGAAACCATTTTATTTATTTATTTATTTATTTATTTATTTATTTATTTATTTATTTATATATTTATTTATTCGCTCATTCATTTATTTTTGTGTCCTCTAGAGTGGAGTTACTTGATCTCTGAGGCAAGGGGCTTGATGATAACACCTCATTCTGGTCTGAGATTTTCAGGGTCTTTCACTCTGTGTGTAATGTCTCGCAGCTTATTTCTATATCCTTTTCAGTCTTATGCTGGAAGGAGTGTCTGTGGTGAAGGTAAAACAAGGAACTGATTCTCTATTTTTCTATGGATTATACATCAGTTGTCATTGACATAAAGGAATAACCATATATAAGCAAATGCATATCATATTTGGGGAGATCTTAGATACCTCATTTGGCAATTTTCTTCTAGTTCCAGTCATTTCCTTCCAAAAATAATGGAATAATATTTTTTTGAAATCTGAGTAATACTCCATTGTATAAATATACCAATTTACATGATCCATTCTCTTGATAAGGGACATAACATTTCTTTCCAATATTTGTTTCTATAGGAATAGAGCAGCAATGAACATGGCTAAGCAAGTGTCTCTGTAGTGAAATGAAGCATCCCTGTAGTATATACACAAGAGTGATATAAATGGATCTTGACTTAGATGGATTTCTATCTTCCTGAACCATTCCTGCAGAATTTTCATGGTGGCTCTATGATTTTGCATTCTCATAAGCAATGCTTGAGAGTTATTCTTACTCTATATATTTTGCAGCATTACCTATCACTTTTTTGTTGTTGTTGTTGTTTTGTTTTTCATAGCCATTCTTACTGGTGTAAGATGAAATGAGTTTTGATCTTCATTTCCCTAATGGCTAAGTTTGTTGAATATTTCTTTTAAGTGTTTGTCAGCTTTTGATGTTCCTGATTTGTGAATACTAAGTTTACATCTGTGCCCCTTTTTTGGTCAAGTGTCTGGATTTTTTCTTTTCTGTATTATAAAAGAATGATCACTGTGAAATGGTAGGTGATGGGAAAGATCTGTCTAAAAATATGTTATTCCAAAAAAAAAAGCACTCTGGAGAATGTGTGTCTAACAACTTCAGCAAGTTGATCTTGAAACAGGTATCTTAAACCCACTGGAAAGTCTTTTCACTATTCCCAGTTTCCTTGTTGCCACCAAAAAGGATTTGTATGGTCTGATAAAACTGTTAGAAGTGTGAAAACTATATTCAGTCTTTTCCTCACAAAGGGCTAAATCAAATTCCATTAATACAAATTGTGAAGAGGCCACTTGGAATAAATTCAGACTCCTCTAGGGTCAACATTTTTTTAAATAAAAATTTTTGCTCAGGTTTTATTTACTATAGAGGGAGTATATTGTTTATTATACGGATATATCATCTGTAAATTAAAAAGCATATGGCCTATCACTTAGAGAGGAAATAGAAGGTAGGACATCTGGGAGGAGAAAAAAAATCTGGGATAGAGTCAGGCACAGGAAGACCTATCCATGAAGATATGTTAACATTGACTTCATTATTTGAGATTAAATTTTGGTCTAATTGCAAGTCTGTATTCTCATTTCAGGGATTAAATGTATGTGCTAAGGGATAAAATAAGTTTCTTTTTTTTCATTAAATAACACTATTTCCCTGTTTACAGTGTGAACAAATATCCTGCCAAAAGAAAGGTTGTCTCAATAGCTGAAACAATGTGTTTTCCCTGAAACTCTACAATGGCCAGCATAAGTGAAAAATATGTTTTCTTTCTCTACATTAGAATAGCAATCATAATAACAATAACATAATTCTGCAACCCTAGTAATACAAAACTATATAGACCAGGCTAGATATATGATGAAGTGAATGGTCCCTAAGATGCAAGTCTAGCATTATGAGTAGAAGAGCAATAGAAGCTAGGTATAGCAATTCACTCTTAGGTAGGAAAATGAAGTAGAGCCCCACTTTCGAGTTCTATATGATAGAAGTATAATGGCTCAGGGATAATGACTGATTTTTTTGTTTTGTATAAATAATCAAGTTAGTGCATTATATTCATTATATTTTAAGCAACATTGATGTGTGGGATAAATAATTGATGATTATAGATGAAATCAACCCATTCTCTAGTACATCTGGCTTATAAATGAGGTTAGTAACTCATGATTTATAAAATTTCTGACACTTGCTCAGAACACATGAAAAATGACTTTCAAAATGCTTCAAGTACATCATATCCACAATCGTAGTGTTAATTATAGGATGGTGACTCAGAGATTTGCCAAATTGTTTTGCCCATCCTCTATATAAGGTTTTTCATTTTACTATGTAGATAGCATAATTCTAATATTTGTGTGGTTTGCATATTTGGGGACTCGTATAAAAGACATGAATATGTACTTAAAGAATGCATCATTAATAATTTTGTTCACAAAATATGCAATTATTAGGGATTATTGTTGAATCCTTGGGAGCTTTTTCATTGAGTAGGCATAAGTGATACCTTCTAGGTGATTGGGAGAGTTTATAATTAACTTCTTTAAGTGTTAAAATGTATAACAAAGAGAAAAACACATGTTTGTTGAGGCTCTAACATTGCCATTTGTTAATTTCAGAGTGAGGAGAAGATTAGCTCCCTAGTAGAATTTGCCCACAGACGTCCTTTGACTTGTGGCATTTGTTAGCTCCTTTCTAGGACTTAGTGGAAGGTTCCTATTGCTGATGAGGTTGATTGATTTTGGGGTGGGGCTTGGATAAATAAAGCTAGGACTAAACTTATATATTCCCTATGTGAGCTATCGCCTATGGTCCCTGAATGCACCTTTTCTTAGCATTTTGTCTAAGTTCCACCCCACAGTTATTTGGCAAGTGCCAGGTGTGCCTGACTCATTATAAAAAAGCCTGTTTGCACCCTCCTCCCTCTATTGTTCTCTCTGGCCTTCTTCCTCCCACCCTCTTCCCATCCCTTCCTCCCCTCTCTCTCCACTTGCTCATTGTTGGCCTTATTTTCTCTCACCCCTCCTCTTTATCTTTTCCTGCCCTTTTCTGCCTCTACTACCCTCTTAGCTCCCCTCCCCATGCCCTGAATAAACTCTATTCTATACCACACCATCGTTGTGTGGCTGGGCCCTCAGGGGGAAAGTGATGGTTCAGCATAGGCCCATGAGGCACCCCACTCCCCTGTATCTCACCACACATCCACCAAAACATATCCCCTCTCTTCAGTTTTTTATAAACACATTACCTTTAATGGGGAGAATACATTTTTAAAGTTCTACTTAGTGTGGATCTTCTAGGTTTAGCAATAAAATTAGCAGTCAAGAAGAGTTACATAGTTTAATAGTGACATGAATGGTTTTGTAAAGAATCAAAATTATTATTGGAATTTCCTTCACAAAGTTTAGATAACCTTAGGACTCCAGTTTTCAGGACCTTTCTACAATATTGTTGTGGGCTTTTGGGTAATCTACGTGCATTTGTGTCAGACACACTTACTCATGTTTCTTCCTTGACCATACTAATTGGTTTACCAGCTTGGACTTTTGGAAACTCTTTTAAATATTTGATCAACAATCTACAAATTGTATGGTCCAAAATAAGCTGTTCATTGTTTCTTGAGTAAAAAGTACACAGAAAGAAAGAATTCCAGACCTATTTGATGAATTCTTTTGTTTGTTTGTTTAAGACTTCAAATTTATTTTATTTTTGCTTATCTCATGTTGTCACTGGGCAGGTGTCAGGCCATAGGGCAGACCTGGCACTCTGCTCCAGTGGTGTGGAAGCACAGTCTGAGTCATGAGACTGCTGGAGTTGGTTCAGGGGTTCCCGGGCCTGTGACAAGGTCATGACCATCTGGTTCTCAGGTTCTTAGGCACCCAGGCACCACCAGATGATGTGGAAGAGCTGAGAACAGAGTGGGGACCTTGTGCTGTACCTGGCCCTGGGCTGGGAGAAGAGGGGAAAGGGGAAATCTGGCTGCTCCCATGGGGAGAGTTCTAGACTCATCAGGTGACAGGCTGGGGCTTGACTTGGTGGTGGCTGTGGTTGAGAGTGCAGAGAGGCCGTCTACAGGAAATTAGATGGCAAGTCTGAAGGTGAAGGCCTTCTCCATTGCTCCCATGACAGATCCTGATGAAAAGTTACCATCCATGGTTTTAAGGCATTTACTGTCATGGCAGAAAGTGGATGAGTAAAAACATACCTCACTTCTCAGGGTGGCTTTGAGATTAAATACCTTTTGCAGAGAGAAGTGTCTGGGATTGAAATCTTATTGGCTAAGCCTCCAGGTACCTCATTAAAATGGAGATCTGTCTTGAACCTATGAGAACACAGGCCACATCCTCTACATGTGGAGGGGCTTGGGACATAGCCCTTATGTGTCTGATGGCCATAAATCTGTGGAGGGCTGCAGCTAATGACAGGGCCTGGGACCTGGGAATCAGGAGAAGCACCTACTGTCCCAGTAGTGTCATGGGGTTTCTAGCCTTAGCTCAACTGGGAACCAGGCTAGATTTCATGGTCCTACAAACAGAAAATTCCAATAGAGTACAATCTGACTAAAACAATAATAGAAGATCCCAGTGAGTTATTAAATACACATCTTTCTGGATTTTGCTTGGAACACTGGCATCCTTTCAGGGCAGCTTACTAACACAACATATAGTTTGATGCCACTCTTAGTAATTGCTATCTCTAAAGACATCACTTTGACTCA
This sequence comes from Mus caroli, assembly GCF_978045245.1. Classification (NCBI taxonomy): domain Eukaryota; kingdom Metazoa; phylum Chordata; class Mammalia; order Rodentia; family Muridae; genus Mus; species Mus caroli. The sequence continues at coordinate 85,218,961 of NW_028227263.1, forward strand.
TTTTAAAGGACTTTTTCACTACTAAATTCTAACATTTCATCATCTGTATACTTCCTCTTGTTCACAGTGTTATCTTCCCCTTTCACCCTGTTCTCTGCTTTGTTTCTTCAGTTTTACCTACACAACTTCACTCTTACATCTCTGTAGTCTGTACACTTTCTTTTCTTCTAAACTCATTGCTTTTATGTCTCTATTTGCTCTCTTTGGAGATCAGTATTCCAAGCATTTTCAAGCACACTGTGGCAACATGTGAATTATTGCAAAGGAGTTTAAAGAAACTCAGAAACTATCCTATTGTTTCAAATCCGTTTACTTCTTAAATTACATAAAAAATTGACGGAGATAACAATTTTATCATTTGTTTCAGTCCATGTTGGCTGATGTGGAAGTTACTTTCATATTTTACTATGAATTGAGTCAACTGGATCTTTTTATTCTTTTTCTTTATTTTTTCTCTCATACAATACATCCTGACTGAGGCCTTCCCTTCTTCCACAGTCCCGGTCCCCCTCCAAGTCCGTTCTACCCAAGATCCATGTTTTTTCTATTTATATTTTCTCTCTCTCTCTCTCTCTCACACACACACACACACACACACACACACACACACACACACACACATAAACAAAACAAAAAAACAAAAAACAAAAACAAAACAAAACAAAACAAACAAAAATACAGCCATTTTAGTGATAGTAATCAAACCTTAAATAATAATATATGTTAAGAAAAGGCATAAATCATCTTATTTGGAATGTTACAAACCAGAAGGATGAAAGCCATCAGAGACACCAGCACTCCCACTAGTAGAAGTCCAACAAGAACACCAATCAAAGTAGCCACAACATGTATGTAGATGGACTGGTGCAGACCCATGCAGGCTCCATGGTTCTTGCTTCAGTCTCTCTGAAACTCTATGAGCCATGTTCAGTTTATTCTGTGGGCCATGTTCTCCTGGTTTGATCTATCCTTCTGAATCCTACATCCTTCACTTCTGCAGAGTTTCTAAAGCTCAATGAAATGTTTGGCTATGGGTCTGTATAGCTGCTTTGATCAGCTACTAGAGGAAGCTGCTCTGAAAATAAATGGGTTAGGCCACTGTTCTGTTAATATGAAAGAATACCATTAGGAATTCCTGTTTTTATATAACTAACTTTTGTGGCAGTCTCTCTTCATAATCTAATGGGAGCATGTATTCCAAAGTCTAGGCTGAGGAAATGTGCTTAGCAAGAAGTAGCCTTCATTCTATGAATCCAGAGCTATTTGGACATCTGGATTGACTCTAAACTCAACAATGTCTTTCCCTGAAGGCCTTCCTCAGTCAACCTTAATGAACACATCCCTCTCCACCTGTCCAAGTGTAGAAAAGGCTTCTTCCAGCAATTTGTTGGACAAGTGCCGAGGAAGATGGCCAACTTTAAGGAATTCATTATGACAAAGGTCAGTCAGTGCAGCTGCTTTCCATGGGATGTCAGATTATCTAGTTATAATTTGGTAAGGACCACTAGGGTTCATATTTCTAAGAGAATAAAACCAAACCTTTATTTTTTTTATTAACTAAAACTTCATCTGTCTTCCTATATATCTCAAAAAGTTTCCTCATTTCCTCTGTTGTGAAATCACAGGTAAGATTACCTGCAAATAGATGGCTGCCTTGGGAGAGGGACTTCTAAAACAGGTTTCCTAAAACTCTTCAGATAAATAGTCAAGCCTTCATTCTGACTTATTTTTTTTATTTTTTATTAGATATTTTCTTCATTTACATTTTAAATGGTATCCCCAAAGCTCCCTATTCCCTCCCCCTCCTTGCTCCCCAACCCACCCACTCCTGCTTCCTGGAACTGGCATCCCCCTGTACATATGATCTTCACAAGACCAAGGGCCTCTCCTCTCATTGATGACTGACTAGGCCATCCTCTGCTATATCTGCAACTAGATATAACTGCAACAGCTCTGGGGGGTGTACTGGTTAGTTCATATTGTTGTTGCTCCTATAGAATTGCAGACCTTATGCTTCATGCTCTACTGAGGTATAACCATAGATACAGAAAGCTGGCGTGTATCCCTTTAATAACTTTGTTGGTTGAGGTACCATTTCAATTATCATGTCCATAGAAATTCAAGTAGTAATTTATTTAGTGTGAGTTGAATGAATGATTTGCTATCTTTATAGTTTAACAGGTTTTTATTTTATTTTCACATATATGAATTTTTTCACATATGTATAGATGAATTATTTATTTATGAAAGGCTACACTAAGTACAGTATTCACTTTGTTATTTCATCACCTAATACACGTAAAAATAACATTAGGACAAAATTAATTTAAATTGTATAAGGAATGCACTTCTCTTTTGGTCTTTAATCTGGAAAATTGATACTATGAAGATAAAATGCTAATGTGAATTTTTTCTGGTGTCATTTATTTTTTAAGAAATTTGTTCCTCTACCTAATTTTCTGAGAGTTTTATTATGGACAAATTGTGGATTTCTGAAACTTTTCCTTTTCCTCCGTTTGGATAATAACTATCTTTTAGTTATTTTCTACATATTTTGCAACAAATTAATTTTTAATTTAGTGTTTTGAGAGTGTTTGTTACTCTTGCGACCATTGCTTCTTTTTAAAATTTGTTCCTCTTTCATTGATGGTGTTCCAACAGTATATTGTGAAAAAGATTTTTAAAAATTCTTTAATTAAATTATTGATTTATTTTTTATTTATATGAATCCTTCATTTTAATGGATATTTTTAATACCTATTTTGTGACTTTTAACGGACAGAAAATGTTGTAGCATCCACTGCCCTTAAGGCATCCCCATTTTGATTTGCTAAGTAGGTGCTCAGAATCAAAATAGTGTATTATTGAATAGTAGCCACTGTTCCTAGATGTTACAGCTTCTGTTTCACCCCTTCTTAAAATATTAATATTATATTAATTTTTACCTTTTTCCCTTCTATATAAAAGTTCAACAGTAGAGAGGTAACTTAGTCTATATTTCATGCAGTGAGCAGAAGGGGCTGATTTCAGATCCCTTGAATAAACATGTAAATAATGTTGTATTGTCTAGTATAATCCCAGAATGGAATAAATAGTTTATAAACACTGGTGAACTTTGAGTTAATGATAGATTCTGCATCAAAACTTAGTTGATAATTGGATAAGGAGTCAATATGATCTTAACCTCTTGCGCTACTATTCCTTTTCATTTACATTTATACCTACATTCCTACATATGAAATTTAATATATTTCCCGTGATTTTAGACAACTCCCTCTATTTAGGTTTGAATATCATGATAGTTCTCATATAGAAATTGCTTTCTTCGAACTCACAGAGATGCCCCTGACTCTGCCTTGAACTCAACTCCATGCCATGCTATTATTAGATACATACACCTCTAACCCTCACATCTTAGCTCATTTCTGTGCACTAAGTTACTTTTCATCCATGTATACTTTATTCAATCATCAATATGAGAATATCTTGTTATGACTTTGAGAATGTTGGCTATCCTGGAGTCCCATATGAATTTTAGAGTATTTTGACAATGGGACCAAACCTAAAATATCAAGATTTTAGAAGGAATAGTCTTCATATCTAATAACTTCTAGATTTTTGGGCTTCTTGATATTCTTAAGAATCTAGTCAATGAATTAAAACATTTGACATATTTTTAAGTACTATTAATAGTTTTAAAATGTATTTTGGGATATTTTCATATAATTGATATAATTTATTCTGTTAACCAATGCTTATACATAATGGAATCTAATTTTGAATATATTTAAAATCAATGATTAATATTTACCAACTTTTTTCTGCTAACAATCCAAGTACTTTAAAAACCCTGGTTTAAATATTAATTTCTTAGTCATAATATTCTCAGAAATGAAATCTAGATTTTACAGAAGAGAATTCCAAATCAGTATCTGATTTCTGAATGAAGTTACTACATGAAATTAAACTGATTTGTTCTCTAAATTACTCTAATTTGTTCTCTAAATTTGTTCTCTAAATTACTCTAAACTGATTTGTTCTCTAAATTTGTTCTCTAATTTCCAAGAATTTACATAGAGGATCAATACTCAAAAAGGCTCACTGGAATCAATATATATTCTAATGACACTCTGTTTCAAGCAATGCAACTCTAGTTGAAGAAACACACACACACACACACACACACATACACACACAAAACAAAATAATAATAATAATAATAATAACAACAATTATAATAATAAAACATTTGAAAAACAATGGCAGTTCTAAAAGAAAGAAAAGGCCTTGAAAAATCATTGAAATTCTTTCTAGTGTTATTTTGGTATACTCAAAAATGGTGACTTATCCAGGCATACTCAGAAAGGTTTCATTTGTCAACAGATTGAAGTAAGTTCAGACATATACAGCCAAATATTTTTAAAGGCAGGCAAAATATTATCCTTCTGTTGTAGGCTTGCATTTTCAAAACCTCCTTTCATTGATGCTTCAACCTCACTTATAGCCCACCACCTAGCAGAGGTAGAGAAAATGTACAGTTAATAGGGTGTTGTGGACCTGTTTACAGAGTGGTTTGGGGGCAATTCCAATCTTTGTGGTCAGCAGTCCAGTACAAAAGCAAAACAACAACCACACAACAGTAGCAGCATCTTGATCCTGAAGAAACCACAAGCCACGCTTCCCCTCAGCCATATGAGAACCTTCACAATGAAATACAGATTCTGCAGATGGTACAGGAAAACCACTTGTTTTCTGGTATTTGGTTACTTCAGTATATGTGTCATTACTACATTAGTATGTCACACAGGCAGATCATTATTTCAGGTTTGTAGTTTTACAGCTAGTGATACTTATGAGTTCTTTCTTCTCCAGCAGTGAACCTTCTAGCATCATGAACACTAGTCGATAGGGGTAAAGGTTTTGTGTGGCAAGGTTTAATTTACCCAATTTTTATTATATAAGTAAGAGTATAGTCATCTATAAACCCACACCATTATGTTAATATATAACCTTGGAAATGATACATGATTTTTGTGTGTGGGGATATTGGACTTCTTTGATCAATGACTGAACACGATTCAACCTATTCCTTACATGGGGAGATTTTTCTTGATGGCATAAAATTTCTAGCTGACACAATGGCTCTCCAAATATATTATGACTCCATTTTAATTCCATATGTAAGCTTCTGTAGTTTACTTAAGAATTTGATAGACGAGCACTACATTGACATTCTTTCTATGCTTCCTTCTTCTAGATCTACTCTCAGCTGTGTTCTTACTCATATGCACATATATGTATATAACTAATCTCTGCTGAGCATATTGAGGTTGAACATATATGTATCTATGTTTAGGCTAACTTCTTGGTATCAAATAGCCTATCACAGTGCTTGTCTGAGGAGAATTCTGATTCTCTTTTGGTTATTATCAGGGGATTACCTTTTCAATTGAGAATGGGACATGTGAGATTTCCTCAATTGAATTAGCTTGTCAACTTGTGGTGGCATTGTTCTCAACTTCTTTAGGTATGCTTGCTGTGTAGCTTTATGTGTCTTCTCTATTCTACATAGAAGACACTTTCCTTACAGCAGATATCCTGTTACTCTGAATCTTATATTTGTTCTGCTGTACTTCTTGACATTTACCTGAGCCTTGACTCAATGACATTTTCTTTCTGCTTTTAGATTTCTCAATTGTGTTTGGGCACACGATTGCCAGTTATTTTTGCATTTTGATAAATTACAAATTTCTCTATTGGTCTCTGTCTGGTACAAAATGAAGAATATTTCTGAAGGTGACATCTATACTTGTCTTAAGTTAAAGGATAGATATGGAGAACAGAGTTAGAAATGACCCTGTTTCAGGAAATTGACAGAGATAGATCCACGTCTAGAGTCCATGGCCCCACCAGAACTTATTGGAAAGCATAAGGAACAATATTGAGAATTTTGATGGATATATAGGAGAATCCTCTATGTTACAGTATACATGTGGAGTCATGGAGGAAATGCACATGAGTAACAGTTTAGGCATATTTAGAAAAACTAAACTTAGCACTGGTACAATACAGAAGACAACATCCTAGCAAGAGAAGAAAGAAGTAAGAGGTTTTACAGTGTAAGCAGCAGAGTGTTTTTGAATATATATATGTATCTCTCATATGTATGTATGTATATATATATATATATATATATATATATGTATATATACATATGTGAGAGAGAGAGAAAGAGAGAGAGAGAGAGAGAGAGAGAGAGAGAGAGAGAGAGAGAGAGAGAGAGAGAGAGAGAGAGAGAGAGAGATTATAATATGCCGAGCCACGTAGATGAATCAGTCAACAACATGCTTCTTGCTTGGATATGTAAGCACCTGTAATTTGTTCCTAGAATAACATATTGAACATTAGCCATATTGGTATTAACATGTAATCCTAACATAAGAAGGATGGCAGTTATAGAAAATTATCTGAGTTTTACTGGCCTGGTATGCTCGGCTCTTTGGCAAAATCCACTTTGAAAATTCTACACCATTTAACCATTATTTTGTAATCTACATCTGCAACGTATTTGATGAGTATTTAAGCACAGTAGCCCCCATGAATTCCCCAAATTTGCTATTGCATATACATTTCTAAATTATATCTAGCCAGCCCAAATCTTAGTGTGGCTAAAGAGTCAAAACTTTTCCGTGATGCTTGCTGTGAAATGCTCTCCTTTTCCACTAGATGGTCCCACATCCAAGTACATCAGCTGCCTTAAAAGATTTCATGTGCTATTAAAGGGAATGAACATACATGTACCTTGGTTTCAATAATGATTGTGGTGGTTGGGGAAGAATTCTCTTTTAGGGAATGGCAGGAAATTTACCAGATACACAATTTTATACATTAATATTAAATACAATTTTTATGAATAGCAGTTGCATCTGTAAAACAAAAATGATTGCCACTTGCCTGCAAATATTTGTGTAATCACACAAAAACATAAAATGAAAAAAATAAGAATATATGTATATAATCTTTGATTTTCTAAAATAAATACCTCCTAAGTTATTGTTATCATTATGACTCTGTGAGATTGTCTTTAATTTGCCATGTTTGGAACAGGGCTTGAAAAAAATCATTTCCTTTTGCAATCCAAGCCACTTTTTGTAGTGTGCTCTAATATACATAAGCATATTATACAGTGTTAGAATTTAAGTCTATTATCATAGCATTGAAGAAAATGAAACAGGCATATCATAAAAGAGTCAACATCATGTTGTACATCGCATCCCAGACTCACAAGCAGAAAGATGCAGACAGAAATGGAGGCTTTCATTTAAATATGCAGAATTTTTCCCCAAGCAGCTAGAAAAGTGATCAGAGCTCAGGCACTGCTGTCTAATCTTGTCTATTGTTAATTGTAGGAAAAGATCCGGGTAAATTATATTTTTTCCTGTCTTCTTCTACTTTCCCTGCTTCTGCTGCAACACTCAGGGGGGAGGGAGAGATAGATGAATCAGCAGCTCTGGTGCACATCACCAAGGTAACAGCAGGCTTTTGCGTTTCATGGCTAGGTTTGAGATCTCTCTCCTGATTGGTTCTTAATCCACTCTCCATTTGAATTGACACACTCCTCCAATTAGAGGCAACCAGAGGTAATAAAATTCTCTGCAGCCAGGGTTTTTACCAGTCAGGCTCCTGGCTAGATTCCAGGTACCAGCTGGTACCTGATCTAGCCAAAGCCTGACTGTAAGCCCTGAACACAAAGGAAGACTGCTCCTAAACCCTGTGTCAGAGCCAGAGAAAACCTAGCATATGCAGGGACTTTCAGATATCCCCCACACTCCTGCTCTGAATCACAGGATCTTCTTGCTTCCGGTATAGGAACTGTGATCCTGCTTCTGAAGACACTGCTTTTGTTTCAATGTCATTCATCCATGTCACAGTCTTATAGTCGTGTATGATTTCCGTGGAACGTGTTACAGTTAGGCATCAATTTCTGTCAGGGACCATGAATTTGTGTTGTTCCTTGCATTTCCTTGAGGGATCCACTGTGTAGGACTGCTACAGGAGAGGCAGTTTTTCCAAGCTGCCCTGAGAATCTCCAAGAGCCTTGACCTTTGTCATTTGCCAATTCTCAGTTGCCTAAGGCCCTCTGTGGTTTAACAAGTATAAAACTGGCAATGTTATTTATTAAACTCATCATGCTGTCACCAAGGGTCAGAGTTTTAACTTTTCAATCTGGCTTCTAGAGAAATGTTTAAATTGTCATTGCCCTTTGGCAAATAAGAGTTCTTACTGATGTTTGTCCTTCCCTGTCTGCCCACTTCTTTCTATGAACTAGGGCAGGGATTGAGATTATTGGAAATTTATATTCTTTCTATGGTGTCAGAATAGTATTCTATACTGCCACTAAGGGAAATTTGCCCACCAGAATTCCTTGATACCCTTTTACAAGGAATCTGTATTGACTGACCAGTATTTCCACATTAGCATTCTATTTTCATTAATCAGTTCTGAGTTGTTGTTGTAGTCTGCATTTATAGCTGCACAGAACAACATAAAAAATGTTTTATGAAGAGGAAGGCTGTTATTATAGCCTCTGTGGTCCTTACATTTTAAAACCTAATTGTAGGGTAAAGTGAGCTCTGTGACCAGGGGAATAGGCCTGAAAGAAGAATGAGATTGAGACTTGTCAACCCCCCCCCCCAAATCTCCTCTTGAGACTGGCAGAAGTAAGGATTCTCCCCTCCCTGTTGTGGGTCTGTATGCTACAGTGCACATGTTCATTGACCACCACCTCTGCCATGCCCGAGTGAATCGAAAAACCTCATGGCCAAATTACTGGCTTAAATACCTAGAATTCTTCTTCATATAAATGAAGCATGCCTAATACTTCAGCCCCAGGCAATAATGTACACTCACCTCAAAAACCTCTATCCACTCACCCAGGTTTATACAGAACTGATTTTTGCCATGAAGGAGAGCTGTAACACTGAAGTATTTAGGCAGTGCATCAAGCCAGGCTGGAATAAAAGTAATGATGCTTCTAGAGGTGGCAGGTAGGTTTATAGGAGCTAGGTTGTTTTGGGTGCCAGGAGGGAGAAATGAACCTCCATTGAGATGATTTTCAGTGATTAAACATGTATTTTGGCCATGAGAACATGTGACTAACAAAAGCACGATGGAAATGGGAGTTACATGTTTATGTGTACCATGGCGTACAGGACCAGAACAAGGAAGAAACATAGCTTACTTTTGTCAGTGTCAAGATGAGATTTTCAGCGTTTGGACAAGTCTCAACCTCTTTCTTACTCGAGGCTTTCTCCTGCTTCCCCTGTCACACAGCTTATTTTGCCACACACCTAATGTCAAATCAGGAAATAACACAAAAAAATAAATCCCACAGGAAATTGTCCAGTTACCAATAAATAACATTCAGTACACTGTGAGATAACAGGAAGTACTATTACACACACACACACACACACACACACACACACACACACACACACACACCTAGGACTCCTACTTCTTTATGTTCATGGCTAGAATGCCTATCCAACTCATTCATATATTCATTTAGAAAATGTGATTGATTATTTCATTTCCTGTGTCCATGCCATTAAGAGGAGGGTCTACCCTGATTTAACTTTATGATGGAAATGCTGTGAGCATAGGAATACCTATGTCTGAGAAATGTACCCAGGAAATGTCTAGTGATATAAATGCCAAAAATAAACATGTAAAATCTACATGTGCTTTTGTTTATTAAATGCATGAATGTCCCATGAGAGTCTTGCCACATGGGAACTGACACATATTTTTGATAAAAGTCCAATATCCTGGCAAAGATAGAGGTGTGGCTGAAGTCAAAGTGCAACTTCTAGTTGTGTAGTGGTTAAGAGCATCCCTTGTTCATGCATAGGACCACAGCTTGGCTTACAGCATCCATAATGAATGGTTTACTGTAGACTGTGATTCCAGCTCCAGGACTTCTACTTCTGGCTTCTGTGGTTGCTTCCAAACATATATGCACACACATTATTAAAAAAATTACAGCAGCAATAAGTTTAGTGACGGATGAAACTATTTGACTCTTAAAAAATAGCCAGTCTGAACACTCATTTAGCACCTCATTCTCAGATGCTGTAAAACTTTCACACAACAGATAGATGTGGTAGATTATATTTCCAATGTTGTATTAAGTAGAATGACTTCTCTACTTAACAATATGCCTTTGAGATTTGTGTACTCAGTCTCGTGGTGTTTATAATTGTGCATCACTAAGACTAAAATATTGAAAAGTTTTTTTTTTCCACATAGTGTCATAGCTACTTTGGAGATTTGTTGATTTTTGGAGTTTGCTCTTGTTTAATATATAACCACTTGGTAATTTTACAGTGTTTTTATTTTTTAATGTTATGGACAATCAATGCTCTAAACCTATCTAACTTGAAATAATGTCATACTGTTGATTGAGCTGTCTTTTCTACATGTTCTTGTTTCTAAATTTCTTTCTGTTGTTGAAGATACCCTTTTTTATGCTACTATGTGGTTGTCAATATTTTAGGAGTAAGAATGGGAGAATGGTGGGAGTGTTTCTTATTCCAATTTGTTATGTTGTGTCTCTGAAGAGGACCTGCAGGATATTATTGACTACAGGATGGCTTTCATATACACAGCTTGGCTCTTTGTCGAAGTTCCTTAAATGAACATGTTCCACATAGTTTTAGATTGTATCACTCGAGATTTGTATAGCAGTTTTCTCTCTCTGCTCTCTATTTACTTAGCTTAGGTTAGAAAAGAATTAGCAAAGGACATAAAACTTTGATTAGGTGGCTTGTACTTGTGCTGAAGGACAGTATCAACTGTGCCAGTGTGGGAACTAAAAAGGGGGCTGGAGAAGAGGTGGTAAGGAGGATAGCCCATGTCTGGCCAGATTTCCACCTATACCCCGGGCAGGCAGATGTGGGAGGGTTGCCAGACACTTTCAACTTGACTCCAGGTGGGCATCTAAGCCACTGACCCCACTCAACAGGAGGTGGAAAAGAGGCAGTCTCCAACCAGAGGCCCTGGAGCAACACCTTGTAGCCCCATAGCCCCGGGGTTATGGGAGAGAGGGCTGAGGGAGAGAGGTTCCCACCCAGGCAAGAGTAAGCACAGATGAACAGATTCAGTCTATGGTTTTAGAGCTTTATTGTAGAAAGGCAGGGAGAAAGAGAGAAGGTAAAAGAGAGAGAGACTGGCCATGGCCAAGAGGAGAGAAGGGAGAAAGAGAAAGAGGGAAGAAAGTCTAGAGAGTAAGAGGGAGAGAGAGTAAGAGAGTGAGAGGAGAGGAAAGAGGAGAGTAAGGGGAGTAAGAGCAAGAGAGCAAGAGAGTGAGGTAAGGACAAGCAGCCCCTCTTATGGTATGCTATTATGTTTACTATTGATTGTTTAACTGGAGAGGAGTCTAGCCTGAAGGTCAGAAACTTGGGACATTGTCTACATGACTACTAACCATGCTTCTCTTGTGGGGATGAGGGGGCAATAACTTCAACAAGATCCAGGGTTCCAGGAGATGTGAGAGAACTCCTTCTGTCCCATGTAGGTGAATTATTACCATCGGGTCTGGGGTTCCACACTTCAGCTCGACTTGAGACCAGACTGTATATAGCCCAATGCCCCACATGCCAGTAACCTTGGTTCATTTATTTTACACATCTCAGTCATGGAGGAAGTTTATTGAATGCAACTGAACAATGAGGCAGGGTTATTGCATACAGATGAAAAAGAAAGGCAGCTAAGCTAGGAAGGAAGCCATTGTAGAACAATGGATTATAATGTGTATTGCGACCCCAGCAGAGGTTTCATATCATATACTTACTGCATATAAGATATTTACATTATGTTTCATACAGTAGCAAAATTGCAGTTATGAAGAAAAAACAAAATAATTTTATAGCTTGGTGTCACTACACAATAAGGAACTGTATTAAAATGTCACAGCATTAGGAAGGTTGAAGACCACTGCTGTAGAGAAACATTCTCAGGATAGAATTATCCTGCGAGTAAGCAGCAGATGACCATTTTGATATACACTGTTAATACTCAAACTATTACCAGTGTCATACTTTACCATCCCAATGATCCCCACCTGGCTTACTAAATCTCATGGGTTGAGGTATTGTGTTCCTTGACATCATCTGCCCATAACAAGCAAAACTAATTTAGTCAGATATTTCCTACCTCTGTAAAGTTAAAAAATATTTTCTTTGTTTTATGAGATATGAATCACTATGCTCCTATATGTCTATAGTTTTCTATATCTTGTATATATAAATACTGGAGGTTATAAGTCTATGTAAGCAAGCACCATTTATACCTGTTCATATTAATGTTGAGTTTCTAAATAAAACTCAGCCAATTATTTTAGGTAGGTTAGCAGTGTAATAAGAAAAAAGAAACTCTTAAATTTCAAAATATGCTAAAAAATAGTCATGACTATCTCTGTTCTTGACTTTTTTATACCCATTTTTTTTTAAGTTTTATTGATTTTTACACATATGCCTATGGAGAGATGAATTTATTTTTTAGGTGTTTGACAATTTTTATAATTAGTATAGTTCTATCAAATGATTTTGGAAATAGTATTTTATATGTCTGTTTGGTCTAAAATATTTTCATTAATTCCTTATCTATTTAGTTTGTTGACCAGTTAATTCATCCTGAGTTGTCAGTCATAGAAAATGAATGTGGAAGTATGAATGCTTGAATGTATATGAATCTGTGCATATTTGTCTGTATATAGTATCTTAAATCTTTTCCTTTCCTTCAACTTCTGGTTCACAAAGAGTTAACCAGCTTATCCAGAAAGGCTTCTGGCTGATTCACCAGAGAAAGGGGCATCAGCAGTAAATCTTTTCACTTATTTCCCTGCTGTTTTATGATGTAGTGCTAAATAGTTTCTGGCCTCAGAGGAACTCAGAAGAACAATGTGACTTAGACTTAAGATAGGAAAATATTTTATTTCTTACAGCAACCCTAAATATCTCCTAAAACCAATATTCTTATCCCCACCAATGTTCTTCCCACTCTGCTGCATCAAGAATAACCAAACGAGAAAGAACAACATGTGGATCTGGCTCCTGACAACCACCCAGAAGACAGAGTTTGCTTCCCAAGTCAGTTTCCAGCTGCAGCAGAAATAAAGAGAATAGTATTCTGCTATTCATAGAGATGTGAGGTTTGTTCTAGTATGGTTTTGTGAAGATTTTCCCTGTATTATCTAAGAAGGATGCCTATGTCTGGGAATGAATCCCAGGGAAACAAGACATTCTCTGAGTTGGATCAAGAATATTGATTTCTCCTTGATACATGTGGGAATGGCCAGTGTATGCAGTCATTCCTCTGTTCTAGCTCTTCTTATCTCACAAGGAGATGCTGGCACGTGAACAGTGAATAGCTAACTGTAGCCACACAAGTCTAGGCATCCTGGCTAAAAGAAAATGATCACATTTCTTCAGACTGAATTATCATTGTCATTTTCTTTTTTTTTAATTTAATTTTATTTTTTTTAATTTTTAATATTTTTATTATATATTTTCCACAGTTACATTTCCAATGATATCCCAAAAGTCCCCCATAGCGCCCCCCACTTCCCTACCCACCCATTCCCATTCTTTTGGCCCTGGCATTCCCCTATATTGGGGCATATAAAGTTTGCAAGTCCAATGGGCCTCTCTTTCCAGTGATGGCCGACTAGGCCATCTTTCGATACATATGCAGCTAGAGACAAGAGCTCCAGGGTTCTGGTTAGTACATCATGTTGTTCCAACAATAGGGTTGCAGATCCCTTTAGCTCCTTGGGTACTTTCTCTAGCTTCTCCATTGGGAGCCCTGTGATACATCCAATAGCTGACTGTGAACATCCACTCCTGTGTTTGCTAGGCCCCGGCATCCTCTCACAAGAGACAGCTATATTTGGGTCCTTTCAGCAAAATCTTGCTAGTGTATGCAATGGTGTCAGCGTTTAGAAGCTGCTTATGGGATGGATCCCTGGATACGGAAGTTTCTAAATGGTCCATCCTTTCATCACAGCTACGAACTTTGTCTCTGGACAAAGGAGTTCTTCCCTGGGTGTTTTGTTCCCAATTCTAAGAAGGGGCACAGTGTCCACACTTCGGTCTTCATTCTTCTTGAGTTTCATGCATTTAGTAAATTGTATCTTATATCTTGGGTATCCTAAGTTTTGGGCTAATATCCACTTATCAGTGAATACATATTGTGTGAGTTCTTTTGTGATTGTGTTACTTCACTCAAGATGATGCCCTCGAGGTCCATCCATTTGGCTAGGAATTTCATAAATTCATTCTTTTTAATAGCTGAGTAGTACTCCATTGTGTAAATGTACCATAATTTCTGTATCCATTTTTCTGTTGAGGGACATCTGGGTTCTTTCCAGCTTCTGGCTATTATAAATAGGGCTGCTATGAACATAGTGGAGCATGTGTCCTTCTTACTGGTTGGGACATCTTCTGGATATATGCCTAGAAGAGGTATTGCTGGATCCTCCGGTAGTACTATGTCCAATTTTCTAAGGAACCTCCAGACTGATTTCCAGAGTGGTTGTACAAGCTTGCAATCCCACCAACAATGGAGGAGTGTTCCTCTTTCTCCACATCCTCGCCAGCATCTGCTGTCACCTGAATTTTTGATCTTAGCCATTCTGACTGGTGTGAGGTGGAATCTCAGGGTTGTTTTGATTTGCATTTCCCTGATGATTAAGGATGTTGAACATTTTTTCAGGTGCTTCTCTGCCATTCGGTATTCCTCAGGTGAGAATTCTTTGTTCAGTTCTGAGCCCCATTTTTTAATGGGGTTATTTGACTTTCTGGAGTCCACCTTCTTGAGTTCATTGTCATTTTCTAATACACCAAAAATAACTTATATCAACTTTACATATGTTCATGATCAGCCCATACTAAATTTGCATAGAAGATGGCTTGAATGAGTTAGAAGGGAACACTAGTGTCCCTACGTAGAAAGTATCTGTTGGGTCATGGCAGTACTGAAAGGTCTTTAATTATGCATCCAGCAATCACAGGAATAGTAAAGCTAGGAAGTAAAGTATGATCATACTATCTTAAAGTGTTTTCTCCACAGTCCTGATGCATACTTTGGTATCTGAGCATTTAATTTCCTATGGGCTCCTCATGGAATGCCATGTTTGACCTTGAAAGGAAGAGAATAGTTCAACAAAGTATGGTCTATTTGTCTAGATTCTCTTGTATATGACATGCATTGCCTTGCAGATACACACTCTAAAAACATGTCCCTTATCAACTGTAGAATACCTTCTTTCATATTGTTTGTGCAAGATACTGTGCTTGCCTTGCAAAAGAAACTAGGTTACAGAGTTTCCCATCATTATTTTGGAAAAATGAAGAAAATGATAAAATTAACAACAATAACAAATTGTATGTCCTGAAGATGTGTCTCAGTGGTAGAAAACCTGGCTGAATATATGAAGCTCTATGTTCTTTCTATAGCAATATAATTGTCAATGGGGAAAATAATTACATTTTTCTAAGGAGACTTAACAGATTTTTTAGTCTTGTGACTAATTCTAAGATTGCTAAATCATGGAATTTAGATTTACATTGGTTCAGAGAAAAATATTAGATAATATTCTTGAATGTTTTATAAATACATCTGCCAGTCAAGATGCCACCTAGTACAATAACAGCATGAGCATTTTGCACAGAATTAAATTCCTAGTACATGGTCTAATTGATTTATAATAATTATAATTTTTAATATCTCTATTGATTATAAGGATGGCAAGTACTTTTGATCCTACAGTTGTGACTTTATCAACTTTAACTTTCCTTTGGAGATATATAGGCTATATTCATTTCTATAGAAAAATGAACTCCTTATGTATATACATTCAATTGTTTTTTTTTAAACTCAGATAGAAACTGCATCTAAAATTTTACTTTTATATAAGGAGATTATATTTTTGCTACTTTTATAACAAACATATTTGCCAAGCCCAGGTTTGCTTCTGGCTCCTGCCATATCAAGGCATTGGACTGGAAGGAAGGATCCTTAGCTGGGCCAGGTGGGTTAGATAGGAGGAACTCAGAGTGAGTGCAGAAGAAATAACCATTTTAGAGATGGTTTTCAGTGAGATACTTCTCTTTATTAGGAGTACCTAAAGGATATATAAGCTTTGGAGAGTGGATAGGGACTTTTGGGGTAAGAGTACATCATTGACTGAGGCCAATGGTTTGGTAATGCTTTATTTTCATGCAGAAGAATTCCAGGTGCTTTCTAGACATGTCGGTATAGGGAAAGAGGAAATTTAACCCATAATTTGACCATGAGGCTATTCACCTACCTCAAGGGTGGTGAAAGTTGGGGTGCAAAACTTATGAGTACTGGGCTATTGAGGCCCAGAGCAAGGAGGTTGCAGTCCTAATTCTACCAGTTTCAGGAGGAGATTTTCAGTGTTTGGACACATTTCAACCCCATTCTTCTCCATTCTGGAGTAGGTCCTGTGTGGTAACATGGATTTCTGGCACCAGATCTTTCCTTTTTGTTTTGTAAAGAAGTGTCATCACAGTCATCAACCCTTATGTTGGAAACAGTTTGGTATTGAACCAGAGCCCTATTGGCAATGGCATTTTGTTGTTGTTGTTGTCGTTGTTTTTTTTTTTTTTTTTTTTTTGGTTTTTTGTTATATATATATATATATATATATATATATATATATATATATATATATATATATATTAGGTATTTTCCTCATTTATATGTCCAATGCTATCCTAAACATCCCCCATACCCTCCTCCCCACTCCCCTACCCACACACTCCCACTTTTTGGCCGTAGTGTTCCCCTGTAATGGGGCATATAAAGTTTGCAAGTCCAATGGGCCTCTCTTTCCAGTGATGGCCGACTAGGCCATCTTTTGATACATATGCAGCTAGAGTCAAGAGCTCAGGGGTACTGGTTAGTTCATAATGTTGTTCCACCTATAGGGTTGCAGATCCCTTTAGCTCCTTGGGTACTTTCTCTAGCTCCTCCATTGGGGGCCCTGTGATCCATCCAATAGCTGACTGTGAGCATCCACTTCTGTGTTTGCTAGGGTCCTGCATAGTCTCACAAGAGACAGCTATATCTGGGTCCTTACAGCAAAATCTTGCTAGTGTATGCAATGGTGTCACTGTTTGGAAGCTGATTATGGGATGGATCCCTGGATATGGCAGTCTTTAGATGGTCCATCCTTTGGTCACAGCTCCAAACTTTGTCTCTGTAACTCCTTCCATGGGTGTTTTGTTCCCAATTCTAAGAAGGGGCACCGTGTCCACACTTTGGTCTTCATTCTTCTTGAGTTTCATGCATTTAGCAAATTGTATCTTATATCTTGGGTATTCTAAGTTTTTGGGCTAATATCCACTCATCATTGAATACATATTGTGTGAGTTCCTTTGTGATTGTGTTACCTCACTCAGCAATGACATTTGTAATGCTATATATTGATCATATTAAAAATTGTATGAGGCAGGGTATGAGGAAGAGTAGGGCTGCTATGACCAGTGTGGTGTCAAGAAGGGGAAAAATCCAATTTGAGTACCATAGAGTAGGGGTGTTGGGCACATAGGTTGTCCAGATATCTCACGGTATATCTTTGAGCATTCATATGATTTGTTTCCCCAGCCTAGATTCATTGGGAGAGAGAAAGAATTCTTTCCCTAATACAATGCGAGTACTTCACCAGTAAGTAAGTTCAGAATTCTCTGATTTTGTGGAATCATCACATCTTTGGAGGTTGTCAGTAGCTGTTAGAACTGGATACTGTAAATAGTAGCAGCCATGGTCTGCTCTAACTTGTCCTGGAAGTCACTGGCCACATTCTGTGGTTGGATCAGGGCTGCTTCAGAAATGTGTGGCATGAACCTACTTCTGGGTTTGTTAATCCTGTTGAAGAATGATAATGCGGATAAAAACCAGTTTGGAGTCAGGGACAAGCTGGCAAGAAAGTTGTATGTCAATGACAGGACATGTAGCATAGCCATTAGAGTAGAGTTTGCACATGATTGCCCTTCATTCTATCCTTCATCCTAGGGATCACTGGTGGAAAGTTAAAAATGAGTTTTAAATTTGGAAAGCATGACACTACAATACCTAGTGGATTCACTTCAGCATCTGCAATGTTTGCAACTCCATATAGAGAAACCTTATGAAAGCTGTCATGTGTGTTGCTCTAAGGGAAAGAGAGGAAAGGGTTGTGGATAGTGGAGATGGAATTAACATGAAAAAAATATCAGTCTTGACACAGAAACCTAAAGTGGGCAGTCTTTGGTTCCTATGAGTTTGTGATATCTTTTAAAAATCTCTTTAACAAAGAATCTTCAGTGGTGAGCATTGGGAGCATTTGAAGGTGGCTGGAAAGTAAGAGAGTTAGAATGAAGCATAACAAAAAACAGCTGTAAGAATAAAGGAAAGAGAAGCCTGTGAAGGGTACCTGCCCTGGTCAATGGCGCCCAGGACATAGATGTCCTTTCATGAGATTTTGATGTTTTGGGTGTGACAACTCCTCTACCTCCTCAAACCTCAATCTGTTAGTGAGAGGTGGGCAATCCTTTGATCAATGTAGTGGAGCCCAACATTACTGGCAGGCACTATGATACCTAGTGGATTCACTTCAGCATCAGCAATGTTTGCAATTCCATATAGAGAAACCTTATGGAAGCTGTCATGTGTGTTGCTATAAGGGAAACAGAGGAAAGGGTTGTGGATAGTGGAGATGGAATTACCAAATACATGGAGATGGAATTACATATCTTACACAAATAAGTCTAGGTTGTTTCTGTGGATATACACAAATAAAATAACTTCCAGTTGTAAGGAGGGAGTCTGGTTCCTTCCCAATCCAGTCCAATGGATGCTACCATCGTATCACCTTGGGAGGAGTTACTCCTGGTGAGTGACAATGTGGGGAGATAAGATAGGGTTTGGAGCACTTGAAAATGTTAAATATATTTAGAGTAGTAAGACTCATTATGAATTACAGGCTAGATGTTAGATGATTGCTTTTTGTTTCATGAGTGGGACTTTTAGTGTTTTTATGTGTCCTTCTATTATCAATTTACCAAGGAGTTGTAAGGAATCCCAGTGTGGTGTGTAATTTCACGTTGTAAACAGATGGTTTTGAATTGGGAGCTAGTAAAGGCAGGGCCTTTATCATTTTTTATCTGTTAATGAATCCTTATGGTGGCAAACTTATTTGAGGTGCAGTCTTACAAAAATGTGAATATGTATCAGCAGTAACAAGGATATATTTTGTTCTGCTTAAATGGAGAATGTTGGTGACATTCAATTTGCCAGAGGACATTGGATTTGAGACCTTAGGGGATAGTGCCAAGTAACCCCTGTAAACTTGGTGTATTAGCAAAGGACATACAAAAGAGCATGATTTTATTATCTTCCAAAGCTGAGCAAGAGGAATATGGGGGAAGTGGGTGTGAAGCTCCTTTATATTTGTGTGTGTACATAAGTGGAATCACTGACATTGCTGATGGAGACTGTGAATGTTTTCCTGTAAATTAGTACATTTCCCTCAGACATTAAGCCTGGAAGGAGACTAAGATCTGATATAGTATTGGTAGAAGGGAGTGAGTCTTCCTTGTAAAAGGGTGGAAACATGTATGAATAGAGGGGAAAGTGGTTTGGTGTCTAATTTGACAAAGGACTTGACAAAGGCAAGAAAATTAACAGCATGCACACTCTATAAAAATAGATTAATGGGTCTGTTGACTAGTTTCAGGGCTAAATAAATAGCATAGGGCTCCTTATTTTGCTTGTGTTGGGGGAGTGGTGGGAAACTCTTTGTATCAAGTAAGGTAAGTGTTCTTCTGAAGGGGAGTATAATATTATTGACTTGATGTTCCTTTTCCTGTATTAGAAAATACTGGAGGGGTCCTGGTGATGGGTTTCTTTGTAAAGTTCTGGGTGTAGGGCAGCCATTGCAATAGAGAGAGGTCAGAAACCTATTTTCACTAGGATAAGAGTTATCAATTTGTTCTGGGACTCCTATTAAGCTAATAGTAAATCAGAAGTAATTTCTGAGTAGCCATTGAAAGTAAGAGAGAGGGAACTTAGTCTGCACAGGTGAGAGTGTGCACCACAGAGGCAGACAGCTTCTGGGACAGGCGGGAGCCACAGAGCCATTGAGGCAGCACCCATTTCGGGCCACAGACATCCAGCACCCTCCCAGCTGGAGGACAGTGGTCGGCCCTGCACAGGAGGCCTCTGCCTCAGGAGCAGGGAGCACCATCTTGATTCCGGGACTCCACTGAAATTAGGAACTTAGTCTGCACAGTTGAGAGCATGCACCACAGAGGCAGACAGCTTCTGGGACAGGCGGGAGTCACAGAGCCACTGAGGCAGCACCCTTTTGGGGCCACAGACATCCGGCACCCTCCCAGCTGGAGGACAGTGGTCGGCCCTGCAAAGGAGGCCTCTGCCTCAGGAGCAGGGAGTGCCATCTTGGTTCCGGGACTCCACCAAACATAGGACTTAGTCTGCACAGGTGAGAGTGTGCACCACAGAGGCAGACAGCTTCTGGGACAGGCGGGAGTAACTGAGCCGCTGAGGCAGCACCCTTTTCGGGCCACAGACATCCGACACCTTCCCAGCCGGAGGACAGTGCTCCGCCCTGCACAGGAGCCCTCTGACTTAGGAGCAGGGAGTGCCATCTTGGTTCCTGGACTCTGCCGAACTTAGGCACTTAGTCTGCACAGGTGAGAGTGTGCAACACGGAAGCTGACAGCTTCTGTGACCTGCCAAAGCAACACAGAATCTGGGAAAGGTCTTGTTTTGGGCCTTCTTCTTCGGCCAGGAGGAGGTCCAAACACCAGATATCTGTGCACCTTCCCTGTAAGAGGAGAGCTTGCCAGCAGAGAGTGCTCTAACCACTGAAACTCAGAGGAGAGAGCCTGTCTCCCAGGTCTGCTGATAGTAATGAGAATCACCAGAAGAACAATCTCTAAACAGAGACAACTATAACAACTAACTCCAGAGATTACCAGATGGCTAAAGGTAAACGTAAGAATCTTACTAACAGAAACCAAGACCACTCACCATCATCAGAAGACAGCACTCCCACTTCGCCCAGTCCAGAGCACCCCAACACACCCAAAAAGCTAGACCTGGATTTAAAAACATATCTCATGATGATGGTAGAGGACATCAAGAAGGACTTTAATAACGCACTTAAAGAATTACAGGAGCACATTGCTAAAGAGTTACAAGTCCTTAAAGAAAAACAGGATAACACAATCAAACAGGTAGAGTCCTTAAAGAAAAACAGGAAAAGACAACCAAACAGATAGAAGTCCTTAAAGAAAAATAGGAAAACACATCCAAACAGGTGATGGAAATGAACAAAACCATACTAGACCTAAAAAGGGAAGTAGACACAATAAAGAAAACCCAAAATGAGGCAACAGGGGAGATAGAAACCCTAGGAAAGAAATCTGGAACCATACATGCGAACATCAGCAACAGAATACAAGAGATGGAAGAGAGAATCTCAGGTACAGAAGATTCCAAAGAGAACATCGGCACAACAATCAAAGAAAATGGAAAATGCAAAAAGATCCTAACTCAAAACATCCAGGAAATCCAGGACACAATGAGAAGACCAAACCTAAGGATAATAGGATTGGATGATAATGAAGATTTTCAACTCAAAGGACCAGCAAACATTTTCAACAAAACTATAGAAGAAAACTTCCCAAATCTAAAGAAAGAGATGCCCATGAACATACAAGAAGCCTACAAAACTCCAAATAGACTGGACCAGAAAAGAAATACCTCACAACACATAATAATCAGAACAACAAATGCACTAAATAAAGATAGAATACTAAAAGCAGTAAGAGAAAAAGGCCAAGTAACATATAAAGGCAAGCCTATCAGAATTACACCAGATTATTCACCAGAGATTATGAAAGCCAGAAGATCCTGGATAGATGTTATTCAGACACTAAAAGAACACAAATTCCAGCCCAGGCTACTATACCCAGCCAAACTCTCAATTAACATAGATGGAGAAACCAAAGTATTCCACGACAAAACCAAATTCACACATTATCTTTCCACAAATCCAGCCCTTCAAAGGATAATAGCAGAAAAAAAAAACAATACAAGGACGGGAACCACGCCCTAGAAACAACAAGAAGGTAATCCCTCAACAAACCTAAAAGAAGACAGCCACAAGAACAAAATGCCAACTTTAACAACAAAAATAACAGGAAGGAACAATTACTTTTCCTTAATATCTTTTAATATCAATGGACTCAACTCCCCAATAAAAAGACATAGACTAACAAGCTGGCTACACAAACAAGACCCAACATTTTGCTGCTTACAGGAAACTCATCTCAGAGAAAAAGATAGACACTACCTCAGAATGAAAGGCTGGAAAACAATTTTCCAAGCAAATGGTATGAAGAAACAAGCTGGAGTAGCCATTCGAAAATCTTATAAGATTTACTTCCAACCCAAAGTTATCAAAAAAGACAGGGAGGGGCACTTCATACTCATCAAAGGTAAAATCCTCCAAGAGGAACTATCAATCCTGAATATCTATGCTCCAAATACAAAGGCAGCCACATACATTAAAGAAACTTTAGTAAGCTCAAAGCACATATTGCACCTCACACAATAATAGTGGGAGACTTCAACACACCACTTTCGCCAATGGACAGATCATGGAAACAGAAACTAAACAGGGACACATTGAAAATAACAGAAGTTATGAATCAAATGGATCTGGCAGATATCTACAGAACATTCTATCCTAAAACAAAAGGATATAACTTCTTCTCAGCACCTCATGGTACCTTCTCCAAAATTGACCACATAATTGGTCACAAAACAGGCCTCAACAGATACAAAAATATTGAAATTGTTCCATGCATCCTATCAGATCACTATGGACTATGGCTGATCTTCAATAACAAAATAAATAATAGAAAGACAACATTCACGTGGAAAGTAAACAACACACTTCTCAATGATACCTTGGTCAAGGACGGAATAAAGAAATTAAGGACTTTTTAGAGTTGAATGAAAATGAAGCCACAACATACCCAAACTTATGGGATGCAATGAAAGCATTTCTAAGAGGAAAACTCATAGCTCTGAGTGCCTCCAAAAAGAAACCAGAGAGAGCACACATTAGCAGCTTGACAACACACCTAAAAGCACTAGAACAAAAGGAAGCAAATTCACCCAAGAGGAGTAGATGGCAGGAAATAATCAAACTCAGGGGTGAAATCAACCAAGTGGAAACAAGAAGAACTATTCAAAGAATCAACCAATCAAGGAGCTGGTTCTTTGAGAAAATCAACAAGATAGATAATACCTTAGCCAGACTCACTAGAGGGCACAGGGAAAGCATTCTAATTAACAAAATCAGAAATGAAAATGGAGACATAACAACAGATCCTGAAGAAATCCAAAACACCATCAGATCCTTCTACAAAAGGCTATACTCAACAAAACTGGAGAACCTGGATGAAATGGACAAGTTTCTAGACAGATACCAGGTACCAAAGTTGAATCAAGATCAGGTTAATGATCTAAACAGCCCTATATCCCCCAAAGAAATAGAAGCAGTCATTAATAGTTTACCAACCTAAAAAAGCCCAGGACCAGATGGGTTTAGTACAGAGTTCTATCAGACCTTCAAAGCAGATCTAATCCCAGTTCTTCACAAACTATTCCACAAAATAGAAACGGAAGATACTCTACCCAACTCATTCTGTGAAGCCACAATTACTCTGATACCTAAACCACAAAAAGACCCAACAAAAATAGAGAAGTTCAGACCAATTTCCCTTATGAATATCGATGCAAAAATCCTCAATAAAGTTCTTGCTAACTGAATCCAAGAACACATCAAAACAATCATCCATCCTGACCAAGTAGGTTTCATCCCAGTGATGCAAGGATGGTTCAATATACGGAAATCCATCATCGTAATCCAGTATATAAACAAACTCAAAGACAAAACCACATGATCATCTCGTTAGATGCGGAAAAAGCATTTGACAAGATCCAACACCCATTCATGATAAAAGTCTTGGAAAGATCAGGAATTCAAGGCCCATACCTAAATATGATAAAAGCAATCTACAGCAAACCAGTAGCCAACATCAAAGTAAATGATGAGAAGCTTGAAGCAATCCCTCTAAAATCAGGGACTAGACAAGGCTGCCCACTTTCTCCATACCTATTCAACATTGTACTTGAATTCCTAGCCAGAGCAATTCGAAAATAAAAGGAGATCAAAGGGATACAAATTGGAAAAGATGAAGTCAAATTATCACTTTTTGCAGATGATATGATAGTATATATAAGTGACCCTAAAAATTCCAGCAGAGAACTCCTAAACCTGAAAAACAGCTGCAGTGAAGTAGCTGGATATAAAATTAACTCAAACAAATCAATGGCCTTTCTCTACACAAAGAATAAACAGGCTGAGAAAGAAATTAGGGAAACAACACCGTTCTCAATAGTCACAAATAATATAAAATATCTTGGCATGACTCTAACTAAGGAAGTGAAAGATCTGTATAATAAAAACTTCAAGTCTTTGAAGAAAGAAATTATAGAAGATCTCAGAAGATGGAAACATCTCCCATGCTCATGGATTGGCAGGATCAACATTGTAAAAATGGCTATCTTGCCAAAAGCAATCTACAGATTCAATGCAATCCCCATCATTATTTGAACTCAATTCTTCAATGAATTAGAAAGTGCAATCTGCAAATTCATCTGGAATAACAAAGAACCTAGGATAGCAAAAACTCTTCTCAAGGATAAAAGAACCTCTGGTGGAATCACCATGCTGGACCTAAAGCTTTACTACAGAACAGTTGTGATAAAAACTGCATGGTACTGGTATAGTGACAGACAAGGAGACCAATGGAATCGAATTGAAGACCCAGAAATGAAGCCACACACCTATGGTCACTTGATCTTCGACAAGGGAGCTAAAACCATCCAGTGGAAGAAAGACAGCATTTTCAACAAATGGTGCTGGCACAACTGGTTGTTATCATGTAGAAGAATGCGAATTGATCCATTCCTATATCCTTGTACTAAGGTCAAATTTAAGTGGATCAAGGAATTTCACATAAAACCAGAGACACTGAAACTTGTAGAGGAGAAAGTGGGGAAAAGCCTTGAAGATATGGGCACAGGGGAAAAATTCTTGAATACGACAGCAATGGCTTGCACTGTAAGATCGAGAATTGACAAGTGGGACCTCATGAAACTGCAAAGCTTCTGCAAGGCAAAAAAACACCATCAATAAGACAAAAAACCAACAACAGATTGGGAAAGGATCTTTACTTATCCTAAATCAGATAAGGGACTAATATCCAATATATATAAAGAACTCAAGAAGGTGGACTCCAGAAAATCAAATAACCCCATTAAAAAATGGGGCTCAGAGCTGAACAAAGAATTCTCACCTGAGGAATACCGAATGGCAGAGAAGAACCTGAAAAAATATTCAACATCCTTAATCATCAGGGAAATGCAACTCAAAACAACCCTGAGATTCCACCTCACACCAGTCAGAATGGCTAAGATCAAAAATTCAGGTTACAGCAGATGCTGGCGAGGATGTGGAGAAAGAGGAACACTCCTCCATTGTTGGTGGGATTGCAAGCTTGTACAACCACTCTGGAAATTAGTCTGGTGCTTCCTCAGAAAATTGGACATAGTACTACCGGAGGATCCAGCAATACCTCTCCTGAGCATATATCCAGAAGATGTCCCAACCAGTAAGAAGGACACATGCTCCACTATGTTCATAGCAGCCTTATTTATAATAGCCAGAAGCTGGAAAGAACCCAGATGCCCCTCAACAGAGGAATGGATACAGAAAATATGGTTCATTTACACAATGGAGTACTACTCAGCTATTAAAAAGAATGAATTTATGAAATTCCTAGCCAAATGGATGGACTTGGAGGGCATCATCTTGATTGAGGTAACACAATCACAAAGGAACTCACAAAATATGTATTCACTGATAAGTGGATATTAGCCCAAAACTTAGGATACCCAAGATATAAGATACAATTTGCTAAACGCATGAAACTCAAGAAGAATGAAGACCAAATTGTGGACACTATGCCCCTTCTTAGAATTGGGAACAAAACACTCATGGAAGCAGTTACAGAGACAAAGTTTGGAGCTGTGATGAAAGGATGGACCATCTAGAGTCTGCCATAGCCAGGGATCCATCCCATAATCAGCTTCCAAACGCTGACACCATTGCATACACTAGCAAGATTTTGCTGAAAGGACACAGATATAGCTGTGTCTTTTGAGACTATGCCGGGGCCTAGCAAACACAGAAGTGGATGTTCACAGTCAGCTATTGAATGGATCACAGGGCTCCCAATTGAGAAGCTAGAGAAAGTACCCAAGGAGTTAAAGGGATCTGCAACCCTATAAGGGGAACAACATGATGAACTAACCAGTACCCTGGAGCTCTTGTCTCTAGCTGCATATGTATCGAAAGATGGCCTAGACGGCCATCACTGG
Source organism: Mus caroli (assembly GCF_978045245.1). NCBI lineage: Eukaryota > Metazoa > Chordata > Mammalia > Rodentia > Muridae > Mus > Mus caroli. Next base: position 85,245,571 of record NW_028227263.1, read on the forward strand.
AAAGAGAGGCCCATTGGACTTGCAAACTTTATATGCCCCAATACAGTGGAATGCCAGGGCCAAAAGAATGGGAATGGGTGGGTAGGGAAGTGGGGGTGGGGAGAAAGGGGACTTTTGGGATAGCATTGGAAATGTAATTGAGGAAAATACATAATAAAAAAATTGTGAAAAAAAAAGAAAGAGAGAAAAAAGATGACAAGAATATTGGTTTATTTCCCTAAGTTTTGTAGAGCTTTATGCCAGTTTTAATCATAATGTCAAGTGCATCTACCTCAGTTAAAATCCCACGTGCACCATCCACCCTTCTGTGAAACACTCCCCAGACCTGATATAGATGTACCACACATATGAGGGAGGGATTAAAGATAAGCTGTACAGGCATTTTTTGGATTAAATCTAACATGGCTTCAGGACCATATAGACAGAATTTAGAGCTTGGGTTTTTTCTGGTGAGAGTATTCTTAGGAGGGGCTTTTATTTCACTTTAAGGGGTTAACGAGGGACTGTGAAGGGGAAATCCAGGGTGGAAGCCAATTAACATTACACCAACTCTGCAGTGAGGAAAGAAAGTTTGGAAAGGAAAAGATGGATTTCAGAAGACATATGAAGGTAAGAAAAATTTGTATTCCCAAGAATGCAATGGCTATAATGAGCTCTATTTTGTGAAAGACTATTTTGAATCCAAGAAAAGATAGGGAAGGTACTAATTGGTCTTTAAATTGGAAGGTGGAGGTGGAAAGGCTCTTTATAACAGGATATCATGCAATGGTATATATTGAGTCCTTTTTTCCTTTTTTTATTAAGTATTTTCTTTATTTATATTTCAAATGTTATCCCAAAATTCCCCCAGACCCTCCCCTCACTCCCCTAATCACCCACTCGAACTTCTTGGCCCTGGTGTTCCCCAGTACTGTGGCATATAAAGTTTGCAAGACCAAGGGGCCTCTCTTCCCAATGATGGTCGACTAGGCCATCTTCTGATACATATGCAGCTAGAGATATTAGCTCTGGGGATACTGGTTAGTTCATATTGTTGTTCCACCTATAGAGTTGCAGATCCCTTCAGCAACTTGGGTACATTATTTAGCTCCTCCATTGGGGGCCCTGTGTTCCATCTAATAGCTGACTGTGAGCATCCACTTCTGTGTTTGCCAGGCCCTGGCATATCCTCAAAAGAGACACCTATATCAGGGTCCTTTCAGCAAAATCATGCTGGTATATGCAATGGTGTCAGCGTTTGGAGGCAGATTATGGGATGGATCCCTGTATATGGCAGTCTCTAGATGGTCCATCCTTCCGTCTCAGCTCCAAACTTTGTCTCTGTAACTCCTTCCATGGGTGTTTTGTTCCCAATTCTAAGAAGGGGCAAAGTGTCCACACTTTAGTCTTCATTCTTCTTGAGTTTCATATGTCTTGCAAATTGTATCTTGTGAAACTTATAGATGAGGAAGTGGGGAAATTCTCGAAGATATGGGCACAGGGGGAAAATTCCTGAATAGAACAGCAATGGCTTGTGCTGTAAGATCGAGAATCGACAAATGGGACCTCATAAAATTACAAAGCTCTGTAAGGCAAAAGATACCATCAATAAGACAAAAAGTCCACCAGCGGATTGGGAAAGGATCTTTACCAATCCTAAATCAGATAGGGGACTAATATCCAATATATATATATATATAAAGAACTCAAGAAGGTGGACTCCAGAAAATCAAATAACCCCATTAAAAATGGGGATCAGAGCTAAACAAAGAATTCTCATCTGAGGAATATCGAAAGTCTGAGGCCTTTTTCTAAGTAATGTTTTAAAGCAGTGACCACAGCCTGCATAGAGTGGGCATCAGCATAGTCCTTGAGATTCATTTATTATGCTTTTGTTGCCTCTAAAGTTTTCTGTATATCTACGCAGAAGAATCTGTCAGCAAATTTCTTCTGGGAAACAGAGATCACCTAGAATTTATTTCTAGAATACAAATCTTTACCAAAAACAAACAAAAAAAAAACCCAAAACCAAAAAATCTTATGGTATTAGAAAGAATATGGCATATAGGTATTAGCATGCAATTCTAGCTTATGAGGAATGTGGTGGCAGAAGGATCTCAGAGTTTTACTATACAGCTTGCCTAGACTGTTTGGCAAATTCCAGTCTTGAAAGAAAAAATATCTCAAATCTACTCTTTGTAATATACATCTGCACCAAGCCAGTATTTGATGAGTGTTTAAGCATGCCTGCACTCATAAATTCTCCAAAGCTAGAATTGCATGCATAATGCTTTAATATATTCAGAAATACAATAATTGTAGTATGCCTACATACATGATTCATAAAGGACAACCCTTATCAGAATAGCTATTGGTATATACTGGGCTGTTGGAAGTAGTTAGGTATTTTTCATGAAGGCTTGCCTTAGAGGCTACCACATCTTTCAGGAAATGGTCCCATATACATATATGTGCAGGTGCCTTAAATGAACTCTGCTGTTATTAAAACAGAGGAAAAATATCTTCAAATGATATAGTGATAGTAATGATAGGGGAAGACATTCTAGTGTAGGGAATAGTCTAGATGTTTCCAAACATAAATTGTTCATATATTAATATTGAAGAAAATATTTTGTGTATTAAAATTAATTGTACCCGAGTATTATTTGCACCCAAGAAACAAAAATGAAGGTCTCTGGCATGCAGATATGTGTCCAAAACCCCATAAAACCTTACATATGCATGCACACAATCTTTGAGAATATACAAATTATTAAATATTTCTTTTCTAAAATAAATACTTCTTAAATGATTTATCATCATTACCCTATGAAATACCCTACAATAATTTTGTGTGTTTGGACCACGGGTTAAAGCTAACATTTCTTTGTAACATCCAAGTTATAGTAATCTATTAGACATAGGTATATTATTATGTATTCAGGCACCTATAAATTCCACTAAGGAAACCTGCCACAGACAGATAACAAAGAATCAGCAGATTACTCCATTTAGAATCTCAGAGTCATACTCAGAAGTGTGTGCAGAAATGAAGGTGTTTTTCCAGGTAGCCAGGATCTAGGGCTAAGTTGGTAGATGCTAGTTAGCCCCAAGGCACCACTGGATGGTTTTCTTTACTATAAGTTGATATCTAAGCCCAGGGTAAATTACATTTGATCCTATCTTCCCCTTTCAAATTTCCTGCTTTCCTGTAATACATGGGGCAGATAGAGAGACAGATGAATCAATAGCTCCTTTAGAGATCTCCAAGGTTACTACAGACATTTGCTTTCCATGCTGAGGTTTGATATCTCTCTTCTGAATGGTTCTTTGTCCATTTTCTATTTAAATGCACATAATTGGTCAATCAGAGGCAAACAGAGATAAGAAAGGTCTCTGTCGCCAGTGTTTTAACAGTTGACTTCTGGCTAGAGTCCAGCTCTCAAGCGGGTCTAGTCAAACCTGACTATAAGCTGCTCCAGAGAAAGACTGCTTGTGAATCCTGCAGGTGACAAAGTTAATGAATTCCCAGCATAGGCAGGTACTTGTAGGTATTCCCTACACCCCTGCTCTGAGATACAGCCTCCTATTTCATGTTCAGGAAATCTTTTCCTGCTTCTGAAGGTACTGCTTCTGATTTAAGATCTTTCAGCACTGCTTCAGTTTTAGATCACTGTACATTCTGTAGATTTAGTTATAAGGAATATAATTTGATTTGAGACTCAGTATCTGTTAGAAACTTTGCATGTGCTACTCATGACTCTTGGGAACCAATTGTAAGGACTTGTTATGTCAGAGACATTTATCACCTTGACTCTTCAGTCTCCTTGAGACCCTCAATTTTGAAAATATTATCTGTTACCCAAGTCCCTCAGAGAGCAATGAGGTCTAACACTGGCAGTCTTCCTTATTATCAGCCTGCTTCCATCAAGGGTTTTAAATGTTAATTTTCCAATTCATATTATATAGTCAGGTTTAAATTGTGACCTTGCCTGGAAAATAATGGTTTATATGGATTGTTTTCTCTTTCATGTGTGACTCTTCCTGTCTATGAAGTCAGGAATGTGATGAATATCTTGGAATATTAATTGTCTCTCTGTAGCATTAAGCTAGTATTTCATACTCCCATTGAAAGAAATTTAGCCACTAGATTTTCTTAGCGCACTTTGACAGCATATCCTCCACTGACTGACCCTTATTAATCATCAATATTCAGTTTCTACCAATTACTTCTCTATAACATGTCATGTCTTTTTATACAGCTGTCCTGTTTTGTCTGAGTTGCTCCTTGTAACCACAATTTTTGTCATTTTTTATTAAAAGTAAATTCTTTTATACAATACTCTTGACCACAAATTTCTCTTCCTTCTATACTCACAGCTCCTCTTTTTCCCATGCATCCACTCTCCTTTCATTTCTCTTCAGAAAAGAGCAAAGCTACAAAAGGCAACAACCGAACACAACAAAACAAGATTCATCATGAGAAGGGAAAATAAAAAAGACCTTCATAGCAACACTGAACAATAGAATTCAAAAGGAGGAAATTATTTCCAAGAGCAGGCAAAAGAGTCAGAGACAAACCTGGTCATACTCAGGAAGGCCGCAAAACACTAGACCAACAACCATAATATATACCCCGAGAACCTGGGGAAGACCCTGGCAGGGCTACTGAATCAAGTCAGCAGTAATGATATGTGCTCAGAGAGACTGACACAGCAACATAAATCTTTCTCAATTGTATATATCATATATTATCTTGAGGACTTTTGTGTCCTATGTAATTTTGAGGTTTTCCTTTTTGTGTAACATCTGAGGGCCAAAGAATTTAGGATTGGAAGTGGTAATCAATATAGATTCCATAAAGACAACTCAACAAAGAAAGCACAAGCAATCAAACAGGTATTACATCACTGAGAAACATCAAAGGAAAAAGTTCACATACCTAAAAGAATGATATGTTTAAAGGAAAGGATGGCAAAGCTGTGGGTATATTGAAATAGGTATAGACATAGAAATAAAATGAGATAAAAAGAAAATCAATGAGATAAATAAAAACAGAGAATAAACAGTGGAAGATAAGAAGGGGAGAAAGACCATCTTTATTATTGTGCATGGCCTTACTCAAAGGCTTGAGTTTTGTAATAGCTTTGGGCAAGGGAAACACAAATTCAGTTCTCATGATAGCTAACTTGGAGTCGTTATGTTCTCATGGAAATAGGCCAAATGGAGCAAATCAAAAGATGGATTTGACTCCTGGGAGTCTCCCACATCCCAGGTCTCTGTGAATTCCTAGATATTCTCTCAACCACCCACCACCAACCCCAGTAGCTGCATATTTCCTTCCATCCTCCAGGTCCTCTGAGCCTCAGCCCTGTCTCCCTGAACAGCTGATTCTATCCCTGATCTCCTGCCTACTCTCCTCTCCCACATAGATCCCTCCTTCCTCTGACTCCCATGACAATTTTGTTCCCCTTCTAAGTATGATTTAAGCATCCTTACTTGGGCTTCCCTTCTTATATAGCTTTGTTGGTTTTGTGGGATATATCATGGATATTCTGTACCTTTTGGCTAATATCTACTTATCATTGAATATCCACCATGCTTTTACTTTTGGGCCTAGATTACCTCATTCAGGATGATATTTTCAAGTTTCATCAATTTTCCTGCAAAATTAATGACTCCCATATTTTTAATCGCTGAATGGTATTCCATTATGTAAATGAACCACATCTTTTGTATCCACTTTTCATTTGGTGGATGTCTGGATTGCTCTGAGTTTCTGGCTATTAGGAATAAAGCTGCTACAAACATAGTGGAGTATGTGTTCATGTGATATGTCAGAGCACCTTTTGGGTATATACACAGGAGGTCAATTACTAGGTCTTCAGAAGAATAATTCCCAATTTTCTGAGAAATTTCCAGATGTATTTCCATACTGGTTGTACAAGTTTGAGATTTCACCAGCAATGGAGAAGTGTTGCTCTTTCCCTCCTTGCCAGCATGTGCAGTTGCTTGATTTTTTTTTTTTTTGTCTTTACAATTATGATCGGTGTAGGATAAAATCTCAGAGTTGATGTCCATGACTTTAGTCAAGATGGGAATATGGAACCTGAAGAGACCAATTCCAGCAGCCATACAGAACCTCCAGTGGAAGGATGGGAAAACCAACCTACCTATAAATCTTTCAACACTAAAATGATCCATCCTAAAACAAATGTACATTTATGGAACAGAGACTGAAGGAATGGACAAGTGGCAATGTATCTACCATCCCCACCCTCATCCCACATATATGTAGCTGAGGTGTTTCTTATCTGGTCTCACTGGGAGAGGATTTATATAATCTTGCATAGACTTAATCTATGGGGGTAGTGGTACCTGGGGTGGGGAGGACCCTCTCAGTATTGAAAAGAATGGGATGGGTTATAAACCCTGAGTTGGGGGACCAGGAGCTAGTCAGTATTTGGGATGTAATAAAATAAATTAATTTTAAAAAGTTGGATTTGATTTTAGGTTGGCGCTTAGAACTATAGACATAATAGGAGGATGGTGTCTGGATGGGTACTTTACAGAAGTTGGAGGAGCCAGAGATCTTTAACTTGTCAATGTTTTCTCCACTACTATTACTTTAAAGTTTGTCTATCATTTTAATGGTGTTTTTTTTTTTTTTTTATTTTGGTTAATGACTATAATGGCTTTAAACACTAAGTAGCTAAAATGATTTTATTAAGAGCATTTTTAAAAGCATGTCATCATACTGTGTCTTATGATAGCTAAGCCTTCAAGGTTTTAATGGAGAAACAAAACATAATAAAAGCTACTTGATACTGCATATCTGCTAGTTTACTTTTCATTAGTATGGGTGGTATCTTAGCAAGAAATCATTCTTGATGTGACATTCCTCATGTAAACATACTTGTGTCTGCTTAGAAATCTCCCATCTGTTCCCTACTGCAACACCATTCTGATACAAATTTGAGTGAGCTGTTATAGCACAGGACAGAAATTATTTGAGGAGTAATGGGAACTTTCGAGGAAATACCACACCAGCAAAACAGAAGACATGTACAGAAGATCAAAGTTGGTGGAATGATAGATAAGGAGATAGGAAATGCTTTAACATGGTTGGAAATGAGTTGTAAAACATTCATTTAATTGTATTTATAAAGAATTTACATTTTTACATTTGAGGATCTCAGAGACTGAACCACCAACAAAAGGACATAAACAGGCTAGATCTAGGTCTCCAAAATATATGTAGCAAAGGTTAAAAAGGAAGGCAAAAATATAAGCACAGAGAACCTAGTGACGGCAGGGGCAAGCCCAGTTCATGTGACTTCATTGTGTCTGTGAGTTCATATGAGCTTTGCTCTTGTTGATTTAATTTGATTTCAGTGTGTCCTCCATCTCTTCTGTCTCTGACCTTCTTGGAGCTTCTTCTTCCCTGAGCTTTAGGCATAGAGTTTAGTGGAGAAATCCATTTAGAGCTGACTCTTTCATGGACTCTCACTTTTTGTGTCATGTCTGCCAGTAGGTCTCTTCATTTGTTTTTATCTGCTGCAGATGGAACTTATCTGATGATCGTTGCAAAAAGCACCAATCTTCCATGATTCTATTGTTTGTGACTTGGTTAACATAGACTGCAAGCTAATAATTAAATAAAAGTATTTTTATATCACATTTTTGTCTTAGTCTGTATTAGGATATTTTTTTCGAGATCCATAAATTTGCCTGTAATTTTTATGATTTATTGATTTTAACAGATGAGTAATATAAAATTGTGTAAGTGTATCACATTTATCAATTTTCAGTTGAAACCATCTTAATTATTTCCAATTTTTGTCTCTAACGAATAGAGAAACAATGAACATAGTGATCAAGTGTCTCTATGGTGGGATGAATCACCATTTGGGTATCTTCCTACATGGGTTAAAACTGGAACATGAAGAAGACTGATTCTTATCTTCCTGAAGAATTACCACACTGATTTCCATAGTAGTGGTCTAAGTTTGCACTCCCATAGAAATATTTATGAGAGTCCTTCTTACTTGAAATCATGAATAGCACGAGTTTTCATATAATTTACTGTTCTTAGTCATTCTAACATGGGTAAAATGAAGTTCCAAACTAGTTTTCTTTTTGCTTTTGCCTGATGGTTAAGCATATTAAACATTTTTTTAAAAGTTTCTCAGATTTTTGATGTTTCATTATTGAGAATCCTTGCTTTTGATTCATAGTCCATTTTTTTTTTGGAAATTTTGTTTATTTACATTTCAAATTTTATCCCCTTTCCCAAATCTCCCCCAAAAGATCCCCTACCCCATCCCCCTTTTTTAAACCTCAGAAACTGGATGATATTGAAACAGCTTTTTAACCTTCAAGAAAAACTTTTCACTCCCAGGGATCTAGGTTAGTTCATTCTGCTGTTCTTCCTGTGGAGTTCCAATCCTTTTCAGGGCCTTCAATCCTTACCCTAACTCTATCATAAGAGTCCCTGGCCAGTTTCAATGTTTTTCTGTGAGTATATTCATCAGTCTCAATCAGCTGCTGTGTTGAGCCTCTCAGAGGACAGTTATGCTAGGCTCTTGTCTTCAAGCATACAGAGTATCACTAATAAGGTCAGGGATTGGTGTTTGCCCATGGGATGTTTTAAAGTTGGGCTAGTTATTGGTTGGCCATTCATTCAGTCTCTGTTCCATCTTTAATACCGCATTTCTTTTAGACAGAAAAAACAAAAAACTTTGGATCAAAAGTTTTGTGGATGGGTAGGTGTCCTTACCACTCTACTTGAGATCCTGCTTGGTTACAAGACTTTTCAGGTTCCATATCCCCACTATTGGGCATTTTAGCTAAGGTCACTGTACTGACTCCTTGGAGCCTCATCCATTCCAAGTCTCTGGAACTTCCTAGAGATTCCCCCCAAACCCACCACCCAGGCTGCTGCAGATTTCCATTCATCCTCTTAGCCCTCTGTGCCTCTCCCCTGTCTCTTCCCACATATATCCTAGCTCCCTTATTTCCCTTTCCCCTGCCCCCCTGGAAGCTCTCAGATTCTGAGCCACCAACCAGAGTACATATACAGGCTAGAAGAATGTCCCTGACACATATGGAACAGATGTGCAGCTCAGTCTCCATATTGTTTCTCCAACAACTGGAATAGAGGCTCTCCCTAAGCTGTATCGTGACTGTGGTATCTGTTACAAAACAGGGCTAACTTCTTTGACATTAGTGGGAAAGAATGTGTTTAATCTGGCAGAGGCATGATGTGCCAAGTTAGAGAGAGACCTGGGGAACCCAACCCTCTCAGAGTAGAAGGGGAGGTGGAACAGGGGTGGAAGTCTGTGAGGGGATGACTGGGAGGGGGCAACATTTAGGATATAGTAAATGATGTAGGATATAAATAAATGAGTGAATTAATAAATGTAAATAAAAATTAAAAATAAAACGAAGCAAAAGATAAACAAACAAAAGCAGGTGTTGAAGAGGTAGCTCAGCAGTTAAGAACACTTGAAGTTTCAGGATCAGTTCGTGTACATGTATGGTGATTTAACAGCCATATTTTCTTAAGTTTCAAAGGATGCATTGTCCTTTTATGAGCAATGCAGACACTTCATATATTAGATACACAGTCCTACCTGTAGGCAAAATACCATACACATAAAATTAAAATGCGTAAATCTTAAGAAAAAGAAACAATAAACCATCTGTAAGTATTACATTAGGAATCAAGTTAACAGTCCAAGAATTATTTGAAGACATCTCTGCTAGTATAAGAATAAGGTTGAAACCTGGATATGTAATTTTGCATGGTCCACCTGAAGAAATAAATGTCAACAGAGTGATTTACAAAGAAAAACAAATGAGAGGGAGGGGGAGAGAGAGAGAGAGAGAGAGAGAGAGAGAGAGAGAGAGAGAGAGAGAGAGAGAGAGAGAGAGAGAGATATGAAGGAAGTAAACATTTTCATGACCTCTAGTCCCTTTGCTGAAACCCCCCAAAACTTGGTCAGTTTGAGGAACCTGTGGTAAATTCAAACAAAATGTTCAGTCTTTATTCACAAATGGTTATATAAGACAGAAAATAAAATTTCTGTAGGGTTATGACTTCTTCAGATTTTATTTTCCCTAAAATCTATGCAGCATTGTCTTAGCCAATTATATAATTGGATGCTGGCCTTTGATCAGATTGATCAACAGGACTACTTTATTTCAAAAAACTGACGGATATTTTCTTATTTAAGTTTCAATAACACTGATTTTTGTCATTTTTCTATTTCTGAGCATTGGTGTAACAAAACTATTTTATTTTCTCATGACCATGGTAGAAACTCTTTTCCATCCTGTTACTGTGGATTCGATTTCTTTATATCCAGTCTTATATTTCATTCAGAGGTGATTATGGCATAATATTTTATGTTTATAAGAATCAACTGAAATCACACTGAAAGTAAATAATAGCAATTTTGCTTTGAGTTTACGTGATAAGGAGCTGGAAATCAATAAGAAGTGATTTTAGTTATTTATAAGAGAACATTATGTTCATTTGTAGAAAAACTTAGTTGGGGTTGATAGACCTTAAGTCTTTTAAGGATTTGTCCAGAAATCAAAGAGCTACTAGATGCTAATTCTTGAACTACCTTAGAAATCTTAGGAGAAGAAGCACAGACTTTCTCCATAAAAGGATTACCACCACAGTGCTAATGCATAGATGAGTATCTGAGCCTTTAGTTTCCTGTAGCCTCCATGTGAAATATAATGTAGACCTGGGAGAAAGAGAAACAGTTCTCCATGAATAAGGTTTGTTTGACTGAACTGTCAAGACAATGACTACTATGCATATGCCGATGTTCTTTTTGCTCCTTCCCTGCTACACGTTCCATCCTTCCCTAGATTTTCACATTATTACATGCGAGAAGTTAAAAAAAATGTATGAAAAATAACTCTAGGTTCCAAGGATGTGATTCAGTGTTAAAAAAATCACTGAATACATGAACTTCTGGTTCTCTGCAACAGTAGAAATTTTATTCCAATTAGAAAATATATTAACTTCATCAAAAGGAGAATTAATAGGTTCTCTGGCCTTATGAATATATATATATATATATATATATATATATATATATATATGTTCACAAACATGATATTTTCAATAGATCTCTTACAAAATTTCAGGACAAGTGGATAGCATATGAAAGTTGGATTCCTTACTCAACAGTACACAAAACAACAGTAATATATGAGTTAATCAATGTCATAATGAGAACAAGTATAACTAAGACAGGAGCAAAACAGCCAAAAGAAAAATATATAATAGCCATTCATATAAGGTATGAGCTTTTAAAATGTAACTTAGCCATTCAAATGGGTGTTACAAAAATAAGGGACTTTGATAGAATGATATTTGCCTATCTATCTATCTATCTATCTATCTATCTATCTATCTATCTATCTATCTATCTATCTATCTCTCTGCCTGTCTGTCTATCATCTGACTGTCTATTTGCAATATACTTGCTTATATTATATTGTGTAATTATGTATAAAATACAGTCTTTATCTGTGGCTTTTCATAGTCTAATCATCTTCTTTTGTTTTGTTGTGGATTATCTTGCATGTACACCAGATATAGTACACGATGACAATGTGTACACTCAGCCAAAATTGGCAGAATCACTATTGCTTTAACATAAAAAATTAAATGCTGGTTAACAGTCTTCTTTCTAATTTTGTAGAACACATATAAGGGGAAATTATACTGTGAATCCAGCCAATCCAACACTTTTCAAATGGCTTGAAAAGTATTCCTGAGTATAACACAACCAAGGACTAAAATTACCATTCTCTAGAGATTAAAAAAACAAAGAACAAAACAAAACAAAACAAAACAAAAACTATTCAAAACAGACTATCCCACAAGTCATTGTACTGTTTCACCAAAGAATTTGGAGGTATTTCTTAAACACTTTGACTGTGAGTAGTATAGGACCTTTGTATTGGTAACACCAATCAAACCATAATCAAACTTCAACATCATATACCCTTATTCTAAAACACATATGAGGTATTATGACCTAAGGCATCAGAGGAGAGATGGTGTAACAGCACGCAATCTCTCCTCATATTTTTATCATAATCAAGGTAGAAGGCTTATGTTGAAATACCTAACCATTCCAACCATGTTTTCCAAACATAGAGGTAATTATAGAGGAGACAAAAAATAAAATAAAGCTTGTACTCTGACTCTGAATAGATCCAATAAAAGCCTGCTCACTGCTCTTCCAAAGGTTGTTGAAATAACCAGAGAAGTAAACCTCATCAGGGTCCCTATTCTTTGGTTCTGCCCACGTTGATCACAATTTATCCAGATAAGCTATTCTTCACTCCCATAATATGATGTTTTTATAAAAAGGTAAAGAGAAGGGGGATAGGTTTGTTTGGATGTGTGGTGAGGTGTGGGGAAGAGAGTATCTCTGTGGGACCCTTCTGAGGCATCCCTTTCCCCTGAGAAACCAGTCACAGGATGGTATAGTGTAGAATAGAGTTTATTCAGGGCATAGAGAGGGGATTTAAGAGGGTAGTAGAGACAAAGAAAGGCAAAGAAGAGGCATAGAGAAGTAGAGGCTGACCATGAGTGTGTGGAGAGAGAGAGAGGGAAGGGGAATGGGGAAGAGAGGGGAAAAGATGAGAGAATAGAGCAAGAGTAGGAAGGCAAGAGCAAGAGAGAGTGGAAGGGGGAAGCTGTTCCTTTTATAGTGAGTCAGACATAGCTGGCTGTTGCCAGGTAACTGTTGGGCAGAGCTTCGACAAAATGCTAACAATCCCCCATTTTGGTTTAATGAAAAAAGAAAAAAAAATAGAAAGAGGCAATGTTGGAGCAGGAATAGGTTGTCCTGATCTCTAAGTACTTCTTGTTGACTTTGGGGCAACATGTCTCTAGGAAATCTAGAAGTATAAGTATGGGAATGTTGGTTCAGTCTTAGAAAAATTGGGAGTTTCCTTGTTGTTCAGGGTCTATGGAACCATCTGTGGATAGAACAGAAGGAACAAGTCAAGTAGAAATATCTGTGTCTGTGGGAGAAGATTGGAGCATATGTGGGTTGCTTCTCTGGAGCTTCCCTGGATGTAGTAAGTGCCTGGACTTGACAAGATGCTGAAACACACAGAGAAACACACACACACACACACACACACACACACACACACACACACACATCCCCTTCCCTCTCTCTCTCCACACGCTCATGGTCAGCCTCTACTTCTCTATGCCTCTTCTTTGCCTTTCTTTGTCTCTACTATCCTCTTAAATCCTCTCTCTCTCTCTCTCTCTCTCTCTCTCTCTATATATATATATATATATATATATATATATATATATACACACAATAGGTAGAGAATATATATATATATATATATATATATATATATATATATATATATATATACACACACACACACAATAGGTAGAGAATAAGATTAAGTACATTTGGGAGAAAGAAATTTTTTTCTTAGATGTATATTTGAGACACAGAGGAATCCCACCCTCCGGAATAGGTAGTAAGTGGGAACTTTAGGCTGTTGATTAGCAGATGTTCTTATCTAGATCGAGTCTATTTGGTCCATAAGAGGTAGATCTGAGTGCATTTACTGTAGTTTATACGTTTATCAAAGAGATAGCAACATGAACATTCTTTAAGATGAGCCTTCTGTGGAGCAGAAGGAACAAGAATTTGTGATTATATAGTTGAATCTTATAGTGGAATGTTTAATTAGATTTAGGCAAATTTATAAGAACTCAAATAATGTTAGTACAGTGACAGAGCAAGAAGAAGAAATATGAACCATTTAATCAATGGAAACTGAGTTTAGGTAAGGAAGTAATAGATTACAACTGTGAAAGCTTACATCTGAACTTGTGAATCATTTATCATGAAGTCTAAGAAATTTGGCACTCTTAGCTAGTTAGCGAATCAATAGGTAGATGTAGTGGTGGATTACCTTAGGGTTAGGAGCTAGGTCTGTTTTATAGCGGTCAAGCTATAGCTACCTTAGCTGCCAATGTACTCTGAAATCTGAGGGAAGAATAAATTAGAATCTAGGGTCATATATTTTAAAAAATGACAGAGTTCATCTATAGCCCAAACAGTTCCCTGTGGTGTCTGAGGTCTCCATGGCAACTTGGGTGGATTCAGCTTGCCTTTCAAGCCAAGAAGACTGAGGGCTTTTTATGAAGACCCACCCTTTTTTTTCCTGTGGATCAGATTAACTTATGAAATGAGAAATGGCTCACCTTGACTTAGACAATATGAGACATTTGACTCTCTAATCTGTCCACAGTGTTACTCGGTAGCTTTCAAACCACAATCCAGGCATTCTCTTGTATCTGTATACATATCTTCTGAGACCTTGTAGGGTAACCTGTTAGGCTTTGGAAGATTATATCTGTCATAAACATATTAATTATATTAATAATTAGCAAACTTCTGAGATGATTGAGGGCTTAGTTGGTTGGTAATATCTGAATAGAGCACACCATAATTTAATGGCAGTATCAAAAATCATTATTTATCCAGACAGAATATGAATAAAAATCTTAAGTATCTTTGACAGGTTGTGTAAGTAGAGAAAAACACTTTTTGTGTTAGTAGAGAAACACTTGGCTTACAGTTGGTATGGACCAGAATGGAAAGAATCAGAAAGCTGAAGGTTATGTCTTGAGACAGTAGTGATAGAAAGTATGTCCAGGCAGGTTCAGGCCTATTATAGAAACTGAGCACACAAGCCATGGAAGTGGGCCAGTCTGTAGAAAGAGAGACAGGAACACATGGATATGTAGTTGAGGCACCAGGTACACAGCTGGGCTGGGGGCATGGGACACATGCAAAGCTTGAAGAGCACAAATTGCTTCAGAAACTTGAAGTTCTTATCATACAGATAGTTCACTTTCTTAATTAGAGTCATACCAAGGTGGGTGGATAGGGGTCCAGGGTGGGGAGGAGGATATAGGGAACTTTCAGGATAGCATCTGAAATGTATATAGAGGGATTATCTAATAAAAAAAATGAGCACAGATTGCTAGGAGTCATGATTACAGTGGCCAAGATAGTGCAGGGCCTCAGCATAGACAAATGGAGGTGGTAATAGTGACAAGGGGTAGGGAAGTTCTGTCGTATGCACTGCTTGGACACAGGTGGAGCAGAGCTTCCTCCTGGCAGCTGGAAGCCCCAGCACAGTGCTTCCCACTGCTTGCGAGAGCTTTCCCAACCCACATTCTGGAGTCCATGTTTGGCAGGGGTAGTAATGTGTACACTATGCCTGTGGTAGGCAGCTTGTACTCACTTCATGAATGCCAGACAGGCCTCAGGTGGCCAAAGAAAGCAGTAGCAACAGCCACAGGAGCAGATAAGACATGGCCAAAGCTGCTTTTCACAAAGCTGTAATCTGAGCAGCCAGGCAGGGATAGTGCCAGACTTAGTGGGCAGAGCACAGGACCCCTGAGAGAGAGAGAGAGAGAGAGAGAGAGAGAGAGAGAGAGAGAGAGAGAGAGAGAGAGAGAGAGAGAGAGAGAGTGCAAGTTTCTAGAATGGGAAAGCAACAACTCTGCAGATTCTAGAATGGGAAAGCAACAACTCTGCAGAGTCTCCTGAAGGATGCAAGGGGCAGGGCCAGACCCACTTTTTCATGAGGCCAACAGGGAGCAGAGCAAATAGCAAGAGAATTAGGCCTATTCTGGGCTGGCAGAAGAGTGGCCAGAATGGTGCTGAGAGAAAGTGAATGATAGGGGAAAGAGAGAAGCCTATGCTATGAATAGCTAGCAAGAGATTCGTTTAAAGTGCCAGTTAGGGGTCCTGTAGAGATATTTCTTTCTGTTTACTGTGAATTAGACGAAGATATCCCAGTAAGTAAGGACAAGTTGGCAAAGACCAACCCATGGGTGAAAATATGATTATTAACTACCCTTACCAGCATCCTGAGGATATTATTAATAACCAGAGAGATTTCTAGCACGGGACAGACCACTAGGTCACCACATGATGGGCTGGGGGCTACACTCTGGGCCGGTGCCCTTGAGCTACAGCGAGTGGTTTACCCAGGCCTGGGGGAAAGAAACTGTCTCAAAAGAGAGAGGAAAATCCTATCTAAGGGGGAAAGTCCTAGAATTAGGGTCAGTGAAAAGACTGAATATCAAGGGCAGCAAAACAGGGGTAGCTTCGAGCTCAAGAACTCTCCCCTGGGACCGTGGAGACATTTTCTTTGACCAGTGGGTGGAGAGGACTTACCATTTCGTCATTTTAGGTTAGTGAATATTGTATCTCAATGTGATAGTGGGGGTGGAAGAGAGGTGCAAACCTGCAGAGTTTCTAAATCCAAGTCATGGGAACCATATGA
This sequence comes from Mus caroli, assembly GCF_978045245.1. Lineage (NCBI taxonomy): Eukaryota > Metazoa > Chordata > Mammalia > Rodentia > Muridae > Mus > Mus caroli. The sequence continues at coordinate 85,261,933 of NW_028227263.1, forward strand.
TGTGTTTATAAAAAGATAAGAAGAGAGGGAATATGTTTTGGTGGATGTGTAGTGTGGTGTTGGGAAGATGGTGCCTTGGCAGTCCCATGCTGAGTCATCTCTTCCCCATGAGTGACCAGCTACACGATGGTATAGTATAGAATAGAATTTATTCCGGGCATAGGGTGGGGAGTTAAGAGGGTAGTAGAGGCAGAGAAAGGAGAGAGAGAGAGAGAGAGAGAGAGAGAGAGAGAGAGAACGAACTAGAGGCTGGCCAAGAGCACATGGAGAGAGAGTGGGGAATAGAATGGAAATAGAGGAGGGAAGAGATGAGAAGACAGAGCAGGAGCTGGAAGGAAAGAGAAAGAGAGAAGATGGGACAAGCAGCCCTTTTTATAGGGAGTCATGAAAATCTAGTTGTTGTGAGGTAATGGTGGGGCAGAACATAGACAAAATGATAACAGTTTTGATCTCTGAGAAGAAAATCTCAGAGATCTCTACCTGAGATGGGTAGAAGGCCACATAGCTAAACAAGGCAAATCGTATCTGACTTCTAAAAATAAGATGCCGTGTACTAAAATGGTTTGAGAGGAAAAAATGAGACTAGGCTTGAGGCTTGCATCAAAACTAGAATAATAAGGATACACAGGACCCAAGAAAATAATCTCTGAAGTTCAGTCTTCTCAAACCTATGTTCAATTCATTGTCCACAGCAGGGAATAAACAAAGTGATCTCATAGGTGAGCATATCTTGTGTAAGAGGACATGGTATCTGCTTTTAATACCAGATATAGCTGTAGAATCTTTAAAATACTTTTAGAATTCCAAGCCTAATCATACATATGCGCCAAAGACCTTGTATACATAGGAAAACCTAAACACACCAATACATAGATACACATTCACACACATGTATTATTCAGAGCTTTAACTGATTTTTAAAAAAGGAACATATGCTGCTAGTTACCATTTTAATCTAGACGCAGTTTTATACTGTCTGTATTATATTTCAAATCCTTCTGCTATTTTTTCAAGGTTAAGCCTATGTACAAAGCATATTGTATTGATGAAAAACTAGGTGACTTTCCTGAAAATAGTAAAAAAAAAATATTAGTAACTTATCATGGCACCATGCTCAATACATCAGTAAGAATATGATGTATGAATATTTAGACAGTATGATTTTCACAGATTAATGAATTTAATGATTTAGAATGCATTGGTATGTAAATAGATCAATTAATGAAAAAAGAAAAAAGAAACAAGGGCTCAGGCATTAGTCAGCCTCATTCATAAAGGCAGAAGAGAAACAACTAAGCAGAGAGTAACTGAAAGAGTATCTGTGCATGAACTAGATGATAACAGAATCTAGCAGCTAAGTGGACTGGTCTCTCTAATCATATAGCCTCTGTTTGCACTCAGTGCCATTTTTTGGGCACTACATGGGTTTTGGCCAGGAACCATGTTAACAATGTAAGTTTTCAAATCCCTGGACTTTCATTGTTTAGACCACAACTATCTACAGAACTAGTACCGTTGTTCTGATGGTGTCAAATGATGGGATACACTCCACACATTATTTATAGCATCGATGAATACTCTAGGTTCTAGGGCCAATAGATATCTGGTGAGGTAAATAATAGTGATCAAGATGGCAGACAGAATATGTTTTTCTTTTGTACACAAGGATGCCAGTATATCTGGGAATAAATTCAGGAATAAATTACTAGTTTAATGGTCTTAAAATCTAAACAGAAGCTGGGCAGTGGTGGCACACGCCTTTAATCCCAGCACTTGGGAGGCAGAGGCAGGCAGATTTCTGAGTTCAAGGACAGCCTGGTCTACAAAGTGAGTTCCAGGACAGCCAGGGATACACAGAGAAACCCTGTCTCAAACAAAACAAAACAAAACAAAATTCCAAACAGATTTAAAAAAATTCAGAAAATCCTCCTTACATTTTAGTAAAAATTCAACAGACAATTATCAGAATCATACTTCTATGATGGCCAATATCCACAGTAGGTTATGTGAATGACCTTTATATATATATATATATATATATATATATATATATATATATATGTGTGTGTGTGTGTGTGTGTAACTCTTCCTTCAAACACATATACACCATTTTCAAACAAATATTTTCATCAGATTTTTCCCTTCTCCAACATCACTAACTCCCTGCCAACATTTCTGCTTTTATGCAAAGTCCCTTTCTCCCACTGTCTGTCAGTAGGCCTTCCCAGAACAATAGAAAGAAAACAAAATGAACATCAAAAAAGAAATAATAAAATAGAAAGGCAGACAGAAGAAAGACAGAAACCACCACCTCCACCACAATGACCACCACCATAACAGCAACTACTCTATTTAACAAAAAAACAATTATGCAAGATCTCCAAAAAAAAGTAAAATTATAACCACATGCACACATATACACAAAACATGAAAGAAAATGCAAGGTTTTTTTTTGTCTCTGCAAATATGTACTGCTCTGTAGTGTGGTTGTTATAACCAGTCACACTCAATTAGAAAAAAACCCTTAATTTTTAGCTTCATTGCCAATAGACATGAACTGCACACAACTTCCTGCTTAGCAGTGTCTACTTTCCCTCCTCAGTGTTGGTATTTCTCTGTATTTTGAAACAGCTTAGATCCCGTGTTTGCTGCCACAGTCTCTGTGAGTAACTATGCTGGTCAGAAAAGTTATATTTGATTTCTTTTTATTGGAGTCACCCACCACATTAGGCCCTTTTACAGTCTTTCTGCCTCCTTTGCAACATAGATGTCTGAGGATTAAGTGGAAAGTCTTGATGAAGACAGAACTCTTAAGACCTAGTACTTTACAGTCTCTCATCTTCGACACATAATCCACCTGAACATCTCTTTCCTATTTCTTATCTAGTGCAAGCAGAAGCCCCTCTGATGAGGCTTAAGTGATGCACAGATTTATGGATTAAATGATATGTAATTAGGACATTTTCTTTTATTTTTATATTTTTAGCATAATAAGATCAATAGTTGTTTTGGGTTTTGTTTTGGTATTTATTTATCTATTTATTTATTTATTTATTTATATTTTTCTGCATAGTTATTTTATCTATTAGGCTCAGGTTTTTGTCCCTGTTGGCACTGTGAGGTATGGCTTCTGTCTCATGGAATTGGAAACCTGCTGCTTTGTGAAAAGGAAATGGAGGAACTATACCTAACTGGGGTGGAAGGATGGGAAAATGGCTGGATGTATTGTATTTTAGAAGAATCAAAAGTAGTTAATTACAGTCAGACTGCATCACTCTCTCCCAGCTGGGATGTCAGAGTGCTGCCATGCAAATCAGAGAAGGTAGAACAAAGTCCAGGATGGGGGTCCCAGCCTGTGTTTTTCTGGGTGAGAAACAGAGGGACTGATGCTGTGGTTCTCAATCTCCTGTGTACCCACATGTTTCTGGGGTTCAAAAGGAATTGAAAACAGTGGTCCATGAATTTCTCCTTTTTGTAGCAAGGCAATAAGGGTATCGTTGACCTAAGACGGAAAAGAATCAGGTCTGATCCCCAATGAGTGAATAAAGAGGGGCTAGAAGAGAGAAGGCCTTTTCAGGGAGATTTAGGTGTGGCTGTTTATGAGGTAGGCCTCCACCCCACTCTACTCCCCCCACAGTAATCCTTGATGAAGCAGATTGTCTTGCTTATCCAAACTGCTTATTTATGGAAGTTGTGAATGCATAAGTCTTACTCAGGGTGAACCAGAGATATACCTTTTTCAGGAATGGATGACCAGGATAGGAAGCTCATTGGCTAAATACTTGGAGCCTATCTATATTCCTATGTAGCACGGAGAACTCTAGGTTTTGATGCTACATGATTGAATGCCATGGTCTTTTCATTGGCGTGACATGGTTATGTGTTCCAGGACAGGTAGAATGTGACTAGGAGCTGGTTCCAACACCTGCCATTCTCAATTATGAGATTCCCTGGTTTTTTTTCTGCACTTAACAGTTCTTCCATTTTTGTTAGGGTCCAATTGGCCAACAGATTTCTCAGGTAATTATTATGAAAGTATGACATATTGCTGGCTTTGTAAGTGATAATAGTGATTTGTTTCCTCCTCTAGTAACATGCAGCTTATCTTTCATCCATATTAAATGTAGTTAGTAGCAGTGAAGGTAGCAGATATATTTCTTCTTTCTGATGATAAAATAAGTAGTAACGTATGCAACAGAGCTATACAGTGTGGAGATTTAACCATAGGTTTGGAAATGCTGGGTGATGCTTAATTGGGATACTATGAAACCCATTTGGCCAACAACTCACCAAAATGGTTAATTGGTTTCACTGGAGATTTCACCTCATGTTATACAATACATATTTGTGTAAATATATCTCCAAGTATAGTGTATTTCCATTCAAATAGACACACACACACACAGATTTTTTGAGTGTTATTCTAGAGTACTGTATATACCTTATTTCCAACCTTCCTTCTCCTAAACTTTTCCCATTATATTTCTTCTCCATGCAGTACCAAAAAGATTTCTACTTCTTATTAATTGTTATTATTGTGTCTTACAGATATAAATGTACACACAACAACTCCTTGATGTGTAAATTATGTGGTAATCATATGTATTTATATGTGTTTAGGGCTGATTGATTGGCAATGAATACTCTATCAGTTGTGTTCTTTGAAAAGAACGATTCAATCTCTTTTAGCATACATCATTTGCCATTAGATTTTCAGCTAAGTGTGAGATCTTGAGAAATTTTCCCATCAGTATTGGAAAAATGATTTATGGTGTTAATGTACTAATAATTTTAGGTATTTATGTTTTTGAAATGTATTTGTAGTTTTTTATACTGTATGGAAATCCTTTTTCACAGCAGACATCTTTATTCTCTGGATCTTATAATCTATGTATGCACTTCCTGAAATGCTGTCACATTCTTGAAATTATTTTGAGTTTTTTGAATTCATCAATTGGGTTAGAAGCAATACTTTCACTTGTTCCTCAAAGCTCTAGAAGTTATGCAACACTAATGGTTTTTGTGTGCTTCAAAATGAAGATTTTGCTAAGAGTGATAATGAAGCTTGTCTGTGAGTATAAGCCTAAATATTTAAAATACATTTAAAATTATACTGTATCAGGAAAATTAGCAGAAGACAATTTCTTTAAGGATTCCTGATCTCAAAACCATGTGTAGTAAGTTATGTTTTTCTGTATTGGGCATGAAGCAATTTTCTCCCTGACAATAATATTTATTCACCAAATATAAAATGAAAAGTTGATATTTTCTTTGAGCACCAAGCCACTAATATCCTTTCAAGGATTGAGATTTGGCAACATGTAAAATAGGTAAAATTATGACATTTACATTGAAATTTTGAGATACTTATTTTTGCAGTGTTTAATATGCCATGGTGGTAAGGAGTAGAAAAATCACTGCCTGACTGACATAACAAACAGTCAGAGTATAAAATTCTAAGACATACTTAAATAGAACCTATAGGAAAATACCATTTAAATATATGAAAATTTTGAATAAGTCTGAGATTGGATATACAGGAGAATACACTGTGCTTCTCTTGTACCATTATATGTGTGTGGGTCATAAGTGAGGCACAGTCACCTGCCTGTTGCCTCAAACTTTCATTCAGTTTTCAGAAGTAATATATTTGAAACTGGTGGAGTCCAAATGACAGAATCAGAACTAGGAAAGAAGAAATATTGCATGGACAGCAGTGTGGTCATCAAGTTACATTTATTATGCTATTTTTTGCTTCTAAGATTATAATATGCAGATCTAGATAGATGTTTCAGATATCATGTCCTCATGGAAATATGAGTATCTGGGGTTTATATTAAATAAAAAAAAACAACAGGCATACATGTATTAGCAGTGATACATACATGTATTAGCAGTGATACATACATGTATCATGCAGTCTCATACCATGAGCTAGGGACTCAAAAATCACTGAGTTTTGAGGGCCAGCTAGGCTAGAATGTTTAGCAAAATCCAGTCATTGGTTAAATGTTATCTTAATGCACACCTACATTGAATCTCTACATAATAGATATGTATACTCAATAGCAACCATGCATTTCCATCATTTGAGATTGTATGCACAATTCTTATATTATGTACATCCAGTGAAAATTCCAGTATGACTAGAAGCAGGACTCATGAATCCCCACTTGTATTAGACTAACTTTTGGTATTTAATATGTTGAGGGAAGAGTCAGATTTTTCTCAGGGATCCTTACCTGAGAGACTACAATTTTTCAGTAGATGGTGCTATATCCATGTACAGACAAATGCCTTAAATGAACTCAGATTTATTAAAGAGACAGAACATATATTACCTTCTGATGGGATAGGAATAGCGGTGATTGGAAGTAAAATACAGTGTAGCGAAATGGAGTGGATTTCATAAATCAATTCCTGAATAAAACATTTTATGACTATCAACTGCACCTAAGAAAGAAAAAAATAAAAGAAAGCCCTACCTGCATTCAAACCTAATGTACAATCACAATAACACATAAATCTTACATATATCTAGAGAAAATTTGAAAATATATGTATATTTTAAGCATTTCTGAGGTAACAATTTCTAAAATTATTTTTTGTCATTATGATACTGGGTCACACCCTATGGTAACTGATTATTTTGGAGCAGTGTTTAAAAGTAGCATTTCTGTCTTTCAGTACTAGCAGATTTTAATAAGACAGTCCAATAGCTATGAATATATTATGTAGTATAATTCAAGCATATATTCATACCAGTGGGGGAAGCAGACACAGGAAGAGACCAAAAAGTCAGTAGCAAGCTGCACTTCATATCCCAGAGTCATAATCAGAAAAATTGAAGCAGAAACGGAGGCTTTCTTCTATATATACACAATATATTTCCAAGCAGCCCCGAAATTATAAGCCTCCATCATCACTTACTAGTACTGTGTATTGTTAATTGGAGCAAGAGCTTTGGCTAAATTGTGTTTTTTTTTTTTTCCTGGCTTCCCTTTTCACTTTCCTTGTTTCTGTGGCAACACACAGGGAGGAGGGAGAGATAAATGAATCAGCAGCTCTAATGGAGATCTCCAAGGTTACCAGGCTGTGCTTTGCATTCTTATGTTTGAGATCTCTCTCCTGATTGGCTCTTAGTCCATTCTGTATTTGCATGTACATATTCCTCCAATCAGAAGCAAAGGGAGCAAATAAAAATTTCTTCTGCAAGGGTTTTTTTTCAGTCAGGCTGCTGGCTAGAGTCCAGCTATCAGCTGGTACCTGATCTAGCCAAAGCCTGACAGTAAACTGCTCCAGAGAGGAAGACTGGCTGCTCTTGCAGGAGACTGAGCCAGTGGAGATATAGCATAGGCAGGGACTTCCTTTCCTGCTCTGAGTCCATGGCTCCTGTTTATTATACAGGAAATATATTTCTTGCAGCGAAGCCAGTTTCTCCTTTAAAATTTTCACCAATTTTCCAGTCTTCGGACCCTTCATCAACTTCAAGAATGATTTAAAAAATTGCCAGTCAGTTTCTGACAGATACCAGGTATATTCTATTCCTACAATGCAGGGTTAAGACCCATTATGAAGAACTGCTCTGGTAGGGATAGTTCTCACATGACCCACTGATATAAAATATCACCTGAGAGGCCAACCTTTAACATTTCCAGACCACTATCTTACCTGTCTTCCAAGGCCTTCTTAGACAAAGAAATATAACATTAGATATATTTCCTACTATCATCTTGTTGCCTTTAATAAAATTGGGAACAAAATACCCATGGAAGGAGTTACAGAGACAAAGTTTGGAGCTGAGACTAAAGGATGGACCATCTAGAGACTGCCATACCCAGGGATCCATCCCATAATCAGTCTCCAAACGCTAACACCATTGCATACACTAGCAAGATTTTGCTGAAAGAACCCAGATATAGCTGTCTCTTGTGAGACTATGCCGGGGACTAGCAAACAGAAGTGAATGCTCACAAGTCAGCTATTGGATGGATCACAGGGCCCCCAATGGAGGAGCTAGAGAAAGTACCCAAGTAGCTAAAGGGATCTGCAACCCTATAGGTGGAACAACAATATGAACTAACTGGTACCTCCCATAGCTCGTGTCTCTAGCTGTATATGTATCAGAAGATGGCCTAGTTGGCCATCATTGGAAAGAGAGGCCCATTGGTCTTGCAAACTTTATATGCCTCAGTACAGGGGAAGGACAGGGCCAAGAAGTGGGAGTGGGTGGGTAGGGGAGTGCGGGGGAGGGTATGGGGGACTTTTAGGATAGCATTGGAAATGTAAATGAAGAAAATACCTAATAAAAAAAGACAAAATGAAAGAAAAAGTATCAGAGGTTCAAAATTCCAATTGGTTTCTTACAGTAAGGATTGTATTGTCATTATGGCTTGACAAATAATAGCATAGTTTGTTTGTGGGCTTGAGTACCAGAGGCTTTCCATGGAGATCTCTGGCCCAGTCTGGTGTGAGGGCTGTGGCAAAGGGAAGCCAGTGCAGACAGGAAGGGGAAGTTGCTTCCCTGCTTCCACTGTAGCAATTGGCTCCATCTCTGTCTCTGCCCTGCCTTCCAGCTTAATCAGTAACTCTGTGCCTGCCTACAGTTAGTTGGGTCAGGCTGAGCAGATTAGAGGCCTACTAGCCAGTGAGGAGTGTGGTAGAGCCTCAGGCAGAATTTTGGGAGAGAAGTGTTACAACACTTAGGGCAAAAGGCTTGGATGACAGTGGAGGTCTCCCACCCATAGTCCTTCCAGATAGGATTCTTATATATAGTTTTGGATGTATGGTTGTGACAACAGGTACTTTTCATTAGTTTTGTCTGAGGGCTTTGGGGAAACCTTATTTGTATGTGGGAGGGCTTGGTGCTGCTCCTAGGGGACTGATGGTCACATACTTCTGTGTGGGGGTAGGGGGCTGTGGAAGGCTCAAGCTACATGACAGGAGCCAGTGACCCAGGAGGTGTGGCCAAACACCTGCCATCCCATGCAGTTGGAAGTCACCACCAATCGGGTCACTGGGGTTCCAGACCTTTGTTCAACTGGGGACCAGGCATTCTGTGCACAGCCCACCACCCCATATTTGTTCTCACTTTTACAGCTGCCCATTCCTTTATAGGATGTCAGGCAAAGTATTAAAAACCATCTGTCTGTGGTATCAAACTAATATCCTGTATTTCCCTGAAAAGAAATCTATCTACCAGATTTTCCTGTCAATCTTTGGCAGTGAATCTCCACTGTCTGACCAGTATCTCATTACCATTCTCTTCTCACCAATCATGTCTCTATGATACTTCTGGTGTGTTTCTGCAGTTATATTGCTTGTTTGCAATCACGAACCTTTTTTTTTAAATTTTCAATGGAATATACATTATCTGGATATTTTTATGTCCCATGTAATTTTATCCTTTTCATATTACCCTTTTCATTGACCATTTGAGATGGAAAGAATTTAGTATTTTACCTGATAGTCAACTGAGATATAATTGAGAAAAAAATGCAAGTATTGTATACATAGAAATACCACAGTAAGATATTTATTTGACTCACAAACTGAAACATTGATAGCAAATATTGGTAAAGTTTACTTTATGTTGCAATAGAGGTAAGTATAGAGATGGGTGTAAGAGAAATAGAAATAAAATAGAAGGAATTAGGGAGAGAACAAGGTCTTTATTATTCAGCACAACCTTTCTTAAAAATTTTCTTATATAATCACTTTCAACAAAGAAATCATTATGCCCTTTTTAATATATATGAGAGAATAGACTAACTGGAACAACTCAAAGGTTGAATCTGATTTCAGCTGTGAGCTGAACACTATGTTAAAAGCCCAGGGTTTTAGTACTTGGATAATTTTGATGAATGAGGACTAGAAAGAGAACTTGAAATTTTCAAAGGTTCAGATCTTCATATCCTGACATTGTGTGTGGCTTTCCCTGGAAAATATTTCTAGGAAAAATTAAGAGGTCGAACAGGAAATTTCTGAACAGGAATACTGGTGAATCTGAGAGGGGCCAAAGGAAGATTTGAAATATCTCATCAATGTTCACTTGGCAGAATTCAGAATTTGGAGAGATTCTATCACTTACTAACTTTCCAAAACAGTGTTAATTTTACTTTATCTAAGACTTATTAATCTGGACTTCCTAGGAAATAACCTCATCAAATATCCAATTGACCAACATCCTATGAGTTACCTTCTTTAGGGACTCATAGCCATGTTTATAGATACTTTCTATTCATGCTAACACTCCTTAGTGACAGTTATGTAGAAAGACTTTTGTGTATTAAAGACTGTCATGTAATCATAAGGGCTTACTCTGAGTGAGCAGAGGAATAGCACCATGACAAATACAGTGAAATCTCTTGTCAGTTTCCACCTCCATAAAAGTTATGAGAGTAGGTGTATTCTGCATCATAGATGGTTACCTTTGGCTTGGTATCCTATGAAAACCTTCTAAGATGTGGTGTATGATATGAGGGGGCAGGAGTTAAAAGCAGGGTTTGATGAACTTGCCTTTTGGGCAGATAATAGCCATGTTTCATAGATGATCTCTATACATGTGACTCTTCTTTGCTTCAGGCTTTGTCCCATTGTAAGCGCAAATAATTATCCTGGCCTTGCCAATGTTAATAGGCTCACATGTTGGTGTGGCAGAAAAATGATTGTAGTGACTAAAGATGGTTTAGTGGTAGAATGATTGATTAGATACATAAAACCCTAGGTTTTCTCTGCAGTACTCTGTCAGTATAGCTGGAGCATAATATTGTCTAAAGGAGATGAAAGAAAGATGAAATTTCAAGACCTGTAAGTCATATAAAGTACTCAGAAATTGCTGGTTATTTGTGAGCCTAGAAGCTGCCTGGGGCTGAGAAAAAAAGAAAAACAAACCTGGGCATGCCCATAGTTAAGACATTCCTGGGAACAGCTTAACCTTAAAGATAAAGAGGACTGTGAGGACATAACAGGGCTATCTGAACTGAGACAACCACTCACAGAACTCTGACACCCTGCACATACATGTAATTTTTCTGCTGATGTTTGAATAAGCCAATAGTGTGTCGTTATGCTGAATTCTACACCCCTAAGCCCCTTAACCCATAAAAAACCCCTAGCTTTGAGCCTCGTGGACAACATCCCTTATCTCCTGTGTGGGATGCATGTTGGACTGGAGCTCTGTCATTAAACTACCTCGTGTAATTACACAAGATGGTCCTTCGTAGTTTATCTGGGTGCACACTGAATCGGGAATCGAGAGTGGGGGTTTCCCTACTAGATTCTATCATTTTGAGGCTCCACCGATATCTGTGTGACACCCAGGAACCCCGAAAGACCCCTTGGAGGTACATTTGTTTGTGTGAGTCTTATCTGTTGTCTAAGTGTCTAAGTGTGGCACTACTGAATTTGTGTCTTGGTTTTTCAGTTCTGAGATTGTGGGTTTGAGTCCCACCTTGTGTCTTGGATTTTCAGTTCTGGTATTCTGTATTCTGGCAGCTGCCACTGTGGACCGTGAGGACCTAGTGGCTTTGGGAGGAAGAAGTTCTAATGCCCTGCGGGCTGCGACCTTGGAAGACATTCCAAGGGTGACCCTGGAGGAAGTGTCCAGGGTGAGGGACAGTCAGAAAGGTCTGACTGTCCTCTGGCAGAGTGAGAAAAATAAGGTGATTTTTCTGCCAGAAAGGGAGTCCATGGGGAATCCGACCCTTGTCAGGAAGGGAGTCGATGTGAAATCTGACCCCGTCAGGAAAGAGGTTAATGTGGAATCCGACCTGTCAGGAAGTAGCATTTGGCTGGTTGTACAAGTCCAGGCACAGACGAGTGTGCTTAGATATACTGGTGTTTTTATCTCTGATGCTGTCTTGGTGGTTTTCATCATGGGACACAGACACTGTACATCAGAGGTAAAGTGGAATCCCTCCCTGCCTGCCTGTCTGTATGTCTGTGTGTCTGACTGTCTTGTTCACTTGTGTGTCCTCCATTAGACCACCTTCTGATTCTGTTTTGCTTTTGGTTTATCTGGATTCAAATCTGGTTTTGGTCCCAAGGAGTTGACTGATTATCTTGGTTTGGTTTTAGGCCGGTCTCAGCTCTGGGGGCCTTCCCATGGAAAGAGATCCATTTTGGTTGGTCGCAGTTACAGTGAGACATGCCAAAATGTTGCAGGTCACAACGCTGGAGTATGCTCCGGTGTCAAGCTGGGAAGTTGGATCTGAAACAGTCCTTCTCAACCCAGCAGCAGCTAGGGTTCAGTATATGCCTGGAACAGATAGTGTCAGACATCACTGGAAATTGCGTGCAAGATGCCCTGTATTGGTCTTGCTTATGCTTTTCATTTCTGTGGTGCTGTGATTCTATGGTGATTGCCTGAAAACGGTTTCTGTGTGTGTCTTGTGTGTCTCTTTGTGTTCGGACTTGGACTAACAACTGACGACTGTTTTTAGTTATGTCCTCTAGAATAAGCCTAAGAATCCTGTCAGATCCCTTTGCGATCACTTCCTTTCAGATGCTTAGCTGCCCTGGCTCCCACTCCAACTCCAGGGAGCAGCCAGCAGGTCACAGTGGTCCTGCCTATGGACCTGGAGCCTAAGGAGAAATGATCTCAGGAAACCTGGAGCAAAAGAGGGGTGGTCCCTGAGAAGTCAGTGGCCCTGGATGTTGTGGCTGCTGAAGGGGAGATAAAGGAGACTATGGGAGTGGCTGGCCAAGAGCGCCGTGGGTTCCCTGGCTGCTTTTCATTCCCCTGTCCCTTGCACCCCATTGGTTGTTAACAGAAAAAGTGCTTTCACTTTGACATATCAGTGGTCCAGTGCAGCCAGCTGTGGGAGCTGCACTCCCTTCCCTGCCCCTCATGTTTTCTCTTCTAGGGCAGCCCCACCCTAAGCTGCTAACCAGTGAGAGAGGCATCTTCCCACTTGGGGCTTCTGTCCAATGTAAGAAGCACCTGCAAATATAACTGCCAGGCTCTGATGGGGTCTCTTCTCTGTGGGACTAGAAAGTGCCCCACCAATCTGACCAAGGTAACAGGAGTTACAGAAGTTAAGAGAAGGACAGGGTAAGTCTGTAAGAAAGTTAGCGTAAGTCAATAAGAAAGTGCAGAGGAGGAGAAAAAAAGGAAGGATAGAAGTCTGCAAAGAAGAGAGAGCTAAGAACAAAGCTTCAGCAGACTAAAGAGAGATAGATGACAGTGGCAAATAGAGAGGTTAACAGTGAGGAGAAGTAAAGATAGAGATGAAGGCGATTAGAGAGGTCTGAGATGAGAGAGATACTCTGAATGAAAAATATTTAGAAGAGGAACCAGTAACATGAGGCTGACAAAGATAGAGACCAGAGTCAGAATCAGAGATGTACAGTGAGAAAGAAAGATAAACCAGGGCAGAGGTGAACTATGAGAAAAGATGAGTGACAGGATAGATGTGATAATTAGATAACATTCAAAGGAAACAAAGACAAGGAGGAGGAACAAAAGATATATATATAAAGAGAACATTATATGAGATCTCCATTACTGTTAGGAAACAGGAGCAAAGAGAGGTAAATAACAAAGAGTAGAACCTAGCAAGTTGGCACATGCTAATAATGCTAGCACTTAGAAATGATCTGTAAGAAACAGGAAGCCAGGGATTTAAAAAGAGAGAAGAGAAATGAAATGCTGGCCACAAAAGTCAGGGAAATTAGAAAACTTAGATAGAACTTGGCAACAAAAGAAAGCTTTTGGCTAAAGATCAGTGTGTTTACTGTAAAGCAAAAGGGCACTGGGTGAGAGACTGCCCCAACAAAAAGAAGAGGAGCCCCCCCTCATGACCAAACCCTTCACCTGTTTGTGGCTAAAAGAGATAACAAAAGGGGTGCTAACACAGAAGCTGAGTCCTTAGAAGAGGTCGGTGGTCAAAGCAGCTAGAAAAAGAGACTGTGTTTCATATTCCCCCACCAACCAGTGCAAAACAAGTTAGAAAAGTTCCTGGGCACTGCGGAATTATGCAGACTGTGGATTCCAGGTTTTGCTAAATTAAAGAGATAAACAGCCCTTCCTATAGAGAAATAAAGAACAACCTTGGATGGCCTTGGATGTCATTAAGACTGCCCTAATGTCATCCCCAGCTTTGGGACTCCTAGATGTGACTGTGAACAAAGGTATTGCCAAAGAGGTTCTTACTCAGAGATTGGGACCCTGGAAAAGACCTGTGGCATACTTGTAAAAAATTATACCTGGTGGCTGTAGGATGGCCTGCTTGTCTGTACATAGTGGCTTCTGGTCAAGGACACAGATAAATTGATTCTGAGACAAAACTTGGCACATGCCCTAGAAAGTGTAGTTCAGCTCCCCTGACCCATGGCTGACTAATGTTCTTGAAAATATTATCCAACCGTTCCACTGACTGATGAACACATTATCAGAGCTTTTTGTTGACTAAATGAGTGACCTTCACTCCCCCTGCTAACCTACTGCCTGATACTTCACCTACTCATCATTGTGCTGACATTCTGGCAGAAGAAACTGATACTTGAAATGATCTGAAGGATCAGATCAGCCTTGACCTGAGAGTTTGAGCTGGTACACCGATGGCAGTAGCCTTACTGTTGAAGGTAAGCAGAAGGCAGGGATAGCAGTGCAGTGGTAGACAGAAAGCAAGTGATCTAGGCCAGCAGCATCCCTGAAGGGACGTTGGCCCAGAAAGCTAAAGTGTGACTTTGATACAAGCCATATAAATGGTAAGCAGAAGTGTACACTGACAGCAGGTATGCTTTTGCCACTGTACTGAGAAATATACAGACAAAGAGAGCTGTTTCCATCTGCAGAGAAAGGCCTAAGATGCTGTGGCTAAAAGAAATTAGATGGCAGATCTAACCACCAAACAGGCATCACAAAGAGCAATGATCCTGACAGTCTGAAGACTATCAAGTTGTAGACAAATTTAGACTAGTAAAACAAACCCTGTATAAAATAGTAGAAACTGGAGAAAGAAAACTAGTCCTCCCACGGGAAGTCAGACCTGACATCTACTGAGAGGTAGACTTTACTGAGAAAATTATGTGTATGAATACCTTCTGGTTTTTGTGAATGTTCTCAAGATGGATAGAATATTTTCCCTGTAAAAATGAGACTGTTCAGATACTCATCAAGAAGATTATTAAAGAAAAGTTTTCCAAGGTTCAGAGTGCTAAAAGCAATAGTGTCAGATAATGGCCCTGACTTTGTTGCCCAGGTAAGTCAGGGTGTGGCCAAGTATTTAGAGGTCAAATGAAAATTACATTGTGTGTACAGACCTCAGAGCTCAGGACAGATAGAAAGATTAAATAGAACTCTAAAAGAGGTCTTGACAAATTCAACCATAGACACTGGTGCAGACTTGGTGATCCTACCCCTTGCCCTATTTAGAACTGGAAATACTCCCTCTTGATTCAGCCATACTCTTTTTGAGATCCTTTATGGGGCTCCTCTGCCCACCACTGTCTAAAAATGATGTGTTTAAACCTATGTTGTTATAATAATGATCTGTATGCTAAGGTGATGCAGAAAGAACTCTGGTCACAACTGGCTACAGCAAATGATCCGGGTACCCCAAAGACATCTCACCAGTTCTATCCAGAGTTCTGATATACATGCACCTACATTATGCCCAGACCCTCAAGCCTCGCTAGAAGGGTCCCTGCCTAGTCCTGTTTACTATCACTTCTTATTCTGTCTTTGCTCCCATGTTAAAGATACAGTATAGTTTATGGTCCTCGAGCATCAACACCAACCTATAGTTAAGATAGAAAAAGTGTATGATTATGATTTCTATTCTCCACATAGATATATAGATTTCTGAAATTCTAAGATTAGAATTACTTAGTAGAAGAAGAGGGGAATGAAAGAAAGGGAATGAAAGAAAGATGAAATTCCAAGACCTGTAAGTCATATAAAGTACTCAGAAATTGCTGGGTGTTTGTGAGCCTAGAAGCTGCCTGGGACTGAGAAAAAAGAAAAACAAACCCAGGCAAGCCCTGTAGTTAAGACATTCCTGGGAACAGCTTAACCTTAAAGATAAAGAGGAATGTGAGGACATAACAGGGCTATCTGAACTGAGTCAACAACTCACAGAACTCTGACACCCTGCATGTACATGTAATTTTTCTGCTGATGTTTGAATAAGCCAATAGTGTCTCACTATGCTGAATTCCACACCCATAAGCCCCTTACCCCATAATAACCCCTAGCTTTGAGCCTCATGGCCGACATCCCTTATCTCCTGTGTGGGATGCATGTTGATCTGGAGCTCTGTCATTAAACTACCTCGTGTATTTACATCAGGATGGTTCTTCGTGGTTTTGGGGGTACACGCCATATTGGGAATTGAGAGTGGGGGTTTCCCCACTAGGTTCTATCAGAGACTTAACAGTTTTCCCAGCCTTGTGACTCTAATGTTTATATGACTAAAATTTAGAAGCATGTGTTAATTTCCAGCATCTCAGATCCAAGTGGTAGATAACTGCTGCCAGTAATGAACAAAAATAAAGAGGATCTGATTGTCTGAATGAGAGATTGGAAAAGTTAGGGCTTCATTGAATCTCAATAGTAACTTTTTCTGTATTACACCACCAACTGCTTGATGTTGCCATCAAAAATATTAAAACAACCCAAGCAGGCACAAGAGTCCAACAAAGCTAGATCTCTATTTCAGTTAGGTAGCAAAAACAATCTAGTCAGAACAACAGCATAGACTCTGGAGGGAACTGTCTGTGTCTTTGAAAGTTCATCTTGGTGCCACAATCCTCTACCTCTGTATGGTATATGACTGTGGCCACGAGAGCGATCTTGAAATAAAAATCCTCATGCAGATTGCAGCAAAACTGTGATTTGGGGTGTCGTCTCTCCTGAGTCAGAACCTGGGGGAGTTCTGTTGACCTCACATTGTGGGTATTTCATTTGGTGTATTGGCCGGGAAACATGACCACCCCTCACACCCAAGACCCAACTTGGAGGTATGGGGATCCCCTTTGGAATGTGTGCATGCTGGCCGGTGTCTCTGTACTGAGTTTCTGTTTGGTTTTTTTTTTTTTTTTTTTTTTTTCTGTTTTCTGAAATGAACGGGCACTTGTTGTGTTGGTTTGTTTGTCTGTGTCTCGTCCTTTGTTTCTCAAGCATGGCGCAATCTGAGTTTGGATCCGCCTGAGTTTAGATACTTATCAGCTGAAGTTTATTCTCATCATCCTAAGTTTGGATCGATCTGAATTTGTTTTCTCTGGTTTTGGTCGTTCCGGTGCGATGGTGTTTGTAGATGATGGGGTTTTCTGAAACATGCGTGCTTGGTATTTGCAGCTAGGAGGACCATAGGCTGCTGCCCTGGGGGACACCGTGGGAAGTGGGGAGAGCCAGGAATGCCTGGTAGTCTCCAGAGATTGGTCAGAGGGACCAAGTTTTGTTGATGAAGCAGAAGCTTCCACCTCTGAAATTGTATAATTCTTTTGCCTGCTTGTGAAGGACGAGAAAGGATTGCGTGTGACTGGATCTGTTGGTTTCTGATTTGTGTGTTTTTGTGTATGTGTTTAGAGTTATGTGAAAATCTAGAGAAGTGAAGTTAATTCTCATGGGTGTTTTATAATCTGACTAGAGATAGTTTACACATGAGAGAACGGGTTTGAGAAAAGCAATACTCTCCGACTATCTGGGGATAATGTGGTGAAAGAGAAAAAGAAAAAAATAAATAAACAGTATTAATTGGACTTTGGAGCCCTGCACCTGTAATAGAAGTCTAATGGGGCTGGAGAAGCCCTGCTAGGAGATGATTGTAAATGCTGCTCTTAAAGGGACCAGCAGCTTCTCAAGTTCTATGGTAAGAAAACTGATGGCTGCTTTTCCTACAAAAATCTCTGTGCATATGATTATTGGATTCATCAGGTGACAAGGTGCTCCTCTCTTGAAATTACAGGTAGAAAAATTAAGAATTTTGTTTGGTTTAAATAAGCAAATATATGCAGCCATTCCATTTTTGTTGCTGAATAGCTTTAAAGGTATATGTTCTATATGTCTTGGTTATAGATTATTGGCTTATAAGATATTGGTTATGATTAAAATTTTGTAACATTGATAACAGAAAATTGGCTTAAAACTGGTAACTCTGATAACAAGACTCGGTGGCACACACCTTTTATCCCAGCACTCAGGAGGCAGAGGCAGGCAGATTTCTGAGTTCGAGGCCTGCCTGGTCTACAAAGTGAGTTCCAGGACAGCCAGGGCTATACAGACAAACCCTGTCTCGAAAAACAAACAAACAAACAAACAAACAAACAAACAACAACAACACAAAAAACAAAAACAAACAAACAAACAAAAACTGGTAACTCTGGGTTGGAGTAAGTCAGAACACGTGGCATGAGCCAACCCATGGGAACAGGTCTCTAAAGCTACACCTGCATTAAGTAATATTCTATATAATTCTTATCCTAGAAACCAGACTTATAAAAGATAGGATTTAGGGCAGTGTCTTTTTGAGGTATTGGCGGCTGTACCTTCTTGCATTTGTGTGCAGGAATGGGCAGCTAAACTTTCTAGCAATGTTTTTGGTGTTGATTTTTAAATAGAATGGATTGTTTACACTATTAAAATTGGGTTTTGCTTCCCAAAATTGTGGTTGTACTCTCGTGATACAAGATAAATTTAAGGCTTCTCTCAAATCAGAGCCACCAGCTGAATACATTGGCTCAGTCAAAATTGAAGCCTCCTGAGTGGCCTAGTCCACTACCTAGCCCCTTATCCACAGTCTCAACCCCAGCTGCCAGGGAAACCCGGAATCTCTCAGGGCAGGGGGAGGCAGACTGCTGTGGGTACATGGAGCTGTAAAGCGCAGAGTCTGGGCAGACTCAGGTGGACCCACCTAACCTTCAACCTCTTCAGTACTGGCCATTTTCCTCTGCTGATCTTTATATCTGGAAAATTAACCACCCCCTTTTCTCAGAGGATCCCCAAAGCCTCACAGGGTTGGTGGAGTCCCTTATGTTTTCTCATCAGCCTACTTGGAATGATTGTCAGCAGCTGCTGCAGATGCTCTTCACAACTGAAGAGCAAGAGAGAATTCTGTTAGAGGCTAGAAAAAATATCCCTGGAGCCGACAGGCAGCCTACACAGTTACAAATTGAGATGGACATGAGATTCCTGTTGGCTGCCCCCTGTTGGGACTACAATGTGTCTAAGGTAGGGAGAGCTTGAAATCCTATCGCCAGATTCTGGTCTCTAAGATGCCTCAAAATGGCCCACTAATTTGGCTAAGGTAAGAGAAAGTGTATTGCAGGAGGGAGACAGGTACGTGATCTTGTGAAAGAGGCAGAGAAGGCATATTAAAAGAGAAACAGAGAGGCGGGAGGCAGAAGAAAGTGAAGACAGGAGGAATCATAGACAAGAGAGAAATTTGACTAGAATTCTGGCCGCAGTGGTAGGAGAGAGAGAAAAAAAGACAGGACCTAGAAACCTGGGCAACAGAAGAGAAATGTACTTAACAGAATTAAATGAGTTGGAGTACTGAGCCTCAGCTAAAAAGGCCCAGCTGTGTCAGACTGAAGTTATTTATTTGGGATATACCCTTCAAGACAGGAAACAGTGTCTAACGGAAGCCAGAAAAAAAAAAAAAAAAAAAAGACTGTAACTCAGATCCCCACCCCAACTACACCAAGGCAAGTAAGAGAATTCTTGGGCATCACTGGCTTCTGCAGACTCTGGATACCTGGATGGAGACCTTAGCTGCCCCGTTGTACCCCCTAACCAAGGAAGGGGAGGTGTTTGTGTGGACCCCTATGAGAGTTCTCCCCCAACCGCTCACCCACTCCAGCCTCATTACTCTAGCATCCTCATACACTGGGTCATCAACCCTCCACAGGACCAAGGGCCTTCCCTCCCATTGATGTCATATAAGGCCATCATCTGTTATGTGGATATCTGGAACCATGGATCACTCCATGTATACCCATTGGTTGACGAATTTAGACTCTGGGAGCACTGAGTGGTCAGGTTAGTAGATATTGTTCTTTCTATGGGGTTGCAATCCCCATCAGCTCCTTCAGTCCTTCACCTAGCTCTTCTATTGGGGTCCTGGACTCCGATTTTGGCTAGGTACTGTGAAATTCTCTCAGGGAACCACCATACCAGGCAACTGTTAGCAAGCACTTTTTGGCATCAGAAATAGTATGTGTCAGGATTTGGTGTCCGCAGATTTGATGGATCCCTACATGGGGAGGTCTCTGGATGGCCTTTCTTTCAGTCTCTGTTCCACTTTTTGTCCCTGTCTTTCCTTTGGGCAGGAACATTTCTGGGTTAAAATTTTGATATGGGATGAATGGAGGCTGTGCCTATCTACTGGAGGTGGTTTCTACAGGTTCATGTTCCCCTTTGTTGTGTATTTTGATTAACAGCTGGAATAAGAATTAATTCATTAATAAGTGAATGTAATAAACCAGCATGGCATTGTCTATTTGCAATTCCTTTATGAGATAATGTCTATATTGATTTGTGATCTATATTGAATTGTGATCTATGTTTGATGTAATATATGAGTCAGTGTAATGATAAAATTGATCAAAAATACCTTGGAGGTCAGATGAGGAAGATATTGGTTGATGTTGGTCATAGGTGTCACAGTAGGTAGAGGACCTCACCAAGATTCTAAGCCCTCAATTTCTGGAGGAGCAGAGGGGATTAGCCTTATTAAAAATAAAAAGCCTGACACCCCATAAGCTCATAAGTTCTCTACAATTACTTTATTCAAATATTATACAAGGTTATTTGGGGGCTGGGAAAGGTTCCAATTACAAAAGTTATCTGGCCATAAGAACAGGTAACCTACATAACTGTCATCCCCTTTTGACCATGGGTTTTCATAGTCAAAAGTAAAAACTTCAAGTTCTCTTAGATCAAGATTAGTGGAGCTGCAAGTTCTCAAAAAGCACCAAGTGCAGATTCTGTAGAGAGAGAGAATATTTCTTCAACGTTCAAACAGTCTCAGAACAATTTCTCTGTTTCTACTAATTGACCCAAACATACCAGAGGTCTTGCTGAAACTTTTCACTCAAAGTCAGACAGAAAAGTTTTACTATACATTTGACTTATATCCAGACATAAAGGCTTTATTACATATATCACTACAGGAAGATACCGGAAGTTGATCTTTGCCCTTTCATACCTGTGTACACATCACATCCATGCACACATTAATCAATAAAAGCAATGTCTACAACCCAACATATTGATATGTAGTCAGTCTATGTTTTTTTTTTTGAGACAACGCCCTATCTCTTTTGGATTTAATGGACTCAAACTTTCCCTATAGAATGGATTGGCTTCAGTTGAGTTGGGCCTTTCTGTGCTGGGATTAAAGGAAGATTGGCTTTTATTTATGGTTTTAAAGCCTAAAATTTTATTCCATCACAGTATTCTTTAACTTTACAAAAGTGAGAGAATGTATACAGAAAATGTTTATCAAACTGAATCTTTACAGTTGAATTCTATTAGTTGGGTCAGTGTTATCTTGGAGTCCTTTATGAATTGGAGATAACATTGACCATAGGACCAAAAGTAAAATACAAAAGATTTGGGATAGTATGGACTTAATATGTAATAGATTTTGGAATTCAGGAATTTTATAGTAGATTCTCACCAATGAATTTGAATATTTTAAATATTTGCGAGTGATATTAATAATCTTAAAAATTGTTTGTGGCTACATTTACATTATTTGATATAATTTATTTTCTGAACAATTTTATATGTAATAGAATTTCATAATGATACATCTAAAAATAATGACTTACATTAAATCAAGTTCCAGCTTTCTAACAATCCAACTTGTGTAAAATGGTGGTGTAATATATTAATTGATATTACTGATGTCATTACTAATAACAGATTTTACAGCATAGAATTTCTAGTGAGTCTATGCTATTTGAATGAAGTGAGCACAAGAAATTAGGCTGGTTTTTCATTTTAATAATTACTAGGTATTTACATGGGTGATCAATTCAAGTAAAGGATCTTTGTAAGCAATCTATGTTATAACTAAAGCAGCACTGCATTTCAGTAATAAATACAGATACTATAATGAAGACTTTGAAAAGAATATGATATTAGTATAAAGTACATTTTATACAAATAGATGAGAAATTAAATTAAAGATATAAACATTCATGTTTTTACTAATTTTATGTTGTTTCAAAATTAAGAATTTATTTGGATTCTTATGCTAATCTGGAAGAGATTACTTCATAATTTTGTGTGTTCACATAGACAATGGCATTCCCCTATCTTTCATATATCTTATATTTTCATATAAGAATTGCCTTGCTTTCTTTATTTATTATTTTGCAGTTAATGCTTAGTTCAATTCTTCAATATTTATAAGCATATTAGTCTTTGTTTGTGGTTTAAAGCATATATAGATTGCACTGTATTGTATTGTATTGTATTGTATTGTATTGTATTGTATTGTATTGTATTGTATTGTTGTTCATTTAATATATGCC
This sequence comes from Mus caroli, assembly GCF_978045245.1. Lineage (NCBI taxonomy): Eukaryota > Metazoa > Chordata > Mammalia > Rodentia > Muridae > Mus > Mus caroli. The sequence goes on from NW_028227263.1 coordinate 85,284,421, forward strand.
CTGTACTTCTGATGAGGAACCTCACTGAGCTGCTTCCTTGGATCCCAAATTCATCACTGGAACCATAATGCCTCTCCATATCATGTGACATTCCTAACAGATGCAAATAACCACATTCTCCTGATGCATTGAAAACCACCTGCTTTTTTACTTTAAGTATTATTTTTATTTCTTACGTATAAAATTCAGTTAAATTACATTTTCTCAGTTACAACATGTGTGTTAAATTATGTTTAAATCTAGCTATACCCTTATAACTTTTCTATACAGAAGTTTATTTCCCTCAAAAACCTTGTAAATGATTTTCTTAGGCTTAAGCATCACATAAGTAAGAAAATCAGTGTGGAAAATGAAGGAAAGTTCCACTACAGACTTCTGGGGGATGCAAGACTCATGGCTCAGGGAGAATAAACATTGATTCTTGTACTTTTGAAAAACTTAGTGCCTCATGTGCATCCTATCATTTTAAAAGTAATATGTAAATAGAACAGTTAATACTAGTCTATTAAAGGTGCCAAAGTTCTAGTATATATTGCTCATATTGGATACTAGTAACTAATTAGTTGTGAAGTTTCTTATACTTGCTCAGAACAGAAATGGACTTTCAAGGTGCTTCACAAAGTTTGTCTTCTTTGGAATCCTATTTTTTTTGTCTAGAATTATATTGAGTGTTTAAAAAGTTTTCTTTATTCAAAAATAACAAAAATATCAGTATTTATAACTACATATATGGGTAATATACCTACATCACTTCCATTATTCAATTCCATCACCTGTTTGGTCATGTTTTCCTGCAATTCTTTAAGGGATTTTTGTGCTTCCTCTTTAAGGTCTTCTACCTGTTTAGCAGTGTTCTCCTGTATTTCTTTAAGTGAGTTATTAAAGTCCTTCTTGATGTCCTCTACTATCATCGTGAGATATGCTTTTAAATCAGGGACTACCTTTTCGGGTGTGTTGGGGTGCCCAGGACTGGGTGGGGTGGGAGTGCTGCGTTCTGATGATGGTGAGTGGTCTTGGTTTCTGTTAGTATGATTCTTACGTTTACTTTTTGCCATCTGGTAATCTCTGGAGTTAGTTGTTGTAGTTGTCTCTGGTTACATCTTGTTCCTCAGGTGTTTATGTTAGCCTCTATCAGCAGACATGGGAGACTAGATCTCTCCTGAGTTTTAGTGTTCAGAGTACTCTCTACCGGCAAGCTCTCTTGCAGGGAAGGTGCCCAGATATCTGGTATTCAAACCTGCCTCCTGGCAGAAGTTGTGATCCACTCACAGAGTTCTTAAGATCCCGTGGAGGGTCCTGTGTATACCTTGTGGGTGTCCACAGACTCCACACCCAAGGAACCCCAGTGCTGGCATGGACTGGAAGGGAATTGTGCCTCTGATCAGGCCGGATTTTCTGCTTCCCTAATTAATGCAGTCTCAGGTCCCGAGAGATTCTATTGGAGCAGCAGCTGTGTTCCACTCACCAGAGGTCTTAAGATCATATGGAGGGTCTTGTGGATAGCTTGCTGGTGTCAGCAGACTCCGCGCCCAAGCTACCCCGGTGTTAGCTGGGACCAGAAGGGCTATTTTTTTTTCATTCTTTAACAATATATTTCTAGTGTCTAGTTGCTTAACTATACTTACCTTTTTTATTTTTTTTTCTGGATGGTATAGTGATTATTCTTGAATTTACAGATACTATCCACATAGAAGTGAATACATACAGTATTTTTCTATCTGGGTCTGGGATATCTCACTGAAGATAATATTTTTCTACTCTCACCCATTTGCCTACAAATTTAATGATTTTTTTTCATGGCTGGAAATTACAGCACTGCTCACTAGAACCAAATTTTATTTATACATTTATCTATTAAGGGGCATCTAGATTTTTTTTTCAGTTTCTGGTTCTTATTGATAAAGCAGAAATGAGCAAGGCTGAACAAGTATCTCTATGGCATTATGAAGTATCCACTGAGTATATGCACAAATATAGTACAGCCATATCATGAGGTAGATTGATTCTGATTCCTCCCGACCCCAAAGAACCACCAAACTGATTTCCAAGAGGCTCTACAAGTTTTTACTCCCTCTAGCAGTGTATGAGTGTTCCCTTACTCCAAATCCACATCAGAATGAGTTGTCACTTGTGTTATGGATCTTATTCATTATGATGTGTGGAAAATGAAATTTCTAATAGTTTTGATTTTGATTTCCCAGATGAGTAAGGATATTGATCATCTCTTTAAGTTTTCCTCACATTTTCATGCTCCTTTACTGGGAATTACAGCTTAGATGTGGTTTCCTTTTTAAATTTGATTATTTTATTCCTTTGTATCCAGTGTTTTAAGTTCTTTGTTTGCTTAATATATTTCAAATGTTATTCCATTTCCTAGTCTCCCCTCCACAAATCCCCTATACCATACCCTCTCCTCCTGCTTCTATGAGGGTGCTCTCCCAAGCACTCACTCACTCTCACCTCAACACCCTGGCATCCACCTACACTGGGGCATCAAACCTTCACAAGATAAAGTGCCTCTCTTCTCAATGAAGTCAGACAAGACCATCATCTAATACATATGTGTCAGGATCCATGAGTCCCTCTATGTGTACTCTTTGTTGGTGGTTTAGTCCCTGGGAGCTCTGTGGGGGATCTGGTTGGTATATATTGTTGTTTTTCCTATGGGGATGCAAGTCTCTTCAGTTCCTTCAGTTCTTTATCTAAATCCTCTATTGCAGTCCCCAGTGCTCAGTCCAAAGGTTGGCTGAAAGCATCTACCTCTGTATTTGTCAGGCTCTGGAACAGCTTTTCAGGAGTCAGCTATATCAGACAACACTAGCACACATCATAGCATAAATTCAGTGGCATTTTAAGTGAACTTACATTTCTACTATACAGTAGGTCTGGTGATTTTGAATAGTCAATCTCAAGGTTGGTTTTATTTGTATTTCATTATTGCTTAAAATTTTGAAAATATATATTTTCCTGCCTATTGATAGGATTAATTAGGAAAATTGCCTATGAATGCAGTTTTCTTTATAGTTGAGACATCTTTCTGATAACTTTACAGTGGTTTATTACATTTGATGGACAGTAGATGCTCATCTATAATATGGTTTGAAAATATGTTACTCCACTTATTCATATGTCTTTATACATATCATAATTTCTCAATATCTTTCTCTAGAGTAACTTTAATCCTGCTCTGGCAAGGGATCATATCCAGAGACATTTTAGGACTATGTGATCCAGCTGGACTGCAGAAAACCTTTAATATACACCTTTAATCCCTAACAATGAAGGTAAGATTTGTAGAAAGAAGCAGCTATGTCTCAAAATGATGTCTAGCCGGACGTGGTGGTGCACGCCTTTAATCCCAGCACTCGGGAGGCAGAGGCAGGTGGATTTCTGAGTTCGAGGCCAGCCTGGTCTACAAAGTGAGTTCCAGGACAGCCAGGGCTACAAGGAGAAACCCTGTCTCGAGGAAAAAAAATGATGTCTAGTTGAGTGTCATAGTGACAAATCATATAAATATTTGACAGAATGTGTCAGAGATAAGTAATGCTCAATGTACAAGAGACAGTACCTCAAGAGGAGCTGTTGAAAATACAGCATTCGGCTCAGACCACACCTTCCCCTTCCAATCCAGAGTGTAGCAGAATTATCACACCTCAGAGGTAAAAGCTCTCTGACTTGGATTTTGCCCTTCTAATGTATTGGTTGTGTTCAGACACCCCTGTATGGAGGTAGAAGTTAGAACCCATAGTTAAAGGCATTCTTAGTTCTCTTCCTATATCGATCTCCATACTCATTTTATATGATTGGATTTCTTACTGAAATTCAGTTCATTGGGTGTATAGATCAACTATGCAACCTGAAGTAAAACTTAACACTTTCCAAATGCCAGAATAAAATTGGAACACCCCTGTGCTTGAATTTTTATCCGTGTAACCCCTTTGTGTTTTGCTTATATATTTGTTGTTCATATGTCGATGGAAACATCAATTTCTGATTTGAAAGCTATTGCATTACCTATTTAAAATGAAATTTTTCTTTTAGAATTATTTGAGCCTTATTATTTAACATATATTATAAAATGGTTTGTAGTAATTATTTATCTCATGCATTAATAAGATTTATTCTGAATGATCAGGGATGAAAATAAAGAACAAATAAATGAACTTGGAACGCTGTCTGCTGATACTGAAATTCAGACCTCAACCTTCTTCATGATTTGCATCTGCCACCCTGGACACAAAGATTGTGAGTAGTTTGTGTGTGATTTTAAACACAAGGACTCACACACACACACACACAAACACACACACACACACACATACACACAATCAAGGGGCAATAAAGCTGGTAGTAGTTCTTTCTTAGTATAATGTTTATAAATAATTGTAAAGATGATCAAATTAGAGAGAATATGTTAAAATTAGTGGCTATTAATAATTTCATAAATAGTTTTTGAACACTGACCACAGCAATTTTCACAAAAATACTCTGTACATTCATCAGGGTTCTCTAAAGGAAAAAAAAAACTGTCATAGTGTGTATTACAATCAGATCCACCTACACTGTCCTCTCCAAATCATTTATTAGTATTTTATAGAACCAGTTATTTTAACATATGCCATATTATCAGTCTTCCATTGACATACATCTGGAACCCCTTCCACCTCTAACAAATGGAGACACCATCCAAAATACTCCCATGAACAATAGGCTCATATCTAATATTTACGTATTTATTAATTTGATTTTAACACCTAGTATCTAATAAGTACTCTTCCTTTAGAAATAGTTGTGGAATCATTCACTGGTATATTGGCATCCTCCAAAGAATATTTCAGACTCAAGAAATGTGACTCTCTTCCTTGCATCTCTATATTAAAATATTCCTTCACCATCAGTATTTCCTACCTGCATTCTACATGTTCTTTCTCTAACATAGTCTCTCTGTTAGTACTTCTACTTTCTTTCTTCCTCACTTTTGTTGGTAAATATAGGCATTACAGCAATGGCGAAGTGGAGGAGACGTACATAGGGATAGGTGGATAAATAAAGCAGAAGTGAATGTTGTGATATGGGACAATTCTGTTATTGGAAAACATTTCTAGAGAAAAATGAAAAGAAGACACACAGTCAGAGGTCAAAAGAGTATCAGTATGAGAACTAAGAGATTCCAGGTTACTTTTGAAACATCTATCCTAAAGATCACTTAGAATCATACAAGCAATGAATTAATGACTCATTGCTTATTTTCTTGCTTACATTTTATGAATCTGTGAAAAGTATTTAAGGAAAACACTATTACTGAGGGATTTTTGAATGGTAGCTCTTACATAGGCAAGGCAAGGTTATGAATTATTTAAGATTACTTGAATTGGATTAAGGAAACAACTTCATAGCATCAACTACAAGAAACTAAAGGGTGTAGTAGGTGTAGGTACTATCATTCAGTCCTGCAGAGACAGGAGAAGAATTTAATAACTGGGGCCATGAAATCAGACTGCTCTGTACCAAGCACCTGAGTGATTCTCCTTTTAAGTTCTGTATTTTTCAAGTATGGTTTATATATCATATCTAGTCTGACTTCTCTTCAGTTTCTCAAGCAACATTTTCTTTCTTTTTACTTTTTTTTAGACTAAAATAACATTTTATTAAATATTATCTTTATATACATTTCAAATGCTATCGCGAAAGTTCCCTATACCCTTCCTCTGCCCTGCTCTCCTACCCACTCACTCCCACTTCTTGGCCCTGGCATTCCCCTGTATTTGGGCATATAAAGTTTGCAATACCAAGGGACCTCACACACAAGAAAATAAAAAAAGAGGGAAGGCCAATGGGTGGATACTTCATTCTTCCTTAGAATAGGGAACAAAATATCCATGAAAGGAGTTACAGAGAGAAAGTTTGGAGCTAAGACGAAAGGATGGACTATCCAGAGACTACCCCACCCGGGGATCCATCCCATAATCAGCCACCAAACCCAGACACTATTGAACAATCCCAAAAAGATTTTGCTGAAGGGACCCTGTTATAGCTGTCTTGTATGAGGTTATGCCAGTGCCTGTTAAATACAGAAGTGGATGCCCAAGTAACATTTTCAATTTAGTCATCATCACTTAGCAAAACTCTAGTGTGATTTGTACCAATATTGCAACTATATATGTGAGAAATCACTGTTACCCTCATGATAATTAGTGTCTTTACAAATGTTTATATATCATCCCAAGTATCCCTTTATCTTTATCCCTGTGACTGTTGTCTGTTTCCCTTAATTTGATTCCTCCTCCCGTCATGGCTGTAGAGCTCTTCTTGTGGATAATGCACCATCTTTAGGCCTGCTTCCTGTGCAGGTTTTACTTGATACAAGATTTTACTCTTGTTCACATGGTTGTGAAGTAAATTATAATACAGAAAACAGACATTAATATAAAATTCCTTTTGAAAAGTGAAAGTCATGAGAAAATTAGCTATGCAAACATGGCAAGTATGTATGTGAAAGCTTACAAGGTATGAAAGGATCAGTGAGCTATATATCTAACTTATGTTGGCTATTCATAACTCCATGCAAATTTACAGATATGAAGTAAAAAACAGTAGGTGTTGACTCTCCAAAAGACCTCTAGCCTACTCCTCTGGAGATCAGATAGGAATATGATGAGCATCAAATACAATCCTGCAGGAAGATCTAACCTTGCCTGTCAGTTGTAGCTCATAATTCTAATGGTTTCTTTGGAATTTCAACAAATGACATTTTTTTAAAATATAGAACTATACTTGAATTATACTTTCAGGCATACTATTAATATCTTGGGGAGTATAGATGAAACAGCTTATTAAAGTTCATCCTAGCATAGCTTCATAGTTATACTGTTTCTATTCCCACATAGAATAACAAATAGAGTCAAAAGGCACTCAGATGAGCATCCAGGCTTTTCCATACAGCATGTTATATGCAGCTCTGTCCAAAATTAACATGTCCTCAGAGATGCTAAGAAGTTATAAAGTTATATAGTTATAAATACTGAAATAGAAAGGATAGACATAGGCAAATATGTTACTATATATCTATGGACACTGAGTTTTATGCATTTTTGTAATGTAGAAGGGCCATTGTGAAACAGGTAATGAGGGCAAAGATAAGTCTGGAAATAGGTACCTTCAAAGAAAAGCAGTCTGGAGAAAGGGTGTTGGCAACTAGGTGAATTTAAAACTGATTTTTAAATCACAGGAAAGCCTTTTGTTTTACATTTTATTTAATCTTTTGGTTTTTACAGATTTTATCCCACTTCTGGTCTATCCTCTGACTGTTTCTCCCTGTCCCATCTCCATAATGATGTCCCCACCTATCACCCCCACCCCACCAGAATTCCCCTCTCCCTGGGGCCTCCAGTCTCTTGAGGGATAGGTGCATCTTCTATGATTGAACCAAGACCTGGCAGTCCTGTGCTATATATGCATTGGGGGCCTCATATCAGCTGGTGTATGCTGCCTACTTGGTAGTCCAGTGACTGAGAGATCTTGGTAGTCCAGATTAAATTGAGACTGCTGGTCCTCCTACAGGGCTGCCCTCCTCCTCAATTGCTTTTCCCTGTTTCAGCCACAGGAGTAATAAGATTCTGTCCATTGGTTGGAGGTAAATAGCCACATCTTACTCTTTTAACTACTTATTGGGTCTTTCAGAGGGCAGTCATGATAGCCCCCTTTTTGTGAGCACACCATAGACTCAGTAATAGTGTCAGTCCTTGGGACCTCCTCTCTGAGCTGGGTTCCACCTTGGTCCTGTTGCGGGACCTCCTTTTACTCAGGCTCTTCTTCATTTTTGCCCTGCAGTTCCTTCAGACAGGAACAATTCTGCATCAGAGTTTTTGACTTTGTGTGTGTGTGTGTGGGGGGGGGGCAACCCACCTTGATTCTGCTGGAGGGGGACATTACAAGTTCCCTTTTCCCACTGCAGGGAATTTCATCAAAGGTCCTCCCTTGAGTTTGGAGTCTCTCACTTCCCAGTTGTCTGGTACATTCTGGAGGGTGCCCCTACCTCCTACCTCCCCAGGTTGCCTGTTTTCATTCTTCTGGCCCTCAGAGCTTCAGTCCTATTCCCACACCCAACACTTGATAATGTTCCCCTCTTCCCCTCCCTGTCCTCTTTCCCACCCAGGACTTTCCCTCCCTCTCTGTGAAGGCTTTCTTCTCCCTCCCATGTACTACTGAGGCGTCTTCACTTGGGCCCTTTGACTTGTTAAACTTTTAGAGTTCTGTAGACTGTACCCTGGGTATTCTGTACATTTTTGACTAATATTTGTGAGTATGTATCATGTATATCCTTTTGGGTTAGAACTGCCTGCAAAACTCAGGATGTTCTTGTTCTTAGTAGCTGAATAGTATTCCATTTTGTAAATGAATCACATTTTAAAAACCATCAGTACAATTGCTGCACCTACAAGGACTAGGAGATTGAGAGAAAGCTGTCAGAAATGTAAGAATAAAATTCATTCTTCATCTCAAATGGCTAAATAAGATGAAATTCCATTAAAACAAATTTTACGGAATCCACTCATCAAAAATTTAGATTCATTTAGGGTCAACAGTTAATTAAATTATAATCTATGCTTGGGTTTCATTTTTTCTTAAAAGTTGTTTATCTCTCTACTCTCCAACTGCATAAGTATTGGAGGTTGACATCTGACCACTGGGAGGCACAGGACACTTTTGTGTTAGAAAAATTATGGATATGCTTGTTTCTAGCTTAAATCCAGTCACATGCAGTCTACAGGAGTAAAATTTTTTCCTTGTAGAAAACTTTGTAGTATTTATATATTATTTGAGTCTCCAGGCACATTTCTCATAAGTGATTTTTGTCTTGTTATATAGTTGTGTGCAGGGCAAGCTTATACTTTCTACTGTAGCAATTAAAGAATAATATGTCCCCATACTACTGAGCATAAATCAAACACTCATCTATCATTGATAGTTTAGATTGCAAATAGAAATCACCACTAATTTACTTTATCTTATAATATAATTGATGTAGGAAGGAAGAGTAAGAGTCCTGTTCAAATACTGCTTAATTTCTCCAATATAGATTAATGTTAATGTTGGACTTTTCATTCTTACATTTACAAAGTACATTTTCAATTTTTTATGTTATATCTGTGTGAATATGAGTATGTTGCTTGTGAGCTGCATCGGAGCCTAACCTTCTACCTCTACCCATATGGTGATAAAATATGTGCCAATTAGAAACAGATTTGTTTATTTTGCTTCCTGGTGAAGTTTACTAATCATTGGCATTACCAAAGTGCTTGCTTTTCTCATGACCATATTAGTACTACCTTTTCTATCCTGTTTCCCATCATTCAACATCCTCATTACCTGTTTTAGAATTGATTCAGAGATGTTTTCAGCACCATATTTTCATGTAGAGCAGCATCAGTTGCCTAAATATTTTCAAAATATAAAATGATACATACAAATTCTGGGATGAAAATCTAGATGTTATAAATGAAGATTTGAATAATCATAGGGATACCACAGGTCCACAAATTCAGCTAAGTGGTGCAGTCTTGTTTTTGTTTGTTTGTTTGTTTGTGTTTTTTTGTAATTTATTCTTGGTTTGTCATATCTTTTTGGAACCCAAGAATGGAGTGGGTGGGTGAGGGAAAATCCTAGTAGAAGTAGGGGAAATGGGTATTGGATAGGAGCTTTACGGAGAGGGAACCAGGTAATGGGATAACATTTGAAATATAAAGAAAATATCTAATAAAAATTAAGAAAACCAAAATTAAAAAAAATCTATCTTTAAGTCATAAATACTGATATATCAAACACAAAATATGGGACCTCTATTTGTTGGACTGAATTTGCCTGTGTGTTAAAGTATTTCTGTCTGTGGGGTTAGAAATTTGACTCAGCTATTAAGGGCACTTACTGCTTTTGTAAAGATCCTGAATTATATGTAGACCTATGTCAGGTGGCTTGCAAAAATCTGTAAATTCATATCAATCTTACCTTAACATCATATTAAATCCCCATTCTTAGAAGGTTGTTTTCTTGATATCTTCTTACTTTAAGTCAACTAGTGCTCTGTTATTCTCTGATATATTGGCAATGTAAAAACATTGGTCAAGACTCCAAGAAATATGACTCACTATTTCTTGAAGCTATTCACTGTAAACATTTTCTTAACATGTAGCAGGAACCCTATGTATTGTTGACTTCTTTGCTGGAAATTTAAATTAGTTGAATTTGTGAAGACCTTGTTTGTGAAACCATCTTTTGCTTTGAGTTGTGTTTAGTAGTCATGCTTGCCTCAGAAATTCATCTTTCTGACCTCTTCCACATTTTCTTGCCCTTACATACCCCAAGTTTCTTATTCCTAATTTCTCTGTATTCTAGTAAAACAGATATTCCAGGAATGGCAGAATGGAGAATCGCAAATACAAAATTAGAGCAGGAGAGACAGAAGTGAGCTCACTACCACGTGGTGGAAGCTTCTTATTACTAGAAGAGAAGGGCCAGTGGCAGGTCTCTAAACAGGAACAAAAGGGTAAATGAAATGTTTGAGAGGCCTTTGGGATATAAAATCCAATGGTCACTAGGTAGAATCTTAAACTTAGGGCCATTCTATCACTAACTAATACTAAAATCCATGTTAACTTTACTTTCTTAGAGATTCTTGTACTTTCTTTTAATATTTTTACCTCCCTAAGAAACAAGCTCAGCAATTATATACATGAAAAACATTTTTCAAGTTACTTGTCTTGGGAACTCTCATCCACAATTTTATATACCTAATGGCACCTTTGAAGAAAGACTTGGATATTGGTTAATTGCTCTTTCTGAGTAAGGCAACTTACACACGTGCTTTGGAATACACAGTCAATTTCTATCATCAACCTCAGTAAAGAATGGAGGAGCATTCTACTCACAGGAAGCTCTGAGATTTCATTTAGTATAGCCATCTGGAGATTTCTCCTGAAAAGTCTAAGGAAACAGTACTCTACTGATGTTGGACAACAGTCTATAGACTCCACTAATACACACCTGGGAACCAAGTTACTCCACTGCTCAATCCCTTCTTATGTCCTTTATAGATCCAGGGCCCTTTAATTATAAATAACAAAGTTTAGCCACATAAGCATAGAGAGTCTGGTCAAGTTATACCTTTCTACTACTGTTTCTTTAGACTGAAATAGTTTTGAGGTTTCCTAAAATAGTAAAATGAATAATAGCAAGTTTGTTTTGAGTTCAAAGTCTATCCAGAACCTAGAATTCAATAGGAGGTTCCTTGAGTGAGTTAGAATAAAAAGTTCTGTAGCTGTGCAGAAAACAGTTGATCGGGACTTGAAAGTGTGGATTGATTTAAGGATTTGGTCAGAAGTTGAGAGCTACTAGATATTAGTCTTTGAACTTCCTTAGAAATCTCAGAAGCAAGGGCCTGATCATGTTCTCTCAAGGTTTTATCACCAATTTTCTCATGCATAATTTGGGACTTATAACTTTACCGTCATTTGCTCACCATATGAGATATTATGTATCTTCTAAGGGCACGAAACAGTACAGTAAGAACAGGGTCTGTGTGGCTGGACTGTATGAGCAATGACAGCTATGACTTTGCAGAGGTTCTGTCTATATATGGTCCTCTTCTCTACTAAGGGATCCCTTTTAGGGTATGCAAAAACCTCCACTAGCTTTGCCAAAAGCATCAGTTTCTAGAGTTAGCCATGTTTATGTATGAAAAAGGCAGCAAATAGTGAGAAAATAAATGTGGGTGTTAAGGAGATGGCTCAGTGGTAGGAATTTTGATTGGTTACTAAATGAACTAAGTTGTCTCTGAAGCTCTAGAGCCATCAGTCCAAGATGAAATAAATTTTATTTGTTTAAAATAGACTTAACCACTTCCGTAGGTTTCTGTGTATATCTCTAAAATGTCTCAAACATGTAAGTTCATGTTCATTAGCATCTCGATCTATGTACTAGGAAAATTGTTATTAAAAAACTTGAAGCAAAGAGGATCTTCTAGCTTATGTGGGAGGTTGGGAAATTTAGGGCTCAGTAGTTCTTAATGCTTACCTATCCTTCCTAAGGACTCTATCCAATATGCATATATGTGTATATGCACATCTTTATTTTCTATGATACCAACTTTGATTTTTGTTCCATCATGTGATGGGAATTCATAGTATTGTTTTAATTTTCCATTTGCTGTTATACAAACAAGCTGAGCATTTTACTATCTAATTCATCTTGGTAGATGAGGTGCATACTTGACTATTTCTCATTTGATTCCTTAAAATCTATGAATATATGGGGTTAAAAGTCCGCAAGAAATAATCTAGATCGATTTTTTGATGGGTAAGATTGCTCTTACATAGGGCAGAATACATTAGAAATTATTTAATGTCACTAGAATATGATAAAGGACGGATTCTAAAAGTTTAACCTATAAGCAACAGATGTATGCGTAGATAAAAGAACCCAATCCTTCACTGTCAGATGTACCACAAGAGGGTATTGTGGGACTCTGAAGGCAGAGTGCTCTGTTCTGAATATCTATTATAATTATCCTTTTAAATTCTTGATTCCAATATGAAAGTGACATGTAGTATTTAGTTTCACATATCTCCTGTTTCTCATACTACTTTTCCACCTTAGGCACCATTTTACAATAGCAAAATATAATAGGGAAGATGAATAACAGTAGTCAATTCATTCCTTCAAAAACTTGTACAGGCATAGGCAAATAGTATTGGCCCAAATGCAAGTCAATCATGTGCCTGAATCCTTGCTGACTAAGTTTGAAAGACCCAGTGACACATGGAAGGACTCAAAGGTCCAGCTGTATATGTAAGAGAGGATGTCCTTGTGGGACATCAATGAGAGGAGAGACCGTTGGTCTTGTTAAGGCTCGATGCCCCAGTGTAGGGGAAAGCCATGACAGGGAAGCAGGAGTGGTTGGGTTAGTGAGCAAGGGGATGGGGGATGGAATAAGGTGATTTTCAGAAGGGAAATGATGAAAGGGAATACAATTTGAAATATAAATAAAGAAAATATCTAATAATTAAAAAAAAGTCCCAGAAAGCTGTATATAGTTAAATTATGTTGGCTGGCACAACACTCAATGGAAACATAGAAATGTCAAACTTAAAGAAGTAGCAGCTAACTCTCAGCAAAACCTCAAACCCAGTCATCCATGAACCAGACCAGAATGTTATGTGCACCAAGTTTAAACTTGTGATGGAGGATCTATATTGCCTGTCAGTTGTGGCTGACACTGCAATTTCTGAAAATGATTGTCATACATGTGACTATCTCAAAAACCTACAACCAGAATATTGAGGAGTTTAACTGTGTCAGCTTGTGAAAGATAGTGATAGCTTAGCTTGATGACTGTTCATATGCCCACATAGCAGAACATTCAGCATCAAGATACTTTTACCTGAGTGTCAATGCTCCCCCATCAGTTTGTTATATGAAACTCTGTACTATATTAATATGTCCTCATATATCTATATATATATCACCTATATTGTGTGTATGTGCATGTATATATGTATATAAATGTATATATATTGATATATGCACAGGAATAATGCATCATGTACACACACACACACATATATATATGGAAATATAGGGAGAGAGAAGGAGGGAGGGAGGGAGAGAGAGAGAGAGAGAGAGAGAGAGAGAGAGAGAGAGAGAGAGAGAGAGAGAGAGAGAGAATACTAGTGGGAGAAGGATCCATATATGCAAATATTGAAAATCCATAGAAAATCCATCATCTTCTAAAAAATACATTCTAGGACAACCTTTTGTTTGATCTTGCACTTTCTAGTAAATAACGCACCATCTATGCTTTGCAAATAAGCCCAATATTTACAGCAACTCTAGGTAGTATTATCAATTGAATTTCTGGTGGTACACTAGGAAGAGTGTTAGACATTATTTACATCTCTTATCAAGGGCTCTTTTGTTAGTATTGATTTTATGTCATTTTTAGAAGAGATTTTCTTATTTTTATTACATTTTTTATTTAACTTTATATGTGAGTGCTTTGAGTTCATGAATGTCTTTTAATACATGCCTGCCATTTGTGTTTAATGGGCAGAATTTTTTTACGATCTCTCCTCTACTGTTAGAATCATGTTTCAGGTGCTTGTCATCAAACCAGTGTTTTCTAGAAAACCAGTCAGTTTTCTTAACCGCTGAACCATCTGTTCTGCACCTTTCATGTATTTTTAAGTCATATCTGTTATATAATTTTCTATAATATTTATATATGCAATAGATTCTTTGAAATCCATTAAGCTATGTTTTGTTTCATATTTTTCCAAATAATTTATGGTGGAAAGTTATTATATTCCTAAAAAAATAAACAACATGTCCAACCTGGTGTTAATCCTCCAAAATATCACATGATCCTGAATGAAGACATGGTCATATGAGCTTCCATTAAGACAACCTTTATGTACTTCAATCGGTATTCTTCAACAGAAACAAGTAAAGGATGCATGGGTTGATATTTGATATCCTTTATATGTGTTAACTGCATTCATACTTTATAAAACTAAAATGTTTATGACATAGATTTGAGGGAGATTGGGTAACAAGGGAGGAGTTTGAAGGGTGAGAGACAGGGTTAGAAATTATGTAAATAAATAGGTCATGTGTGAATTTCTAATAAATTAAGTGAAAAATATTCAAAAACCTTCAAGAAACTTTTAACACACAGTTTGGTATACATTGTAAAATAACATCCTAAGATTTATTTATTGGTTCATTAAAAGAGATTTCACAGCATATGCATTCTCCACTAAATACATACTCCTAAACATCCTACTTTCTATTTCAAGGGTAGAGATATATGAAGCCTATAATTCAAATTCAAAACTAGTTACTTTGTACTAATTATGCTCTATCTTGACCATACATTTTAAATGTAAAGTTTTGTTGCACCATTAATTGGATTATATGATTATTTTACTATATAATTCAGTGTTCTAGATGAGGTAGATTCCTTAGTCTATGATCTGTATACTGTGAATGGACTTGTGTTTACAATGCTTGACTGCCATTGACCACCCCAGTCGGGTATGGGGGGTGCCTGGAATGAGGGTCCTTGAAGCTAGGTGGGTAAGGATTCGTTGGTGACAAACAGAAACAAACACAGAGGCAGTTTGAATCTAAGCATATTTATTCAGCTCTTAAGTATGGGATTTTATATACTAAAAAACCAAACATTGCATCTGTTAGAAACTATATCCAATGAAACAATCATAGATAGCAACAAAAATCATTTGGCAAAATAAAGCACAAAAATCATCCAAGCATTATGACTCTGAAACTATGTATTTAGTGATTCACAAATAGAACAGGTAGCATCATTATAAATGATCAAAATATAACAATTCTAAAAGGATGTATTCAGTGGGGGCTGTTGTTCAAGACTAGTGGTATATTTCCAATAGCAGGTTAATAAATCTTTAACCGTCAGTGCTCTTTTTTTTATTTTTAATATTTTTATTACATATTTTCCTCAATTACATTTCCAATGCTATCCCAAAAGTCCCCCATACCCTCCCCCCCACTTCCCTACCCACCCATTCCCATTTTTTGGCCCTGGCATTCTCCTGTACTGGGGCATATAAAGTTTGCATGTCCAATGGGCCTCTCTTTCCAGTGATGGCCGACTAGGCCATCTTTTGATACATATGCAGCTAGAGTCAAGAGCTCCTGGGTACTGGTTAGCTCTTAAGTGCTGAACTAACTTTTCAGCTCCATGGTCAATTATTATTTAACATCTAGTGCCTGATTTTTTATAAATCTTCAATGTATAAATTTAAATTACTTTAATTCTTTATAATTAAGGCTTTATTTAACATATACCACCTAAATCCACCTCTGATGACATGTATGTAGCCATATGAAATTTTATTGTTGGGAAAGTTTTTATCATAATAGTTTTGTAAATTATTTAGAAAGTAAAGTGTTGATTTCCCTGGGGATAAGGTCATGTTAGTGGCTCCATCTCTAGGGATGGTTTCTTACCCATTATTATTATTATTCTCACTTAAGATATTGGCCTAGGCTTCCAGGAACATGAAAATAAGCAAAGGAATAAGAGAAAACAAACAGATAGATTGCCATGAGAACTCAATATTTTTTCTCCAGTGAAGAGTTTTGCACTGGTTCCAGGTGGCCTCCACCATTTGAGGTCAATTGCCTTAGTCTGCGGAACTTGTCACACAGATCCTACTGGAGGTGGTGTGGCACTTGACTCTGCACATAAATAAACAATAAATGATTATGGTATAATCTGTAGGACCATATGGGCTACTCAGACTAAAATTATTGGTGCTCTAGGATATTAATGATAAGGTTTATCTCAAAAGGTTGTAATCTGCAGAGGAAGATATGTGAACATTCCATCACATCCCTAAATGCTTGTGCAGACACTACTTCTCCATGCATATATTAACAAATACATGCATGTCTCCCTCTGCACATACAATATGGAATAAGTCTCACCAAATTTTAAGGCTATAATCTAATAATGCAGTCTTGAATTGTCAGACCATTCCATATTGCCAGACAATATGGAATAAGTCTCACCAAATTTTAAGGCTATAATCTAATAATGCAGTCTTGAATTGTCAGACCATTCCCATCTATACAAGGTTGGCTTTAAACTCACATACATCTACCTAAGTCTGTCCATACTTTACTATGATTAAAGAAATGCACCCCTAAGTCTGGTTAATGTCTCATTTTTGTAAACTATATTCTGTTCCATCTATGTATACTTTAAACATACAATGGTAAGAGTATATCTTTGTTTTTACTTATTGAATATAGAAAGTATGTGTCAAATTTCAACACCCCACTCTATAATAGACAGATCATGGAAACAGAAACTAAACAGAGACACAGTTAAACTAACAAGTTATAAACCCAATGGGTTTAACAAATATCTATGGAACATTTCATCCTAAAACAGAAATCATTTTCAGTTGTAGACTTTAGATATTATCTGGTGGTCTTTTGCAAAGTCCATTTGATTCCTTCAGATTCTCCCTTCTTCTAGCCTTCTGAGAGTGAACAAATGTAGGGTCAGAACTGATGGTTAGTTGAGATAGAATGGAGACAAATGAGAAAACTGTAGCAGCAAGGCAAGTATTGCTTTACTGAGAAACATCAGAGGAAGAATTTTTGTGACTCTTAGAATGATGCATCCATAGGAAAAGTTGATAATGTTTAGGGCATGATGATATAGAGATAGATATCAAGCTGAAAGTGTCAGGTAGAGATAAAGCAAAGGAGAAAATTAAGGAGTTGGTGTTTTTTCCATTTATGGTGAGTACAGCGTTAGTCAAGTCTGAGTAATTCCATAATAGCTTTGCAAACAGAGAACATGAAAAATAATTTAATTTATGACTCAAAATATATTGTTTCAGTCTGCTAACAATCTACATGCTTTAGAGTCCGGTTTAAAATATTAATTATCCATAGTGCTGTCAGTGCTGAAACTTGATTTCACAACTTGTCTTGAAATCTGTCTCTGCTACCTGAATGAAGTTAGCATATGAAATTAAACTGACCATTCATCATAAGAATAGAGGGATTTATACAGCTCATCAATATAGAAAAGGATTATTGCAAGCAACTCATATTCTTCTGATATTTCATCTAAAACATCAAAACTCTTGAAAAGTTAAATATCAGAAAAAAGAATTTGAAAAGTCCTGTTCTTAGAATGAGACTGTGTTGTCTACCAGTAAAATAATAAAACAATTAAGTTAAAAATATTGAACTTACAAGTTTGTTCATATGTCATATATGGTTTTATTGATCTTATTCAATTGTTAAATTTTCATTGATAACTTTATTGTTTATTCAAGAACTATAGAAGAATTCTTCATAATATGTTTTAATATTCAGGATAGCATTTTCAGATCATTTTGTGAATATTATTGTAGCTTTCTTAGAGGGATTACACTGCCTTCTTTACATAATTTTGCAGCAGTTACTGCTGAAACATTTATATACGTATTAATTTTGGGGTTGTAGTTCAAGCTATGCATGTGTGTATTTATCCCTGGGTTGTTCTTGTAATATATGCCATAGATTTCTGATATAATCTCACTGTGCTGCCCATTGTGATCCAAAATTTATCAGTAAATCTATGCTTCCCCTCAGCATTATAAAAACCTCCCAATGCAGTTGCAGTCCACTACACCAAGCAGATGGTATTGTAAAACAACCTGCTTTCTGACTTTTTTATTTTATTTTAGATTGCTTGTCTATAAAAGTCTACTGAAAATTTATGTTTTCTTATTTCCTATTGGTTTGTTAAAATTATGTTTAGAAGTAACCATATTTTTTTCTAACTCATGATTTTTTTGTATAAATGATTATGCCATTTTCAATTTTGAAAATTATCTATCAAAAGCCAAACATATTTTAAAAACAGAAATGCCTAGTATTTATTTTGCCTAATGACTACACTAATGATGCCCTCTAAGATAATGCCCAAAGGATATGACAACTATTGATGTCCTTGGATTATTTTAAATTTCAGGTATAATGTGGCATTTAGAACCTGCATCTGCAGCATTTCCAACTAAGATTATGAAATTTCATTTTATAACTCATATCTAAATGTTTTTGTCCTGATCAAAAAGGTAGATAGTAATTCATATTTTTCCTCTGTATATTTTGATGAACATATAGAACAAGCATGTTAGAAACCTTTCTTTCAAAAATACATATGTCCTAAATTATTTTTCCATCATTATGACTCAGAGATATTCAATGTTAAATAAGTAGATTTAGACTATGGCTTGTGAAGAACATTTCTACTTACATTTTAAGAACTCTTATATAGGTCATTATAATAGACATAAATATATTATATAATCATGCAGATCATCATGGAACTTGGGGAAAAGGAAAAGGCAGATGAGAAAGAATCAGCAGATAGCTTCACTTGGCAGCCCAGAGTCAAATAATGAGAAGGCAAACAAAAATGGAGTTTTTCTTGTAGATCGCCAGGATCTAGGATAAAATAATGCGGTACATGATCAGCCCTCAAGCACCACTGGCTGATTTTGTCTCTTGTCAATTGGAGGCAGAGCTGAGAATATTTTTTTCCTGTTTTTTTTTTTTTTTTTTTTTTTTTATTTCCTTTCCATCTCCTTGCTTCGACTGTAACACCCAGGGGGAATGTAGAGGTACATGAATCAGCATGTCTGATGGAGATCTCCATGGTGACGGCAGGCACTTCCTAGGTTTGAGATCTCTTCTCTCATTGGCTCTTATTATTCTCTATTTGAATATACATACTTCTGATTGGAGAATCAGAAGCAACTAGAGAAAATAAAATTCTCTGCAGCCAGGATTTTCATCAGTCAGGCTCCTGGCTAAAGTTCAGCTTTCAGCTGCATTTAGCCAAAGCCTGACTATAAGCTGCTGCAGATAAGGATGGTTGCTTCTGAAACCTTCAGGAGATAGAGGCAACATAACCCCAGCATAATCAGGTATATGGTAGGATTCCCTGCACTCCTGCGCTGAGTCACCTGTTCCTGTTTACTATGAAGGAAATGTATTTAAGCCTCTAAGCTGTTTTCCTTGCTTTTAGATGTGTCATAGCTTTGTCAGCCTTAAGGACAGCAAGGATGATGATTCATTTTGCACATCACTTTCTGGCAGTTATCAGGGATATGCCGCTCCTTTCTCTCCTTTGTGGACAACACTGTGCTGAATTGCTCTGGCAGGGTCTGTTCCTAAGTGGCACCATGAAATGCTCTGAGAGCTTCAAGCTGTAACATTTGAAGACACTAGAATGTCTCTCACCCAAGGACCACTTAGGGCAGATAAGTATAATACTCGTGATCTTACTTCCTATCATCCTGCTGCTGTCAGAGGTCTTAGAGATTCAATTTTTTTCTTTTAATAAACTAATTAATTTTAAACTCCAGATTTTATTCCCCTTCCGGTCCACCCTCTCACTAATCCATATCCCATACCTTCTCTCCTCCCGCCACCCACTCTCCCCCGTCTCCACAAGGATGTCCCCATCCCCCACCCCAACAACACCAGACCTCTGAACTCCCTGGGGCCTCCAGTCTCTTGAGGGTTAGGTCCAGCTTCTCTGACTAAACCCAGACCCAGCAGTCCTCTACTGTATATGTGTTGGGGGCCTCATATCAGCTGGTGGCATGCTGCCTGGTTCTTGGTCCAGTATCTGAGAAATCTCCAGGATCTAGGTTGAGACTACTGGTCCTCCTACAGGATAACCCTCTTCCTCAACTTCTTCCACCTTTCCGCTAATTCAACCACAGGAGTCAGCAGCTTCTGTCCATTGGTTGGGTACAAATATCTGCATCTGACTCTTTCAGCTGCTGTTGGGTGTTTCAGACAGCAGTCATGATATGTCCCTTTTTGTGAGCACTCCATTTCCTCTGTAATAGTGTCAGGTCTTAGAGCCTTCTCTTGAACTGGATCCCACTTTGGGCCTGTCGCTGGATCTTCTTTTCATCAAGCTCCTCTCCAATCCTATCCCTGCATTTCTTTCACACAGGTACAATTATGGGTCAGAATTTGTGACTGTGGGATGGATGGCAATCCCACCCCTCACGTGATGCCCTATCTTTCTGCTGGAGGTAGGCTCTACAAGTTTCCTCTCCCCACTGTAGGACATTTCATCTATGGTCCCTCTCCTTGAGTCCTGAGTGTGTCTCACCTCCAAGATCTCTGGTACATTCTGTAGGGTTCCCCAACCTCCTACCTCCCGAGGTAGCATGTTTCCATTCTTTCTGCTTGCCCGCAGGGATCTCAGTCCTTTTCGCCCATCCACTACCTGGTCATGGTTCCCTCTCCTCCCCTCTTTCCCTTTACCCATTTCCCTCCCTCCCCTCTTGTGGTTGCTTTCTTCTCCCTCCCAAGTATGATTGAGGCATCCTCACTTGGACCCTTCAGCCTGTTGACCTTTTTTAGTTCTGTAGCCTGTATCTTGCATTTTCAGTACTTTTTTTTTTTTTGGCTAATATCACTTATTAGTAAGTATATACTATGCATGTCCTTTTGGGTCTGAGTTACATCACTCAGGATAATATTTAATAGGTCCACCCATTTTCCTGCAAAACTGAGGATATCATCATTCTTGATAGTTAAATAGTATTCCATTGTGTAAATGAACCACATTTTCTGTATCGATTCTTCTGTTGTGGGACTTCTGGGTTGTTTCTAGCTTCTGGATATCACAAAGAAGGCCACTATGAACATAGTGGAGCATGTGTCCCTGTGGCATAGTGTGGCATCTTTTGGGTATATTCCCAAGAGTGGTATTGCTAGGTCTTTAAGTAGTCCTATTTCCAATTTTTAGAGGAACCTCCAGGTTGATTTCCAGAGTGGTTTGAAATTAAGGTTTAAATTGTCACTTTAGTAAATAATAGTTCTTATAGATTGAGCTCCCATTCATGTCTGCTCATTCGTTTTTAGATCAGGCATGAGAATATTGAAATTCAACTGTGTCTGTAAATGATACAGCTCTGAGTTGAAAGCTATCCTGGCAGCTGGGAACCAAGCAATATCACAAAATCATACTACACAACAAATCTCATATCAGGCATCTATTGGAAAGAAAAACACAGCAGGGGCACTGCCTCTGTTCTGGTGAGAAGCAGCAGTGAACAAAACCAAAGACACTTTTTTATAGTATTTCTTAGGTATCAGCATTTTCCAGTGTGTAGTTTTCCAGTGTGAGAATTGATGAAATGCACCCAAAGACTGGTGGAATTTCAAGTCTTGAGCCTTGTGCTTTTTACTGTATAGGTCAGAGGCCCAGTACAGCTATTCCTGCAGCTAGAAGTTTCTGTAGGGGCAGTTGCAGGTCTGCACTGGAGGAGGTTGACCACTCTGTGCCTCAAGGGGCTTAAATTCTACCAGTTTTGTTTCAGAGAGTAATGAAACATTATTATTGCACTACTTTCTCCTAAATTTAGCCATTGCAACACTTGGTTTGAACTTGACCAGTATTGTTAGTGTATAATTGGGAGTTGCCAGCCTCTGGCTACATGGCTAGGGGCCATTAATCATATGATAGTGACTGATTAAAAGTCTGGGTAGAAATCTTTTGGGTGTGTTATTTAAGAAATCTAGACAACATGTTTATAAGACAAAGTTTGATTAATGGGATTAAGAAAAGGAGAAAAGGGGAGCTAAAGGGGGTAATATCAAATTCCATATTGAACTATTAATGATGAACTTAGCAGAGTCATTGAGCTGTTTCTTTCATTTACAGGGGTAACACTGGACTTGTCAGATTTTTTTTTCTATATTTGACTGGTTGACATAGAAGTCACATTTCTCCCTGAGGAAGATACAAGACCACCCCTCTCCTCTGTTAGTAATCTAATTCTTACTGATTTTTCTATTTGGCCTTATATAATAAGGATACTCTGAGTATCGCTGATCTTGGATGAACTTAGATAAATCTGATTGTAAATATCTAGAGAAATATTCAGTCCCATAGCTCCAGTGGTGACACGAGTGATTATACCCTTGATTTCAAGAAAGGGTAGTATCCGACAGCTCAGTTGTCAAAGTTGTAATACTATAAAATCTGTCATGGAAATCAGCAAGGTTTCTTTGCCAGGTACTATTTCTAGCTTTGGCAAAAAAGAGTATCAGAGCCCAAGTCCCAGACAACCAAGTGGGTAAACAGAGGTAAACCTAAATTTTGCAGAGGATTGAGGCATTTTGAGTGTTTGGACGTAAGGGCTGGGTAGCAATGCTCAGAATCAAAGTATTAGAGTCTGAGAAATTCAATGTACCCACGAAATCTTTTCCCTGAGTTATAATGTATTAGTATAACTAATATATTATAGAAGAGAGATATGGTAGAGATTGGGAATGGTAGTGGTATTTGGCTCATAGCAGTAAATAAGAGGTCAGGTGAAAGTATCTAGGACTTCAGTAGGTGAGGCCATGAATGATGGTCATGTGTTTGACTCAAGAGGGACAAACAACCAGCATTCTTCAAAGAATTCAGAAACAATGTTATTCCAAAGCTGATACACAATTATGAAAGCCAAGATTATTCTAATTGTATATGTATGAGCAATGTAGGTAACATCTTTAATTTTCTAGCCACTATTATAATGATCTTCCTTTTGGTCATTTGGAAAACAGTCTTTGACATCCTGAAATAGAAGTATATTCTGACCTTACTAGGATGGGATATTGGTTAGAAGTAGAGGTTTCTTGAATGTTAACTATCCATATATAAGAGCTACCATGAACAGTGAGCAGATATAGATAAGAAGAAATATTTTTAAAAAGGAGCATGTTTAGTTGTAAAATATTCATAGATCATTTATTCAGTGGCAGAAGTTGTCACCATTGAAAACAAAGCATCAGGTTACCTTCTTTGATTCATGTATAACCAGATGGGCTATCGCCAGAGCGTATTCTTATATATGAATGCATTGACGTATAACTTTAATTCCTTATTTAAAAAGCAACATTTTAAATGCTATCTTTTGGAACATGAATCCAGTGAATAGAAAGCAGAGATATAAATTTTGACCTCTGGCCAATAAAGCAGCCATAGCAAGTAGCATTAGATGTAGTGGCTGGTGCCTGACACAGGAGAGAAAACAAGAAACAAACAATAAACACAGGATACAGGAATGTCATACACTCGAAGAAGACCAGTCAGAAACAAAATACAAGGTGGCCACCATGATTCATACATTCAACTGTATCTCACTGCTTTCCATCTAGGCACCCATGTATACAAAGGAAACTATGGATAGATTTGAAACAATGGAGGTATCTGTACACAGAAAACAGACAAGATTTTCCAAACAACTACATTCAAGCAGCAGTCTGTCTCACCTTTTACCATGAATTAGAATGAAAGTCTTTTTTTATTAAGTGGGGAATGATGTTTGACCATGTGGTGGGATGATTGTTGCTTGTCCCATATCCAGGGATCTACCTGGAAATTTGATAAGGGAAAAGGTGTGTCAGACTGTGTGGTTTGGAGGATAAGGAGAAAGATGATGACCTGCCAACCTGGAGTCAAGTAGATGATGAGAGCAAAAGAAATAGGGGTTCCTATTTTTAGCTAGAATATCCCTTCCCAGAAATTGTATAGGATATGTTGATACCACTAGAAAGAGGGTAAATAAGAGGGATACCTCTAAAGAAAAGTGGTGGAGTTTGATGAGGCTGTCAATATTGTCCCCCTACTTTAACAATAAAGGAATAAGAGGAGAATTGAGCCTCTAAAACTATCAGGACAGAAAAGGTGGCTACAGTGTCTAGAAGGAAGGAGTTAGTTAGATAACTTTAATACTGTGATGACTTCCTTAGGCTCCCTATCAGAGACGGTCTTGGTTAGGACAAGAAAACATGAGCACCATAAGTTGTCTATGGCCAGAGCTAGAAGGTCAGCTGGAAAGTGATCTGCTCTTTATGTCCTCATGGTCAGAAGGACATAGGGATTTCCATCAGAGAAGTGTCCCTCTTGATGACACCATGGCTTGTTGCCAGAATGGATTGTGAGGGTTTGGACAGATCCTGGTCTAATGACCCTCCTGAGTATATTGGAAACAGGGACTTAAAGGTTATCAGGGTTTGGGAACCTAGGTAGCCACTATGTACAGCTGAAAAGCCCTAGTCAGCATCAGATATTTTTGTTTTCAAGCTTCTTAATCTCTCCCATGGTGCCCTTTGAAGGCCACAGTTAAGACTTTTTTCTTTGGAACTGGGGCACTTTTTCTATATATTTATTTTTTTGTGGCTAATATCAGGGACTCTCTAGAAGCAGAGGTGGGAGGTCATAAGGAGTTTTGCATCTGGAGACATGGGATGCATATTGGTATATCTAAACAGGTCAATTAGAAGGCAGTCTGAGAATTGAGAAGGGTTTTCATGTTTGTCTTAGATGACTTTTGATAACTTTTCATAATTTACTGCTTTAAGGGTAGACTTGAAGAGACTATTGATTCCTAGCAAGGATGCCCCTTGGGCATTGTAACTCCATTCAGGTTACCCATAAGGGACTGCCTCAGTCCCAGATGGGTGGATAGAATTAGTTTGGTGAATTTCATCTGCATATATCCTAGCCTAGTGTATGACTTGCATACACTCTTTGGGAAGGGGATTGTTGGTGAGAATCACATAAACACCATGGAAAGCCAAGTTATAAGTTTGTGTAATTTACTTGAATTGTTAGGTAAGGTGGAAAAATTAACAGTATGTGACTCCAATCTCTTATCTATTTAAGAGAGTCCACTTAATGAAAATGGGATGAATAAGTCATCAACCTGAATAAGTCATCAACCCTGGCAGCCTTCTGCAAAGGAAGAGCTCTGGTTTTGGCCAGGTTTGGAGAGGTAAAGAGAGTCCATTAGTGAAGCAGAACAAATGTCTGGAAGGCCAAGGGCTGCTATAGAGCTGAAAGTGGGCCCCTGAGAGAGGTGAGCTGGGTAACCCACTTGCTGATAGTGAATAAAAGGAGACTGAAGGGGTCAGGGATAGAAAGAAGTGACTGTGGGTTGAGGCTAATAATGGGGAGGTTTTCTAGCATTATCAAACGTGTAAAGAAACCATCTAGTTTGGGCTTTGTGACCAGGACATGATTTGCCATAGAAGAGACAAAGGCTGTGAGTAATTTGCCATATGTGTTTGAGAGCAAAGCAGCTTTGTAAAATTGTTAGGTATAATAAAAGGGTATGTCTTATCATCTTTAGAACCAATCTAGAAAAATGTAGACATCAGTGGAGAATCGTTAAAAAATATCAGATATTATATTATTTTAAAAGTTTTTAAAGAATGAACAAGGCTATTTATACATAGCCTCTGTCATAATCAGCATTCTCTAGTGGGACAGAATTGATAGAATATATAGCATAATCATATCTCCCTCTAATGTTGTCTCTAAATAATATTTCCATGTTTATTTTATTGGTTATTTTATTTATTTACATTTTAAGTGTTATCCCCCTTCTCAGTTAATCTCCCTATCCCCTCCTCTGAAAATCCCGGCTTTTATGAGGGTGCTTCCCCACCCATCACATCCAGCTTCAGCACTATAGGTCCCTACATAGGACCTCCACAGGACCAAGGGGCTCCCTTCACATTAATCCCAGATAAGGTATACAACTAGAGTTTTGGAGACCCTCCATGTTCTCTTTGATTGGTGTTTTAGTCTCTGGAAACATTGGGGGGGGATCTAGTTGGTTGATATTGTTGTTCTTCCTGTGGGGTTGCTAACCCATTCAGCTCCTTCAGTCCTTCCTCAAACTTCTCCATTGGGATCCTCATGCTTAGTGCAATGCTTGTCTGCATGCATTCTCATTTGTATTGATCAGGCTCTGGCACAACCTCTAAGGGGGCAGTGGAACCCATTGACTCATATATGCTAAGGCACCAGTTTCCCACTAATCTTTATCTGCTACCAACTTCAAATTACTCCATCAAATTTTAACTCCAACTGATTCATTAATTAGCTATCTAGTTAATTTTAAACCCACTGAGTCCAATTAATGTTCTTCATATACACAAGTGTATGAGTGCACTGACTGGATATTATCATTAAGAAAACAAAACAAAACACCAAAAAACCCAAAACAAACAAACAAACAAACAAAACAGTGGTTCTAAGCACTGTGATTCTTATTCCCCTGCATGTATTCACTGGAAATATTCCCTCAACATGTAATGGAAACTTCATGTACCTTTTATATTCTTCCTGAAATTTTTTAACTCATTGTCTTTTGTACAATCCTTAAGCAGGTTTTTCAGTGACTTTACTGTGCAATAGCCATGAGAAAACTAGAAGAAAATAGTTCCTACTTCTCCACATTTTGAAGCTCTTATACTCTCCCCATGTCTCTTATCGGACTTTCCTTTTCTCATCTCTTTTGATGATTGGTATAGATATTTAAACAATTTCAAAGTTATGGAGGTTTGCAGATATTTGGAGAGATTGATAAAACAGAAGTGAGTTCACTGTCCTTGGTGATACTTCTTTCTGAAAGACATTTCTAGGAAAAATGGAGAAAAAACCTGGGTAGATATCTTAAAAGGAACAATATGTCAAATGAAAGGATCCAAGGTGCTTTTGAAATATTTAACCACCAAAAAGCTAGACTGTGACCATTCTAACCCCTATAGTTACTAGAAAAACTTATAAATTTGTCTTTTTCTCAAGTTCATTGTTGTTGTTCCCAGTACATAATCTGAGGGTTTATACAGATGACAAACTCCCTTAAGTTACTTATTTTAAGGACTCTCCACATAGTATTCTCGAAGACCATTACTCATGCTAATATTTCTGAATTAAGTGGCAAATTACTGGATATGGCTATTATTCTCATGCATTCCACAGGGCCTGACACCCTCTCATTGAGAGGACTGATATCATCATGACTAGTATCATTGAAAACCCCAATAGATTTCCACTTCCAGGTGTAATAAAAAGAGTAGGAGAATTATGTCCCATGGAAAACTGCATTTTATTATTTTGTGTCAGTGTGGGCATTTCTCCTGAATAAAACTTGGAAGATGGATATGCCTGGAAAGGGAGCCTGTGGAAGTTAGAGTTTTCCTGGGTTGTGTAAACAACAGTAGATTCCCCTTTGATATAGCCGTGAATGGTAAATGTGGACACTTAGGCCTCTTCTCATTCCCTTCTTGTCATACAATCATATTCTGCATCCTTGAGCTTTGAATAGATACGTTTGTTTAGCCAATATCCACATTTTGTAGGGGTTGGGTACTAAAAATGAAAAGAGCTCCAGCAGTCATAGAAGCTCATCAAACCAAGATCTTTATATGAATTAGGCAGCAAAACTTGACCATCCAGGGATAAGAGCACAGACTCTAGGATTGACTGTATATTTGAATGTTTATCTGAGTAAGTATTGAAGAAGATGCCTAAATTTTATTATATTCATGCCACTACTGATTGATTATGGGTTCAGGACAGACCCAAAGCTGAATTGCAAACCCAAAGTGAAATTATGCAATATTTTTTACAGATGAGACTACAGAGTGGTGGGGAGTGAGATTGGTTGTGGTGTTGTGCAATTATATTTTGACACATGATTTTGAGCAAGTGACTGCATCTTATACAAGTCACCTGATTTCAATGTCTTCAAATCAGAGCTTTGGTAATTTGGTCTTATCCTGTATATTTGGTATGTTACTCAACATAATACAGGGATAAATGAATTGGCCAACCGAATGGAGTTAATTAAGACATGATACATAACACTTTTACAACTGTGTACCTCAGTTTAGGTATTAGGTAATTTCTTTTTTACATTCTTTTGCAATTTACTGATTAATACACAAGAAACACTGGGAGAAGCAAGATAAAAGTTGTTTCCCTGTACTCATTTCACCTGCCAGCATTATGGAGATGTTGTCAGACCATGGCCTTCACACACCCTCCAACCCCCTGTCTTCATGTACTTGAATCAAATCTTTGATATTAATCCTCCTGGCCCATAAATAAATTTGACAGCAATAATGTGGTGTTGGCCAAAATATAAAAGTGCCATATAGCTTGACCAAGACAAACAGAACAAAGCACCCATTTTCTGATATTTCAATTCCCATTATAGGTAGCCATTTGTCCCTTATGCTAGAATGTTTGCTTTTGATATAGTATTTCAGCTAGTTAGGTGGGGCAATGTTTGATATATTCTCATTTTTAATTACTTGAAACTGACTTTAGGACATTGTCATAGGGGCCCTAGAAGGCTGAAAGTTTAATCAAAGGCTAGCAATGGGGACTTTATTAGAAGCAATCACATATTCTGTAAATCAGTTTTTATCATGTCTAGTGCTTAACAGCTTGAAGTCCACAGTCTCCTGGCTGGAAACTGTCAGCAAGGTAAGACGATACTGAGACAAATATGGAGTCAGGAAAGAATTTAAAACTGTTTAGTAATTAGAGAAAATGAGGAATCTCAAGAACAAGGGGGAAATCCATTTTCAAGAACAGACAGTTGTAAGGAACTAGCATCAGTTCGACCAGTGGCAGGTGGAGCAATTTTAGTTTACAGATAGAGGTATGTTAGTACTACTATTGTATTTAAATCCATATTTTAGGGAAAAAAAGTTAACAGGGGTCTGTGAGACAACAGGAGTAGATTCATGCCTTTGTGACCTAGAAAAAAAGCTATAGCTTTGAATTAAAAAGCATGCACACACTTTTCTCAGTCCAGAGGGCTAGATATACAGAATAGACAGATAAACTTTTAGGATAATAAGAAGCACTGTTAAGTCTGTATTCAGGAGACAGGTAAAGCAGATTTAAAATCTTGAGCTTGTGACTGTATAGGAAGCACCCAGTGCTCTACCAGCTTTTCAGAACTCTATTGATCAATGTTAAAATTCTGATCTTTTGAATTTTTAGTATAATGATAGCATGAAGAGGGGGCAGATATCTGAAACATTTCTCATTTTTCACATACCTTAAATCACTGTCTTACACTACTTGATCTTGGTGCTTAGAGGTGAGGTGGTAGCGAATCAATGGCACTGACACCTGGAGCAGGTTAGGACGCCTCAGTAAGCTCACTTAATAAAATAGTGGGAGAGCCCTTTATACATCCCACTCACATCTCATTTGTCCCACATAAGCATCTCTTCCAAGCAACAGTTCCTGATTGGCTGGCATTGTTTGCTTCAGCAATCCTCAGTCTTTCAGGCAGTCTTCAATTAAGTCCTCCTGTAGGGATTGCCTTTGTGGCTTTGTTGCTGCTCCACCCTCCAACCTCCACCATTTATGCAGAGGCAGCCACCTCTGTTATTCCTACATTTCCACGCTTTTGTTTTTAGATTTTTACAGCCTAGTGGGAGCTGGGGTGCCATTGCCTCAACATTGTTGATCCCAGCTCTGAGGATTCCCTGTATACTGGACTGTGGCTGTCTTACGTTGTTCTATCTTCCATGATCTCACCCATCATTGACTACCAGCCCTTAAAGAGGCATGACTCCAGAGGACTGTCATGCAAGGGGGAGATAAGGAACAACCTATATAGTGGCTTCACATATCTTGGCCATCCAGATATAGATCACTTCCTTGGAGTGGGGGCCACAATCAGGATTTTTAAGAGCC
The DNA here is from genome assembly GCF_978045245.1 of Mus caroli. Lineage (NCBI taxonomy): Eukaryota > Metazoa > Chordata > Mammalia > Rodentia > Muridae > Mus > Mus caroli. Next base: position 85,314,560 of record NW_028227263.1, read on the forward strand.
ATCAGCACCTGGAGGGCTACCTTGTTAATGGAGCACTGCCTTAAAATGTGCTGTGAGAGATACTTTAACAAAATAATTATTAGTAGCACAATTCTTCCCATCATAGCATAAATGGCTATCCATGTGGGATCAAACACCCTCTTAATATTTTCCCACACTTTTCTCAAGAACTCAGTATCTAGGAAAAGTAGAGATACAATGGTTGCATTGATGTTGGCTATGTTCTTCCCTAACAACAAGGGATTTGTTTGACCAGGTTCTGTAAATATATTGAGCTTCAGTGGTATTAGGTACCTGGTAAAGGGTAAGGCCCAATGAGTGAAACCTGGGGTCCCAGTTCAATAGATGTATGTGCCTAACAAGGACCAACACTTCTTCCAGTAAGTCAATCTGTGTTTTTTTCAAATGTAGATGTCTTGATAGAGATATTGATTTAGTACCTCCTGTACCAGTAGTTTCTCAGCTGACTTAGAGACTTCAGCATTGACACTGCCCTCAACAGTCAAGGCAACAGCAGCTGTTGTGACCCCTACAATGCCTGAAGTGATGGCAGCCATAATACCAAAATCCCACTTTCCCTGTCGGAGGGGTTATAAATGAGTTTGGGCCATCAGAGTGACAGCATGAAAGTGAGTGGTATTTACCATAGGCATCCAAATGACAAATGGCTCCTTCACCAGCATAGCTATTGTTGAATACCCCATCCAACAGGTGGTCAGGAGTAATTTTTTATTAACGCAATTAAGGCTGTCTCTGATAAAGATGACCAGAAAGAAAAAGGGATATTAAGGCCCTCCTATACAAGCTATTTGATGATTATGTCTCTGCTGGCCTGGCATTGACCTGCCTTTCCACTGTATCAGTCACACAGGAAAGGAAGTCTGTGAAGAACTCCCCAGACTGCTGGACAAGGTTGTGAGTGGTCTCAAGGGGTGCAGGACTTAAGGTCCTTAAAGGCAAGATCAGCCACTTGATTAAAATAAGCATGCAGTCTGATAGTGGTTTTGGTGACTGGGTTAATGTACATGCTGTGGCCAGTAAGCATGTCAAAAGTTACATTAATGTCAAATGTGGAACTCAAACCTTTGATCCTGGGATTAAGAGTCCCAAAATTTACAGGAGCAAACATGGAGATAAAGTGTAGAGCAGAGACTGAAGAAAGGCCATCCAGAGACTGTCCACTTGGAGATTCATCCCATATACACTTACCAAACCCAGACACTATTGTGGATACCAACAAGTGCATGCTGAAAGGAGCCTGATATGGCTGTCTCATGAGAAGCCCTGCCAGAACCTTACACAAACACAGAGGCAGATGCTCACAGCAAACCACTGGACTTTAGTAAAGGGTCCCCAGTAGAGGAGTTAGAGAAAGGTCTGAAGGAGTTGAAGGGGATTGCAACCCCATGGGAGGAACAACAATATCAATCAACCAGATCCCCCAGAGTCCCCAGGGACTAAGCCTTAGACCCATGACTCCAAGTGCATGTGTAGTAGAGGATAGCCTTGTCAGACATCAGTGGGAGGAGAGGCCCTTGGTCTTGTGAAGGCTCTATGCTCCAGTGTAGGGGAATGTCATGACATGGAAGAGGAAGTAGGTGGGTTAATGAGCAGGAGGAGGGGGATGGGATAGGGGAGATTTCAAAGGAGGAAATGAGTAAAGGGGATAAAATTTGAAATGTAAATAAAGAAAATATCTTAAAAAAGGAAAAGAAAAAAAAAGAAGGAACACAAAAGTGTGGGTGCTTCAGTGCTTCTTAGAAGGGGGAACAAAATACTCACAGGAGGAAATATGGAGACAAAATGTGAAGCAGAGACTGACGGAAAGGCCACCCAGAGACTGTTCCACCTGAGGACACATTCCATATAGAGTCATCAAACCAGGTCACTATTGAGGATGCTGGATAGTACTTGCTGACAGGAGCCTGATATTGGTGTCTCCTGAGAGGTTTTCCCAGAGCCTGACAAATACAGAAACAAATGCTTGCAGCCAAAATTTGTACTGAGTGCTGGGTCCCAGATGGAGCAGTTTAAGAAGGGACTGAAAGAGCTGAGGTGATTAGTAACCCTGTGGAGATAGCAGCAGTGTCAACTAGCCAGACCCCCTGAAGCTTCCAGGTACTGGACCAACAACCAAAGAGTACACATGGAGAGACTCATGGCTCCAGCTGCATATGTAGCAGAGGATGGCCTTGTAATGCATCAATGGGAATAGATGTACTTGGTCCTATGAAGAAAGCTCAATAGATGCCCCAGTTTAGGGAAATTGAGGGCAGGGAGGTGGGGGTGTTTGAGTGGGTGGAGGAACACTCTCATAGAAGCAGATTGCGGGGATGGGATATGGGGTGTCAGGGAGAGGAGGGGAAACCAAGAAAGGGGATAACATTTGAAATGCAAAAAATAGAAAATTTCCAATTTAAAAAAAAAGGAAAGAAAATAAAAAAAAGAGAGAAACACTAATGTTGTCTTATTCCAGGTTAATTCTATCCTGATTCTCAGACAAGTCATAATATACAGACCCCCAATTGAGAAACATGGTGTTGTCAATCACCACCTTAAAGATAATATACTAATCATAATAGGTCTGGAGTTATGTGGCCCGTTGCTTCAGTACTTGTTCAAAATAAGGGCAATCTGGGCCAAAATATTTGACAGCTTTTCTGATTAGTGCCAAATCTGCCAGAGGAGTGGGAATCCAGGGCATGCTCATCACATTACAGCATAGATTAACAGGGAAAGCCTCGTGGTATATCTGAGGATAATGAGACCCCGAGGGAGAGACAATGCATCATGAGGAAAGAGCATCACAGGATGGACTACTGCAGGAGTGGCCGCCAGAAGGCAAAGTTCTCCTAATCACACCAGGGCTAAGCTGGGGGTACCGCCCTTTGGGTAGGAGTGGAAGGGATTGTGCGTGAAAGACCTGGGACAGCGGTTTAGTGGACAGCTTCAAGTCGTTGGCTAGAGGGCTGGAGCAGAGGTGCGTGCATCTGCATCGCTGAGATCATCCTGTTTTCCCAGAGAAGGCAGGATGGTGTTAGTAATGGAAAGGTGACTATTAGACTGATCCTGGCAATGTTTGTTATGGGTAGCCAACACTTCCACTGGGGAAGAATTCTTATAATTGATGATGACAGCAGGGAGAATGGGGATAAAGAACAGGGAGGGGTAATCCCAGACTCTACCTCTTGCTTGCAGGCAAGGAAAAGAACATACATCGAGATGTCAGGGTCCTACATGTACTCCGGGGAAATCCAGGGGGGCAAAAAAGCAGCGTCCTCACAAAATTGGTCCAGGTGATGAAGGTTATTAGAAGGCTATTCAGTACCCTAATTTGGGGTTCCTTGATGATGGATGGAATGCAACACATAAGGACAGGGTCAAACAATATACATGTCAGAAGTGTTGAAAGTCCAGTACTAATCTGGGAACTCACTTGGGATTTGCTCAAAGGTTGTATGCCTCAAAGATGTGCCTGCGAAGGAAAAGGTGTTCTGGAGCTCCCAAAATTTTCTTTGAAGAAGTTTTAAAATCTCTTAATTGTGCTTTGTAATATAAAAATAAAGTACTGTTTTGAAGAGTGCAGACACAGAGCACAACCATCTTCTTTTAGAAGCCAAAATACAATTTTAAAAGTATAAAAATTTAGTGTTTCTAAAATCAATAGCAAGTGTATTATTTTTTATATTACAAAGTTTAGCATCCAGGTAGAAAAATGTTGTATAGAAGTACATGGAGGGCAGATTTGATATCGCATTGAAGAAATGTTGTATTTAATCCTATCTTTCATGAGTCTGACTTCTTAGATAGGATAGGAATTACATAAAAGTATTTCCCAATATAAAATTATCTTTATAGACTGTTTGTGGTTCCCTCATGTCATGTTTTGTTGCCCAGAATGGCTCCCATCCTGAGTTACTTGTTTTAAGCTAACTTTTTGTAACAGGCAATGAAGTTCGTTAGCCATCCTCAATAACTTAAAAGCCAATAATTGAAAGTAAGGATATACAGAATATAATAAACTTATACATTTAATACCAATCAAAAGTTAACATGTAGTGGCCACATATATTTATACTTTAAAAACAGGGGGGAGGCAGAAATCCGGCCTGAGTAGGGCCACAAGCCTCTTCCGGTCTGAACAGCACCTGGGTAGCTAGAGCGCAGGGTCTGCTGACACCCGCCAGCTACCCACGACACCCGCCACAGGATTTTGAGACTTCTGGTGAGTGGAACACAGCTTCTGCTCCAGTCCAATCACACGGGACCTGAGACTGCTTTGGTTGGGGGTCAGAAATCCTACTTGAGTAGGGCCACAAGCCTCTTCCGGTCTGAACAGCACCGGGGTAGCTAGAGCGCAGGGTCTGCTGACACCTACCAGCTACCCACAACACCCGCCACAGGATTTTGAGACTTCTGGTGAGTGGAACACAGAGTCTGGTCCAATCTTTAAACAGTGACAACAATAACAACTAATCCCAGAGATTACCAGATGGCGAAAGGTCAACATAAGAATCTTACTAACAGAAACCAAGACCACTCACCATCATCAGAACCCAGCACTCCAACTTCGCCCAGTCCAGGGCATCCCAACACACCGGAAAATCTAGACCCGGTTCTAAAAGCATATCTCACGATGATGGTAGAGGACATCAAGAAGGACTTTAATAACACACTTAAAGAAATAAAAAAGAACAGGTAGAAGACATTAAAGAGGAAGCACAAAAATCCCTTAAAGAATTGCAGGAGAACACTGGTAAACAGGTAGTAGACATTAAAGAGGAAGCACAAAAATCCATTAAAGAATTGCAGAAAAACCAGACCAAACAGGTGATGGAATTGAATAAAACCATCCAAGACCTAAAAAGGGAAGTAGAAACAATGAAGAAAACCCAAATTGAGGCAACACTGGAGATAGAAACACTAGGAAAGAAATCTGGAACCATAGATATGAGCATCAGCAACAGAATACAAGAGTAGGAAGAGAGAATCTCAGGTGCAGAAGACTCCATAGAGAACATCAGCACGACAATCAAAGAAAATACAAAATCCAAAAAGATCCTAACTCAAAATATCCAGGAAATCCAGGACAAAATGAGAAGACCAAACCTACGGATAATAGGAGTAGATGAGAATGATGATTTTCAACTCAAAGGACCAGCAAATATATTCAACAAAATTATAGAAGAAAACTTCCCAAACCTAAAGAAAGAGATGCCCATGAACATACAAGAAGCTTACAGAACTCCAAATAGACTGGACCAGAAAAGAAATTCCTTCCAACACATAATAATCAGAACAACAAATGCACTAAATAAAGATAGAATACTAAAAGCAGTAAGGGAAAAAGGTCAAGTAACATATAAAGGCAAGCCTATCAGAATTACACAGGATTTTTCACCAGAGACTATGAAAGCCAGAAGGGCCTGGACAGATGTTATACAGAAACTAAGAGAATACAACTTCCAGCCCAGGCTACTATACCCAGCCAAACTCTCAATTACCATAGATGGAGAAACCAAAGTTTTCCACGATAAAACCAAATTCACACATTATCTTTCCAAGAATCCAGCACTTCAAAGGATAATAACAGAAAAAAAACCAATACAAGGACGGAAACCACGTCATAGAAAAAACAAGAAGGTAATCCCTCAACAAACCTAAAAGAAGACAGCCACAAAAACAGAACACCAACTCTAACAACAAAAATAAAAGGAAGCAACAATTACTTCACCCTAATATCTCTTAATATCAATGGACTCAACTCCCCAATAAAAAAACATAGACTAACAGGCTGGCTACAGAAAAAGTACAGGAAACTCATCTCAGAGAAAAAGATAGACACTACCTCAGAATGAAAGGCTGGAAAACAATTTTCCAAGCAAATGGTAGGAAGAAACAAGCTGAAGTAGCCATTATAATATCTGATAAGATTGACTTCCAACCCAAAGTCATCAAAAAAGACAAGGAAGGGCACTTCATTCTCATCAAAGGTAAAATCCTCCAAGAGGAACTATCAATTCTGACTATCTATGCGCCAAATACAAGGGCAGCCTCATTCATTAAAGATACTTTAGTAAAGCTCAAAGCACACATTGCACCTCACACAATAATAATGGGAGACTTCAACACACCACTTTCACCAATGGACAGATCATGGAAACAGAAACTAAACAGGGACACAGTGAAACTAACAGAGGTTATGAAACAAATGGATCTGACAGATATCTACAGAACATTTGATCCTAAAACGAAAGGATATACCTTCTTCTCGGCACCTCACTGTACCTTCTCCAAAATTGACCACATAATTGGTCACAAAACAAGCCTCAATATATACAAAAATATTGAAATTGTCCCATGCACCCTATCAGATCACCATGGACTAAGACTGATCTTCAATATCAAAATAAATAATAGAAAGCCAACACACACGTGGAAACTAAACAACACTCTTCTCAATAATACCTTGGTCAAGGAAGGAATAAAAAAAGAAATTAAGGACTTTCTGGAGTTTAATGAAAATGAAGCCACAACATACCCAAACTTATGGGACACACTGAAAGCATTTCTAATAGGAAAACTCATAGCTCTGAGTGCCTCCAAAAAGAAACTAGAGAGAGCACACATTAGCAGCTTGACAACACACCTAAAAGCTCTAGAACAAAAGGAAGCAAATTCACCCAAGAGGAGTAGACGGCAAGAAATAATCAAACTCAGGGGTGAAATCAACCAAGTGGAAACAAGAAGAACAATTCAAAGTATCAACCAATCGAGGAGCTGGTTCTTTGAGAAAATCAACAAGATAGATAAACCCTTAGCCAGACTCACTAGAGGGCATAGGGAAAGTACTCTAATTAACAAAATCAGAAATGAAAAGGGAGACATAACAACAGATCCTGAAGAAATCCAAAACACCATCAGATCATTCTACAAAAGGCTATACTCAACAAAACTGGAGAACCTGGATGAAATGGACAAGTTTCTAGACAGATACCAGGTACCAAAGTTAAATCAAGATCAGGTTAATGATCTAAACAGTCCCATATCCCCTAAAGAAATAGAAGCAGTCATTAATAGTCTCCCAACCAAGAAAAGCCCAAGACCAGATGAGTTTAGTGCAGAGTTCTATCAAACCTTCAAAGAAGAACTAATCCCAGTTCTTCACAAACTATTCCACAAAATAGAATCAGAAGGTACTCAACCCAAGTCATTCTATGAAGCCACAATTACTCTGATACCTAAACCACATAAAGACCCAACAAAAATAGAGAACTTCAGACCAATTTCCCTTATGAATATTGATGGAAAAATCCTCAATAAAGTATACATAAGTGACCCTAAAAATTCCACCAGAGAACTCCTAAGCCTGATAAATAGCTTCGGTGAAGTAGCTGGATATAAAATTAACTCAAGCAAGTCAATGGCCTTTCTGTACACAAAGGATAAACAGGCAGAAAAGGAAATTAGGGAAACAACACCCTTCTCAATAGTCACAAATAATATAAAATACCTTGGCGTGACTCTAACTAAGGAAGTGAAAGATCTGTATGACAAGAACTTCAAGTCCCTGAAGAAAGAAATTAAAGAAGATCTCAGAAGATGGAAAAACCTCCCATGCTCATGTATTGGCAAGATCAATATTGTAAAAATGGCTATCTTGCCAAAAGCAATCTACAGATTCAATGCAATCCCCATCAAAATTCCAACTCAATTCTTCAACGAATTGGAAAGGGCAATCTGCAAATTCATCTCGAACAACAAAAACCTAGTATAGCAAAAACTCTTCTCAAGGGTAAAAGATCCTCTGGAGGAATCACCATGCCTGACCTAAAGCTGTACTACAGAGCAATTGTGATAAAAACTGCATGGTACTGGTATAACAACAGACAAGTAGACCAATGGAACAGAATTGAAGACCCTGAGATCAACCCACAAACCTATGGTCACTTGATCTTTGACAAGGGAGCAAAAACCATCCAGTGGAAAAAAGACAGCATTTTCAACAAATGTTGCTGGCACAACTGGAGGTTATCATGTAGAAGAATGCGAATTGATCCATTCCTATCTCCTTGTACCAAGGTCAAATCTAAGTGGATTAAGGAACTCCACATAAAACCAGAGACACTGAAACTTATAGAGGAGAAAGTAGGGAAAAGCCTCGAAGATATGGGTACAGGGGAAAAATTCCTGAATAGAACAGCAAAGGCTTGCGCTGTAAAATCGAGAATTGATAAATGGGACCTCATAAAGTTGCAAAGCTTCTGCAAGGCAAAAGACACCGTCAATAAGACAAAAAGACCACCAACAGATTGGGAAAGGATCTTTACCTATCCTAAATCAGATAGGGGACTAATATACAATATATATAAGGAACTCAAGAAGGTGGACTCCAGAAAATCAAATAACCCCGTCAAAAAATGGGCCTCAGAACTGAACAAAGAATTCTCACCTGAGGAAAACCGAATGGCAGAGAAGCACCTGAAAAAATGTTCAACATCCTTAATCATCAGGGAAATGCAAATCAAAACAACCCTGAGATTCCACCTCACACCAGTCAGAATGGCTAAGATTAAAAATTCAGGTGACAGCAGATGCTGGTGAGGATGTGGAGAAAGAGGAACACTCCTTCATTGTTGGTGGGATTGCAAGCTGGTACAACCACTCTGGAAATCAGTTTGGCGGTTTCTCAGAAAATTGGACATAATACTACCAGAGGATCCAGCAATACCTCTCCTGGGCATATATCCAGAAAAAGTTCCAACCGGTAAGAAGGACACATGCTCCACTATGTTCATAGCAGCCTTATTTATAATAGCCAGAAGCTGGAAAGAACCCAGATGCCCCTCAACAGAGGAATGGATACAGAAAATGTGGTACATTTACACAATGGAGTACTACTCAGCTATTAAAAGGAATGAATTTATGAAATTCCTAGGCAAATGGATGGATCTGGAGGGCATCATTCTGAGTGAGGTAACATATTCACAAAGGAACTCACACAATATATACTCACTGATAAGTGGATATTAGCCCAAAAACTTAGGATACCCAGATATAAGATACAATTTGTTAAACGCATGAAACTCAAGAAGAACGAAGACCAAAGTGTGGACACTGTGCCCCTTCTTGGAATTGGGAACAAAACACCCATGGAAAGAGTTACAGAGATAAAGTTTGGAGCTGTGAAGAAAGGATGGACCATCTAAAGACTGCCATATCCAGGGATCCATCCCATAATCAGCTTCCAAACGCTGACACCATTGCATACACTAGCAAGATTTTGCTGAAAGGACCCAGATATAGCTGTCTCTTGTGAGACAATGCCGGGGCCTAGCAAACACAGAAGTGGATGCTTACAGTCAGCTATTGGATGGATCACAGGGCCCCCAATGGAGGAGCTAGAGAAAGTACCCAAGGAGCTAAAGGGAACTGCAACCCCATAGATGGATCATTATTATGAACTAACCAGTACCCCAGAGCTCTTGTCTCTAGCTGCATTTGTATCAAAATATGGCCTAGTAGGCCATTACTGGAAAGAGAGGCCCATTGGACTTGCCAACTTTATATGCCCCAGTACAGGGGAATGCCAGGACCAAGGGGTGGGGGTGGGTGGGTGGGGGGCTGGGGGGGGGAGTGTATTGGGGACTTTTTGGATAGCATTGGAAATGTAATTGAGGAAATTACCTAATTAAAAAAAAAAGAGAGAATTAAAAAAAAAAAAAACAGACAAAATTTCCTTATTTCCTTTCGCTATAATTTCAAGGTGGAAATACTTGCTAACTACTGAATCTATTTCCCATGGGCACAGCAGTTCTGCAGCTGGACTAGTAATCAGCTACTTACTAGAGGAAGCTGAGGAACTGCTGGTACCCTTTTGGGAGCATCTTGTACAGATCAGGCAACCTCAGACTTGCTTTCAGCTTGATTCATGCAGGAGGTACAACTTCTCCAGCAGTGCTCAGCTCCTAACTGTGGGAGCATGGCTCCAAGAACAGCACCAGATTACCTGTTTTGTTTTTTGTTTTTTTTTTTTTCATTTTGATTCTGTAGTTTTTGTTTGTTTCCTTGTTTTGCTTTTGATTCTAAAATTCCTGAGATGGGTTAAGATTAAAGAAAGGGCCTAATGGTCAGTAGATTAAGTTTGGCCCATTTTCTAAATATGAAACAGTGCACAAATCAAGCTAAAGGAAACTATAGATACAAAGTGACAGTGAGGAACAATCTGGCTTGCCCAGAAACACAACCAGAAGTGCCCCTAATTTGAAATGATTATTGCCTGCTACATCTCTGGAACACTCTGATAAAAGGAGCCATACTGTATCCAGGTTATCCTTTTCTCGTTCTCAAATAGGCACAGTATCCAGAAAACAGAATACAAGTTTACATACAGAGATCAAGATGACTGAAAAACAGTCCTGGGTCCTTCTAAGTTAGCTTTGGTATTCAAATTTGTAGGTGATTCATTCCCATACATAGCACCAAATTTGGGGGTTCATAAAACCAAACAACCCAAAGTCAGAAGAATCCAGCAAAGCAAGATCTTTATTTGAATTAGGCAGCAAAAACTGACCAATCTTGCACAATAGCATAGATTCCAGAGCTGATAGTATCTTTAAATACTCATATTAGTAAGTATTTAAGCAGATGACAAAATGTTAATGTACTCAGATCTTTACTGATCAACCAGGGCCACAGAATATATTTGGGAGAACTCTGACTTCAAAAAGAAATTGTGCAGCACCTTTTCAGGGGTGAAAGAACAAAGTGAGGAGGAGTGAGTTGGGCTGTAGTGCTGTTCAAGCATATTTTGACACATGAGGTTCAGCAAAGGAAGAAGCTTTGATGACTGGGTCTTATAAAGGCCACCTGATTTCAAGGTCTTCAACTTTCTGTCTTGGAGTTCAGGCTTCATCCTGGACATTTGGTCTGTAACTAAAATTGACAAAAGATGAGAGGAATGGGTGAACTTCACATAGTTAATTAAGGCATGATAGAAAATACTTTTAAAACGTGGGTATATTAGTTTAAATAATAGGCCACTCTTTACGTTCTTTTTTAATTTCCTGGTTAACAGACAAGAAGAAAATAGTGGGAGAACCAAGAGAGGAGGTTTTTTTTTTTTTTTTCCCTGAGCATATTTTATCTGGAAGCAGGATGGAGAAGTTTTCTGAGATGGCTAGATTCAGACAATTCTCAACCTGAAGTAGTTCTAAGATTTTCTGACACACTGACAATAAATGTTACCAAGTTTGTTTTGAGTATAAAGTTAGCAGTGCCTTCAATTAAAGAGAAAGTGGGTTGAGTGTGTAAGGAGGGAAGGTTTTGTTTCTTTGTGGGAAACATTTGTTGTGGACATGGGGATTTAACTTTTCTAAAAAATATATTAAATAACAGAATCTCATACAACCTAGTCCTTTTCTTCCATAGAGACCTCAGAAAGAGAAACATGAACATGCTGCCTCAAAGTGTTATGTGGACCTGGGCCTTTATTATTTTTTGAAGACAGGAGCTTAGCACAACTGTTCTCTGAGAGGCTCTACATAGCACCTGACTGAAACAAATGCAGATTCCAGTGTGGTTTTACATACTCTTGTCAGTTGTTCTTTGCATTTTAACAGGTTTTGGAATTTTGTCATGGGCTCTTTGCTTGAAAACTAAGCTACCATTCTGAGGAATACTTCTATCTTCAAGCATAAGAGTGTATCATTAAGAGTGTCAGAGATCAGCCAGGCATGGTGGTGCACACCTTTAATCCCAGCACTCAGGAAGCAGAGGCAGGCAGATTTCTGAGTTCGAGGCCAGCCTTGTCTATAAAGTGAGTTCCAGGACACCCAGGGCTATATAGAGAAACCCTGTCTCGAAAAACAAAAAACCAAACAAACAATCAAATAAAAAATGAGTGTCAGAGATTGGTCCTTGCTTTTGGGATGTGTCTCAATTTGGACAAGTTAATGGTTGATGATTCTTTTAGTCCCTGAATTTCTTTTAGACAGGACAAATTTTGGGTGTAAAGTTTGGATAGGTTGGTTTCCTTACCTTTCCACTGTGGCTCTTACCTAGCTACAGGAGGTGTCCTCCTCTGGTTCCATGTCCCTAATATTAGGCATATTGGCTAGGGTTTCCTGCATTGACTCTTAGGAGCCTCCCTCATCAAAATGTCTGTTTGTAGGCATTAGCACTTATAGCATAGTTAGAAATTTTATTTTTTCAGACAATTAGCAGAAATAGTTTCTTCTCCAGGGTCTATGACTTCACAAACCATGAGTACTTGTCTAGGTTTATAGCAACTGACATGAAGTCTCTCTTTAACTATAATATAGGTCTGCAATACTCATAATAAATTTTGTGGAAATTTCAGGTGTGTTTTTGAGCATACAAAACAGTAACACCTTTATAAGGGATAAGATTCAGAAAATTGTAACACTTCAAACAGTAGAAAAATCACAGAGTTACCTAGAACCTTCAAGTCCTCTGTAAATTTTACAATAATGTGCTATTGAGTAGAACTACTACAGACATTAGTGACACAGGAGACTAAGTAGCATCTTAGTAATAAGTTCTAAAGCCATCTTTACTGGGAAGTAAATTGTGGGACATTGGGCTATACCCAGACAGCCTAGTTTCCAGTCGAGGCTAGATCTTGAACCCCCAGAGAACACAATGGTTGGAAATTCCCACCTACATGGGACAGTAGGCATTTGACCATGTCTCCTGGACTCAAGGCTCCTGTAGAAGTTACAGCCCCCACAGGAGAAGTATGGCTAGTAGTCATGTAGACAATGTCCCAAGCTTCTGACTTTCAGGCTACACTCCTCCACAGTTACCTAGAAAGAGTAAAGATAACAACAGCACACCATAAGAGGGGCTGCTTGGCCCCACCTCACTGTCTTACTCCCCTTACTCTTGCTCTCTCCTCTCACTCTCTTTCTCTCTTCTCTCCTCATTCTCCCTTACTCTCTCCCTCTTACTCTAGCCTTTCTTCTCTCTTTCTCTTTCCCCTTTCTCTCCTCTTGGCCATGGTCTGTCTGTCTGTCTGTCTGTCTGTCTGTCTGTCTCCCTCTGTCTCTGTCTCTGTCTGTCTCCCTCTGTCTCTCTCTGTCTCTGTCTCTGTCTGTCTGTCTGTCTGTCTGTCTGTCTGTCTCTCTCTCTCTCTCTCTCTCTCTCTCTCTCTCTCTCTCTCTCTCCTCTCTTTACCCCTGCCTTTCTACAATAAAGCTCTAAAACCATAGACTGTCTCTGTTCATCAAGGCCCTCTGCACTTACTCTTGCCTGTGTGGGAACCTCCCTCCCTCAGCCCTCTAATCCATAACCCTGGAGCTACAGGGTGTTGCCACAGGACCCGGGTTGGGGGTTGTCCCTTATCCACCCACTGAGAGTGGGGTCAGTGGCTTAGATGCCCAGCTGGGACCTAGTGGAAAGAATCTAGCAGCCCTCCTGCATCCGTCTGCCCAGCACACAGGAGGAACTCTGGCCAGATGGGGGCTATCCTCCCCCTCCCCTCTCTCCCTGTCACCCCTTTATTTCCCACATTATATCAGCAATATTTAGGATTTAAACAGCAGACTGTGATGGAATATATATAGGTCAATCCTCTCTGCTGCTGTTGCTCCATAATATGTGTGGGATCAAAGTGGAATAGCAGAGACAATGTTTGCCAATTTTCAAAAAAGTCAATAAAAAATTCAAAAATAATTGTTTGAACTGGAAGTCTGGGGAGGGCATCATCAGAATAAAGAAGAGAGAAGAATAGATTTCTTTAGAATAGTATCTTTAGAGTGAGCAGCAGTTGTTTCATTGTGTGGTCTTTCATTTTAAAGTCATCATATTCATGGCAGTGTCAAAAGCTCAGAAAGCAACTTCCTTTCTTAGGAAAATGAGCATCTGGGACTTTTTTTTTTAGGATATAAGGATTAAGAAGAAGGGATAATAGTGTTAGAATATAGTCCCAAGTGTAGTGACAGGAGTGTAAAAGGCACTCTTGAATTCCCATCAGCTGGAATTAAATAGATAATTCTTATACCATATAATGCCAGATAAAAGTCCAGTATGGCTGTGGCAGGAATAATGAAAAAAATATCCCACTAGAATAGTTATTGGCATTTAATTAGCTGGTGGAAAAAACAGAGTGGGATTTATTCTGGGGATGCATGCTAGAAGATGCACGTTCCAGTAGATGGTGCAATATTCATGCACACAGAGATGATGTGAATGATGTCAGTTGTTATTAGAAAGAGCAAAATATATTTGGATATAGAGGTGATAGTGGTGTTATATGAATTCTAGTGTAAAGAATGTTTTGAATTTTTCCAAAGATACAGTATTAAAATGTTTATTGAATAAAATATGTAATGAATATCAATTACACCTGATGGAGAGTAACAGAAACTATACTAAAGTGGCCATCTTTATGCAATGCCACATAAGAATATGCAAACACAAGAGGTGTTGAAAATATTTATACCTTAAACATTTCATTTCTAAATAAATGCCTCCATAATTATTTCTATATAATTATGACATTATAAAATATACTATGCTAACAATATTTCTAAAACAAGGCTTGAACACATATCATTTTACAATTTTTTAATTGCACTTTCTTAATGGCATTTTTAATGACACTCAAATACACATAAATGTATCATCCAATGTTAGAATTAATTCATATTACAATGTAGGATAAAATAAATGACACAGGAAATGTTTGGAGAAAACTTGATTTTACACCCCAGTATCAGAAACAGAAGGTCCCAGACAGAAATGGAGTTTTTGGTACATACCTAGGGACTAGGTCCAAGAATCCAGATAGATGCTGTGCCCCAGGTACCATTGGCTCATTTAGTTTGTTGTTAACTAGAGCCAGAGTGAGAACACAGGATAAATTAGGTTTTTCCTGTTTTCTCCTTTTATTTTCACCACTTTTGCTGCAATAGATAGGAAGCAAGGAGAGACAGATGAAAACAAGGCATAACAAAGCAAAAACTGCATGGCCAAGGAAAAATAAAAACAAACAATAACAATGGCAACAACAAAAACAGAAAAAAACAACACAAAAATAAAAACAAACAAACAAAAAACCCAACTAAGTCCTGATTAATATCTCCCAAGTAACAGTTGTCTTTTGACTCCTACTTACTGGTTTGAGATCTCTCTCCAAATTAGTTCTCAATCCACTCTCTATTTCATTGAAGACAGAGGCAACAATAGCTAATTCAGCTCCCTATATCTAGGATTTTACCAGTCAAGCTCCTGGCTGGTATGCAGCTCTCACCTGGTTCCAGACTCTAGCCATGGCTTGACTGCATGTTGCTCAGCCCAGAATGAATACATTCTCTAAAACCTGAGGAGAAAGAGGAAACCCAGCATATGGAGGGACTTTCTGGCCTTCTCCCCGGTCCTACTGAGTCACCTGCTCATGTCAACTCTGCAAAACATGTTCTTGCCTCTGAAAACACTGATTCTAATTATAATTCCATCATTCATGCTTCAGGATTAAAGTCCTCCATCATCTGCATGGAGTGTCATTCATTTATGATTTCAATATCTGACAGTGACCAGAGTTGTGCTGGTAGGTAAATTTTCTTGCATCAACAGTTGTGAGATTACTTGCTCTGAATTGAAACTTTTCCATTCGTGTTTTCTAAGACTCAAAATCTTCTGTAATGTCACCTGAATTTTATTTTTATCTTAGCCATTCTGACTGGTGTGAGGTGGAATCTCAGGTTGCATTTCCCTGATGATTAAGGATGCTGAACATTTTTTCAGGTGCTTCTCAGCCATTCAGTATTCCTCAGGTGAGAATTCTTTGTTTAGCTCTGAGCCCCATTTTTAATGGAGCTATTTATTTTTCTGGAGTCCACCTTTGCCCAATCACACCATGTCAGAAATGTGAGGATTACAGCAGTGGTAAATGAGAAGGCACATTAGCAGCAAGAAATTGTTCTGGGACAAAGCTTGGAATTATCTTGTTCCAGGATTCAATCATCACAGCCATGCAAGATGGTGGGTCATCTCCAGGAAGTTCATTTTCCCAGTACAGCTTTGTATGGTGCCTTCCAGTTTATGCTCAGAAATCCCACAAAAACAATTAACTTGAAGGTATGCTACATACACTAAAGACCTGGTGTTGACTCATATCACCCCTGTACATGCTACCTTAGTCTCTGTGAATTCCCATGTGCTTATATCATTTGGATTTAGAGATAACTACCTTACATGGTTTCCTCCGTCCCTTCTAGTTCTTATAGTATTTCCATATTTTCTTTCACCATGTTTCTCAGCCTTGAAAGAATGAATTTGATGGAAAAGTCAGAGTTGGTCTGAGTGTTCTATGGCCATTCATAGTCTTCATAATATCTAACTATGGGTCTCTATGTTTGTTGCTCTCTCCTGTAGAAGGAAGTTTCACTAAAAATGGCTGAGCTAGGCACTGTTCTATGCATGTAGGAGAATATCATTACTAGTTATTTTATTTCATTTTGCTTTGTGTGTGTGTGTGTGTGTGTGTTTCTTTTTACAATTTTTTGAGACAGGGTTTCTCTGTGTAGCCCTGGATGTCCTGGAACTCACTCCATAGACCAGGCTGGCCTCAAACTCAGAAATCCACCTGCCTCTGCCTCCCAAGTACCTGGATTAAAGGTGTGCACCACCACTGCCTGGCTTTTTGCCAATCTTTGAATAGCACTAGACCTACACTATATAGACTTGGTTTTTGGTTTCCTAAGCCATGCTGGATGTGAATACTATCTCATAGGGTCAAGATATGGGTTGGTTACTCCCACAATAATACTAAAACTATTCCACCATAACACTAGCATATCTTGCCGGCAAGGGGCTACTATAGATCAATGGCTGGCTTGTTATTTTATATCTCTTCTGTTAGCATGCAGAGAACCTTTTTGTATGAAAGACACTTGTTCATAGGAATAAGGTCTCTATATGAACACCAGCTCTACATCTTTATCTTCTGTGTGCCATAGAATCTTTTCCAGTGACTATATTTATCAAGGTTTCTTCTTAAGTAACCAGGTGGCCTTAATTGTCTGGATTTGTCTGGGTCTTCAATTTGATTCCATTGATTACTGTGCCTTGTATGATTTCTCACTACTAATATGGGAGAACCCATCCCCAATCTCACAGGTATTTCCATAAGTATCGCTTAGCGACGATGACATGTATAAGATGAAATCCCAGGTTTTTTGTATTTGTTTTTACCATATGTCTAATGAACATTTCTTTACATATTTCTCAACAATTTGATGTACCTGTACAGATGATTCTGTTTGGATATGATCCTTATCATAAAAAATATGTTATTTTTGTTCTTGGTATATAGGGTTTATTTGAGTTCTTCATATACTCAGAATATTTGTCCTCTATTGGATGCATCCATTCTGTACTGTGTCACTTTCTCTGAAATATGATGAGCATTGTTGTGTAGAAACTTTTTGGTTTCATGATGTTTCATTTATTAGTTGTTGGTCTTGGTGACTTTGTTAACGTTATTCTCTTATCATTTTCTGCATCAGAGATTTTAAGGCTACTTGTCACATTTATCTTCCAATAGGTTCAGTTTATTTGTCTTTAATGTCGAGGTCTTTGATATATTTGGGGTTGCATTTTCTGCATGGTCCTGAGTATGAGTATATTTAGCTATATATTTTTTTTAATCTGAAGTCATCCAGTTTGACAATGACCTTTTAAAAAAATACCCTTTTCCAGTGACTACATCAAGGTGTCTTCTTAAGTAACCAGGTGACCTTGGTTGTTTGGATTTTTCTATAGCATTAATTTGATTCCATGTTTCTTTTATGATTACTTACTATTAATATGGGAGCACCCATCCACATTTTTCAGTCTTTACTCTGGGCAAATGGACCTGGGTAGTTTAAAAAGATAGGTATTCCACCAGTGTTCCCAAGCCTGTAAATAGCAGTAATACACATGGCCTGTGCTTGAGTTACTGCCTACAGGTCTTGGCCACAACTTTCTGTTGCAGCTTCCCTTTGTGACTGACTATATGTGTTAAGATAAAATTTACCCTTTAGTCATCACATTGCTTTTGGTCGTAATGTGTATCACAAACATAGAAAGAAGGATAATGGAGACAAAGTGTAGAATATAATCTTACAATGGTTTCATATTTTGTTGATGGAAGAATATCACCTTAGGGAAATTTTGTTATTGGCAAAAATATTCTGGTGTATGAGAAAACAAAGGTTATTAAGAAGTCTTAATACATGAGGAGATTAGAACCAGATACTAGCTATCCTGTTGCTATACAAAACACTGATAATTCAATGGTAGGGTTTAAGAAAAGTCCCTTTCAGATTGCTTCCCAGATGCTGATTATCCATGAGAAGTTACTCTATTCTTCAGAGTTATATAAATTTCTGACATCTACATTCTTCTTCAATGACCTATTCCATAAATATTTCTCTGCCCCCCCATATATATATATATATATATATATATATATATATATATATATACACATATACTGTCTTACCATCATCTTTCTGTCTGTTCTCTTCCAGCATTCATTCAACCTTCCTCAATTCTCTCGAGATTAAGCTTTTCCTACTGAGGCCATACCAGGCAGTCCTCTGTTACAGATGTGGCAGGGGACTCAGACTGCCCTGTGTATGCTGCTGATTGGTGGATCAGTCTCTGGGCACTCTCTGATTAGTTGAAACTGCTGGTCTTCCTATGGGGACACCCTCCCCTTCAGCTTCTTCATTCTTTCCCTAATTCAAATATTTGGGTCCCTGACTTCCATCAGTGGTTGGGTGTATTGGTGTATGTCTTAGTCAGTTGCTGGTAGGATTTCCTAAAGATAGCCATCCTAGGCTCCTAACTAGTACCACATCATGGAATAGTCTCAGGCCCTGGTGCCCCAGCAATGAGATCATTCCCAAGTTGGACCAGTCATTGGATCTAGGCATCTAATGTGATGATCATGTGACTATTTTCTTTGAGTTTGTTTGTACAGTTAATTGCACTGATGGATTTTTCTATATTTACCCTTCCCAACATTCCTGGGATGAAGCCCACTTTATTATGAATGATAGTTTTGATGTGTTATCAGATTGCAAGAATTTGAGTATTTTTTCGTCAATATTTATAAATGAAATTACCCTGAAGTTCTCTTTCTTTTTTTGGGTCTTTGTGCGGTTTAGGTATCAGAGTAACTGTGACTTCATAGAATGAAATGGTTAGTGTTTCTTCTGTTTCTATGTTGTGTAATACTTGGAGGAGAATTGACATTTGAGCTTCTTTTGAAGATCTGACAGAATGCTGCATTAAGATAATCTGGCATTGTGTCTTTTTGGTTTGGGGTGGGTAGGTCATGAATTTTTCTATTTCCTTAGGAGTATGGGATTGTTTAGATAGTTTACCTGAACTTGATTTAACTTTGGTACGTGATATCTGTCTAGAAAATCCTCCATTTCATCTAGATTTTACAGTTTTGTAAAGTATAGGATGTAGTAGGTTTTGATGATTTCTGAATTTCCTCAGTTTCTGTGTTACATCTTCCTTTTCATTTCTGATTTTGCTAGTTTGTATACTGTTTATGTGCACTTTAGTTAGTTTGACAGAGGGTTTAACTATGTTATTGATTTTCTCAAAGAACCATATCTTGGTTTTGTTGACTTTGTATCATTCTCTGTGTTTCTAACTGGTTGATTTCAGCCACAAGTTTGACTATTTCCTGTCATCTGATCCTCTTGGACTTGTTTCATTATTTCTATTCTAGAGTTTTCAGGTATGCTTGTATGAGATCTCTACAATTTTTTGGGAAGGCACTAAGTGCTATGACTTTTCCTTATACCATTGCTTTGATTATATCTGGATTTTCATTGAACTGTATAAAGTCTTTGATTTCTTTCTTTATTTCTTCCCTGATCAAGTTATAATTTAGGAGCAATGTGGTATACATGTGTATGAGGGCTTTCTGTTGTTTTTCTTTTACTGAAGACCAACTTTAGTCCGTGGTGATCTGATAGGATGCATGGAATTATTTCAATCTTCTTGTATATGTTGAGACTTGTTTTGTGTGTGATAATATGGTCATTTTTGGAGAAGGCTAGGGAGGTGCTGAGAAGGTATATTCTCTTGTTTTCGGTGAAATTTTCTGCAGATATCTGCTAAATACATTCGCTTCATAGTTTCTGTTAGTTTTACTGTTTAGTTTCTGTTTCAATGACCTGTACATTGGTGAGAGTGGGGTATCTGAGGTTCAATGTGTGATTTGAGCTTTAGTATGAATGTTTATGCTCTTGCATTTGGGGCAAAAATGTGCAGCATTGATACTTCCCCTTGGTGGATTTTTTCTTTGATGTGTAAGAAGTGTAAAACATCTTGGGGCAGAATACTGTAACTTTGTAGTGGCCTACATAAATCTCAGTATAAATTTGGTACATAGACCAAAATCCTGAGAAACCAATTTGGAAATATAAAATAATGATACTACTTTTTACTCTATTTTATCATAGGATACAAAACTTACATATAACCTAATAAAATCCATGATCTCACTTTCTATTTATAGTAGTCTAGGATTAATAATTTGAGCATAATTTATCTCCCAGGCAATAGTAAGTAAGCATTACTTACCAATGTTATAGCAAAAACTTCAGACAAGTCTTTAAGAACAAAGCCATCTATACCCTAATAAGTAATAAAATTTAACAAATTATACATTTTTTAAAAATTGATAAAATCATATTTTGTGTTTTATATTACTCTTATTTTCAGGTTTACATTGTCATATCAAGGTTTTAGTGAGTAAAAACTTTGGCAATATGAATAGCATTGGTGACTGCTATTAAGATATTAATATTTTAAGAAACATCTAAATGAAACTTATAAAGTAAAGCAACATAGATGAACTCTGAGATTTTTATATACAGGAGAGTCCTCAGTTTGACTCTAATTTCAAATTATCTGGTGATCACCCCCCCCCCACACACACACACACACACACACAAACTAACAGAGAGACTTGCTTATTTTCTAATAGATCAATCCAGTATTTAGAAAACAATGTTGAAACTGGAGGAGCACATAGGATAAAATCAGAGCTGGGAAGGAAGTAGAATAGATGGTTATACATAATGAATATCACTGTGGTCCTTAAGTTATATTTATTATGTTGATATTTGCTTATATTATTTTAATTGCACACCCTAGTGTTGGCTCAGTCACCTACATGATGGCTTGGCAATATGAGCACCTGGGATTTATTTATAGGATAAACATTTTAACAAACAGGTATACTGGTATTTACATGAAATTATTAGAGACTAGAGAATGTTGGTAACTATACAATCTCTGAATTCTACTGTCCAGATATTCCAGCCTCTTGGGAAAATTTCATAACTATTAGAAACATTATCTTAATCAGTCATTGCATTGAACAAGTGATGGGTATTTAAGTTTTATTCTTGAATTCGGAAAAGATGGGCTTGCCTGCCTAATTCTTATACCAAATTCACAAAGCTAAGGTTCTAGTACATACTGAGGCAAGAATCGTGAAGCCCAAATATTTTAAGAGGGTCTAATATAGTTTATTGAGCTGAGAGAAAGGGAGAGATAGATATTCTCAGGAATGATTACTCTGAGAGTTTACTCATGTTCGGGTGTGCGTACCCATATTTAAGAACACATAGATTTCTTAATTTAACTAAGTTGTTACTTAAATAGTATAAGTACCTAAATGTAGAATGGTATATTCAAAATGGTTATTGGAAGGAAATTCTACAGTAGGTAATGAGACTACCTTTTTTTCAACTGTTCAATATTCAAATAGTAATAATTTCAACATGAATTACATCTGAGATACTAAAATGGATATGACTTTAATGCAGACATGTGTGTAAACACATATACAACTTCCATGCAAACAAGGAATTTTGAGAATATACAAATATTTTAAGCATTTCTTTCTAAAGTAAATACCTCTTAAATTATTTCAATATTGTTATGACACTGTGAGATTCTTTATGCAAAGTTGGTATATTTATAGCAGGGTTTAAAAGTATATTTTTCAAAACATTCCAAGCTTTTCGTTTATGTTATGATTTAATAGTCATAAACATATTATATGTTACTATAATTAAAACCTGTAAATATTGAACTTGACAATTGACAGAGCTAAGTAACAAAGAGTCAATTGCTAGCTGCACATGGCAGTCCACAGTCACAATCAGAAAGTTCCAAAAATTGGAAACTTTCTTTTAGAAAGCAAGCATCTAGGTCCAAGTAGCCAAATACATTATCAGCCACCAGGTACAATTGGCTGGATTTGTTTATTGTTAATGGGAGGTAGAGCCAAGAGGGAGGGAGAGAAAAATGTATCAGCATCTCTGATGGAGATCTCTCAAGCAACAGCATGTTTTGATTTCCACGCCTAGATGTTAGATCTCTCTCTCTCTCTCTCTCTCTCTCTCTCTGATTGGTCCTCATTTCACTCATTATTAGAATGTATATATTCCTTCAAGAAGAAGTAAGGGTATCTAATAAAGGTGTCCAGTGCAAAGGGTTTTACTTTCAGGCTGTTGTCTATATTATAGGAATCAGATGGCCCTGGGTCTACACAAAGTCTGACTATCAGCTGTCACAGAGAAAGAGATAGAAGCTACAGTTTCTAATTTAAGATGTGCCATTCTTGCATCAGTCTTGCATCAGTAGAGCCAAGAGTGTTTCTTCATCTGGAAGGCTAAAATAATATTCATCTGATGTATCTAAATGTTGAATAATTCCATTGCTACTTTGCTTGGTAGGGTCCTCTTAACTCTATCTTAATAGATCATCAGGTAAGACCATAAATTATTTCATCCTCAAATATTCCAAAAGTAGGGAAACATTTATAGAACTAAATTAACCTAGTGCACAAAAGACTAGAAAGTACAAGAACTATTATTAGGAAACAGTAGGTAAGTTGCATAATTCTTTTTATTTATTTTTTTTTTATTTTTATTTTAAATTTTTTTATTAGGTATTTTCCTCAATTACATTTCCAATGCTATCCAAAAAGTCCCCAATACACTACCCCCCACACTCCCCTACCCACCTACTCCCACTTTTTGGCCCTGGCATTCCCTGTACTGGGGCATATAAAGTTGGCAAGTCCAATGGGCCTCTCTTTCCAGTGATGGCCGACTAGGCCATCTTTTGATACAAATGCAGCTAGAGTCAAGAGCTCTGGGGTACTGGTTAGTTCATAATAATGTTCCACCTATGGGGTTGCAGTTCCCTTTAGCTCCTTGGGTACTTTCTCTAGCTCCTCCATTGGGGGCCCTGTGATCCATCCAATAACTGACTGTGAGCATCCATTTCTGTGTTTGCTAGGTCCCGGCATTGTCTCACAAGAGACAGCTATATCTGGGTCCTTTCAGCAAAATCTTGCTAGTGTATGCAATGGTGTCAGCGTTTGGAAGCTGATTATGGGATGGATCCCTGGATATGGCAGTCTTTAGATGGTCCATCCTTTCTTCACAGCTCCAAACTTTATCTCTGTAACTCTTTCCATGGGTGTTTTGTTCCCAATTCCAAGAAGGGGCACAGTGTCCACACTTTGGTCTTCGTTCTTCTTGAGTTTCATGCGTTTAACAATTTGTATCTTATATTTTGGGTATCCTATGTTTTTGGGCTAATATCCACTTATCAGTGAGTACATATTGTGTGAGTTCCTTTGTGAATATGTTACCTCACTCAGGATGATGCCCTCCAGATCCATCCATTTGCCTAGGAATTACATAAATTCATTCCTTTTAATAGCTGAGTAGTACTCCAATTCTTATCAGGGCTTGAAAGACATATTTAATTTTAAAATCCAACATCTTCTTTGTTGTAAACACATACATACATACATACATACATACATGCATACACACATACATACATATAAATATAAATATAAATATGTATGTATGTGTGTATGTATGTATGTATATATGTATGTATGTATATAATATAAGTTCAATGCACTGGAAGACAATTAAAAATCAGACTACACAGAGTCAATAAAGTCAGCAGCAAGGTGCAAATGAAAACCGAGAGTCATAATTATTTTAAAGTCCAGGAAGGAGTGAAATTTTTCTTCAATATAGCCAGTGTTTATCACCAAAGATCCAGATATAGGGCAACTATAGACTTGAAACAAAAGCCCAGCATAGCAGCATGTATTTCCTAGAGTAGACATTCAGATTCTTTGCTCCTTAAATAAAAATGGAGCAGAGGGAAGTGATAGTTGAATCAGCAACTGAATCTCCCTGCTCTGATTTACCTGCTCCATATACTATAAAAGATTCTGACCCTATGTGAAGCTCAGGTATCATCCTTAAGGTGTGTCATCCCTGTCTTTGACATGTAATACTGGGTCTTCCACAAGAAAGACACGTTATTTTAAGCTCCATCCTGAGGCAGAAACATGGAATGTGCTCATCCATTCTCAAAAATGAGTTATCAAATTGCTATGTTAATAAAGGTTTTCAGCAGCCACTTTCTAATTAATGAACATTTGCAGCTGTCACAGACACGATTGAACCTGGCAACTAAAGCTCTTTCTGGACAGAGAGGTTACTATTCTGTTGCCATAAATTCCATACATGTCCAACTCTCCAACTTTGGTTTACACTGTAATTATAATTTGGCAAATACTAGTTTCTGGAGCATGGTTCTTCATCCATGTCAGTCCACTACTTTCTATAAAAGAAGGGGAGACTTGACCTAGTTGGTAATATCAATATATCATCAGCTGGGGAATATAATGTCATGAAGATACATTTGCAAAATAATTTTCTATTTCTCATTTTAATAGTAGATGCATAATAAATGATCATTGTCTCTTTATTAACAAGCTGTATATAAAAATCATTACTGAGAGGTATGTCATTGATATTTATGTAATGATACACATTTGCTGGGGGTACCCTGCATAATAAACACCTTGCATCTCCTTAGATTTCAAGAAATCTGGTCATCTTTTGTGAAAGTACACAGGACAACTGCAAACACACTAATTACACATACAAAAGAGGGGTTGTTGAGAATGGGCATATAGTGTTAAAATCCCTTACAAAAATAAGTATCTTAATTTTTTTTAGTATTATGCAAACATTCTGAATTTAGTGTAAGAATTTAGGTATATTCAGAAAATGTCCTGAAGGAATATTCCAAATAGCCATCCAATCATTTTTATTAGAGGGCACTAATAGATATGTATTTAAGCACTATAATTTTATGAGTTCCCATTTGTTGATTCTGGATCTTACAGCATGAGCAATTTGTGTTCTGTTCAGGAATTTTTCCTCTGTGCCCATATCTTCGAGGATCTTCCCCACTTTCTTCTCTATAAGTTTCAGTGTCACCGGTTTTATGTAGAATTCCTTAATCCACATAGACTTGAGCTACATACAAGGAAATAAAAATGGATCAATTTGTACAAGCTTGCAATCCCACCAACAATGGAGGAGTGCTCCTATTTCTCCACATCCTCGCCAGCATCTGCTGTCACCTGAATTTTTGATCTTGGCCATTCTGGCTGCTGTGAGGTGGAATCTCAGGGTTATTTTGATTTGCATTTCCCTCATGATTAAGGATGCTGAACATTTTTTCTGGTGCTTTTCAGCCATTTTGTATTCCTCAGGTGAGAACTCTTTGTTTAGCTCTGAGCCCCATTTTTTAATGGGGTTATTTGATTTTCTGGAGTTCACCTTTTCAGTCTGGTGGTTCCTCAGAAAATTGGAAATAGTACTACCAGAGGATCCCACAATACCTCTCCTGGGCATATATCCAGAAGATGTTCCAACTGGTAAGAAGGACACATGCTCCACTATTTTCATAGCAGCCTTATTTATAATAGCCAGAAGCTGGGAAGAACCCAAATGCCCCTCAAGAGAGGAATGGATACAGAAAATGTGGTACATTTACACAATGGAGTACTACACAGTTATTAAAAAGAATGAATTTATGAAATTCCTAGGCAAATGGATGGACCTGGAGGACATCATTCTGACTGAGGTAACCCAATCACAAAAGAACTCACATGATATGGACTCACTGATAAGTGGATATTAGCCCAGAAACTTAGAATACCCAAGATATAAGATACAATTTGCAAAACACATGAAACTCAAGAAGAGCAAAGACCAAAGTGTGGACACTTTGCCTATTTTTAGAAATGGGAATAAAACACCCATGGAAGGAGTTACAGAGACAAAGTTTGGAGCTGAGACAAAAGGATGGACCATCTAGAAACTGCCATACCTGGGGATCCATCCCATAATCAGCCTCCAAACACTGACACCATTGCATACACTAGCAAGATTTTGCAGAAAGGACCCAGATATAGCTGTCTCTTTTGAGACTATGCCGGGGCCTAGCAAACACAGAAGTGGATGCTCACAGTCAGCTATTGGATGGATCACAGGGCCCCCAATGGAGGAACTAGAGAAAGCACCCAAGGAACTAAAGAGATCTGCAACCCTAAAGGTGGAACAACAATATGAACTATCCAATACCCCTGGAGCTTGTGTCTCTAGCTGCATATGTATCAGAAGATGGCCTAGTCAACCATCACTGGGAAGAGAGGCCCATTGGTCTTGCAAACTTTATATACCTTAGTACAGGGGAACACAAGGGCCAAGAAGTGGTAGTGTGTGTGTAGGGGAGTGTGTGGGGGGGAGGGTATGGGGAACTTTCAGGGTAGCATTTGAAATTTGAAATCTGTATATAAAAATATGTATTAATAAAAAAGAAAAAATGGATCAATTTTTATTCTTCTACATGATAACTGCCAGTTGATTCTGCACCATTTGTTGAAAATGCTGTCTTCTTTCCACTGGATGGTTTTAGCCCCTTTTTCCAAAGATCAAGTGACCATAGATATGTTGGTTCATTTCTGGGTCTTCAGTTCTATTCCATTGACCTACCTCTCTGTTGCTGTACCAGTAACATGCAATTTTGTTTTAATCACAATTGCTCTGTAGTATAGCTTGAGGTCAGGCATGGTGATTCCAGCAGAGGTTCTTTTATTGTTGAGAATAGTTTTTTTGTTTTTGTTTTTGTTTTTGTTTTTTTTTTTTAATCCAAGATGAATTTACAAATTGCCCTTTCTAACTCTGTGAAGAATTGAGTTCTAATTTTGATGGGGATTACATTGAATCTGTAGATTCCATTCTGCAAAATAGACATTTTTACTATATTAGTCCTGCTAATCCATGAGCATGGGAGATCTTTCCATCTTCTGAGATCTTCAATTTCTTTTTTTAGAGACTTGACATCCTAGTCATACAGATCTTTCACTACCTTAGATTCACAACATGGTATTTTATATTATTTGTGATTATTGTGAAGAGAATTGTTTCCCTAATTTCTTCCTCAGCCTGTTTATCCTTTGTGTAGAGAAAGACCACTAATTCTGGAGGTTTTTTTTTTTTTATCAGGTTTAGGAGTTCTCTGGTGGAATTTTTTGGGTCACTTATAGATACTGACATATTATTTGTAAATAGTGATATTTGGACTTCTTTGTTTCCAACTTTTATCTCTTTGGTCTCCTTTTGCTTGCTAATTGCTCTGGCTAGGATTTCAAGTTTTATATTGAAGAGGTAGGGAGAAAGTGGGCAGACTTGTCTAGTTCCTGATATTAGTGGGATTGCTTCAAGTTTTTCTCCATTTAGTTTGAGGTTAGCTACTGGTTTGCTATATATTGCTTGTATTGTATTAGGTGTGGGTCTTGAATTCCTAATTTTTCCAATCTTTTATCATGAATGGCTGTCAGACTCTGTCAAACACTTCCTCAGAATCTAATGATACGATCATATGGTTTTTGTCTTTGAGTTTCTTTATATAGTGGATTTAATTGATGGATTTCCATATTTGGAACCATCCCTGGATCCCTGGGATGAAGCCTACTTGATCATGACAGATGATCTTTTCGATTTGTTTTTGGATTCGGTTTGCAAATATTTTATTAAGCATTTTTGCATTGATAGTCATAAGGAAAATTGGTCTGAACTTCTCTTTCTTTGTTGAGGGTTTGTGTGGTTTAGGTGTCAGGGTAATTGTGGCTTCATAGAATGAGTATGGTAGAGTACCTCTGTTTCTATTTTGTGGAATAGTTTGAGGAGAGTTGGAATTAGGTCTGTTTTGAAGGTCTGATAGAACTCTGCACTAAACCCATATGGTCCTGGGCTTTTTTTGAGACTATTAATGACTGCTTTTATTTCTTTAGGGAATACGGGACTGTTTAATTCATTGATCTGATCCTGATTTGACTTTGGTACCTGGTATCAATATAGAAAATTGTCCATTTCATCCAGGTTTTCCAGTTTTGTTGAGTATAAGCTTTTGCAGTAGGATCTCAGGATTTTTTTTTATTTCCTCAGGTTCTGTTGTTATGTTTCTCTTTTCATTTCTGATTTTTTAAATTAAGATACTGTCCCTGTGCCCTCTAGGTAGTCTGGCTAAGGGTTTATCTATCTTGTTGATTTTCTCAAACAACCATCTCCTGGTTTGGTTTCTTCTTTTTATAGTTCTTTTTGTTTCTCACTGGTTGATTTCAGCCCTGCGTTTGATTATGTCCTGCTCTCTACTCCTTTTTGTTGAATTTGCTTCCATTGGTTCTACAGCCTTTAGGTGTGCTGTCAAGCTGCTAGTGTATGCCTTCTCTAGCTTCATTTTGGAGGCACTCAGAGCTATGAGTTTTCTTCAAACAACTTCTTTCATTACAGAGACAAAGTTCAGAGAAGAGAATGAAGGAACGACCATCCAGAGACTGCCCCACCTGGGGATCCATCCCATAAACAACCACCAATGCAGACACTATTGCAGAGGCCAACAAGATATTGCTAATAGGAGTCTGATATAACTGTCTCCTGAGAGGTTCTCCCAGTGCCTGACAAATACAGAAGTGGATGCTCCCAGCCATCCGTTAGATGGAACAAATTGTCCCCAATGAAGGAGCTAGAGAAAGTACCCAAGAAACTGAAGGGGTCTGCAACCCTATAGTTGGAACAACATTATGAACTAACCAGTACCCCCAGAGTTCGTGTCTCTAGCTGCATATGTATCAGAAGATGGCCTAGTTGGTCATCATTGGGAAGAGAGGCCTCTTGGTCTTGCAAACTTTATACACCCCAGTACAGGGGAACACCAGGGCTAAGAAGTGGGAGTGGGTGGGTAGGGGAGCTGGGTGGGGGAGTGTATAGGGGACATTTGTGATATCATTTGAAATGTAAATGAAGAAAATATCTAATAAAAAATGGAAAAGAAAGAAAGGAAGGAAGGAAGAAAGACAGGAAAGAAAGAAAGAAAGAAAGAAAGAAAGAAAGAAAGAAAGAAAGAAAGAAAGAAAGAAAGAAAGAAAGAAAGAAAGAAAGGAGAGAAGGGTGATCCTGTAGGAGGACCAGCATTTTCAATTAATATGGACCCCCGAAATCTCTCAAACACTAGACCACCAACCAGGCTACATACACCAGCTGGTATGAGGATACCAACACATACTCAGTAGAGGACTGCTGGGTCTGTGTTCATACAGAGATGATGCAACTAACCCTCAAGAGACTCGATGCCCCAGGGAGTTTAGATGTCTGGTCTGCTGGGTGCTATGGACATCCATGAGTAGACAGGGGGTTCAGAGATGGTATGGGAATGTGGGAACATTGGAGGGTGGATGGGGGTGGAGGGAATAAAATTTGCACTGTAAAAATGAATTAATTAAAAATAAACAAAACAAACAACAAAATACTAGGATATCATGAATTTTGCATGCAAATGCATGGAGCTTAAAATATCATACTGAGTGAGATAACACAGACCCAAAATTTCCTGCATGGTATATACACAATTCCTCATGCAAGTATTATTATGCATTATGGAAACTTCCCATTATTAAAGTTATATGATTTTTAGAATTATGCATGCCCTCAAATAAATAAAAAGGAAATACTCCAACAGAATTAGATTCCCAGATAAGTGGTTAGGATCAAGGGCCAAAGAGCCAGGAATAGGATCAGCACAAAGGAAAAAATAACTTGCTATGCTGTATGTCAGTGTAGACAGAGGAACCTCATAGTCAGAACGTAGCTGCATTTGAAAGATGAGTGTCAAAGTCTGGAAGGCACTGAAAGAAAATGAGAGTTCATGTTAAGTGACAAGTTATCAAGTACAGTGTGCCAGGAATAGATTCATCTGCCAGATACTACTGATTTGTTTTCTGTGGGTCAATATAGACAGAGAGGAAGGTAAAAGAATGTTTTTTTCTACCATAACCTGTTGGTTTTGTTGCTCTTGCCTCCAAACACAGCGAGGAGGGGAAGAGATGAGTCAACAGCTCTAATGGAGATCTCCAGATTTCAGCAGGCTTTGATGTCCATGAATAGATATGAGATATCTCTTCTAATTGGTTTTGACTCCGTTCTTTATCTGAATGCACAAACTCCATCAATCATTAGCAGGGAGAGAAAATAAATTAGCCTGCAGGAAGGAATTTGATCAATCAGGGTCCTGGCTATTTTCCAGGACTTAGCTGGACCTGGGCATAACCAAAGTCTGACTGTATGGTACAAAAGAAAAGGAAGTATTCTTCCAGATTTGACAGGAGACAGGATCATTGGAAACTGTCAAAGGCAGTGATAGTTTCAGAGCCTCCATTCTACAATTCCTGTACTCCTGATTCCTGTACAGGGAACTGTCACCCTATGTGAAATTCAGGTATCACTTTTGGGGTGTGTCTTTCTTGTCTCAGTAATGCAGAGCTGTGTCTTATGCAAAGAAGATTTTGATTTCAAACTTCTGGAAGTAACAAAGACTAGGTGTGTTCAGACATTTTATATCCTTAGGGTACCCACTGTGAGGAAAACTATGGCAGCGAATGTATTCAAGGTTCAAACTTAGACTCTCTAAAAATTCAATTTGTAAATAACAGACAGAGATCCTACCATAGCCAGAAAATAAGGACTCTTTGGATCCTGGTACTGGCAGGCTGTTGCTGTTAATGGTCACAGATGTTCAACAATCCAACCTTTGTTTACACTGTTAATGGACTTCGGGTATTACAAGATACTCTAAGATGTTTATTTTTTCATGTCAGAAACTTCTTTCTAACAGTTCAGGAGTGTTTGATTTGTTTGGGGAAATTAATACATTTTGGCCTGATGGCATCCAGCTTTGTATTAAATCGTGGTTTTTTTTTTT
Organism: Mus caroli; assembly: GCF_978045245.1. Classification (NCBI taxonomy): domain Eukaryota; kingdom Metazoa; phylum Chordata; class Mammalia; order Rodentia; family Muridae; genus Mus; species Mus caroli. The sequence goes on from NW_028227263.1 coordinate 85,345,763, forward strand.
TTTTTTAAGAAATGTATACAGTGATTTTCATTATGTCTTTGTACTACAAAACTATTTTTAGCAATCAGGTTTCCATTATACATCTCAGATATTTAAGAAACTATGTAACTGTCTGTGAATAGGTATTGCTGTGAATAGTAAAAACCTTGCGACAGTATATGTTTCAGAAAATCTCTGTGTGTCATTGGAAATACACGTACAATGTTCCATACACATGATATACTCTTGGGAATATCTACAGCATATAATTGTTTTCAAAATTGAATTCTTAATAATATTATGGTGTTTTTTAAAGACACTACTGAGTTGTTGTTTGTTTGTTTGTTTGTTTGTTTTTTATTTTTTTGTTTTGTTTTGTTTTTAAAAATTAATTACATGATGTACAGGGCCTGGACAGAATATTTTACATTGGAATCCAAGCATGTAATTGAGGATACACTACTAAGCATGAATGTTTTAGTGAGTGCTATTTAAGAAGAGCATACAACAGATTCACTGGGAGAGGTAGAAACAGGCACATCATTATCAGTCAGCTGGGAGGAATAATTGCAAGATAAGATTCGTTGTCAGAAAGGTTCACACACAAAATAAGTCTCTTAGGCAAATGGCTTAGATCTAGGCAGAAGGAGCCATAAATAGGATCATACATCACATGTCACTGATTTGTTTCTCTGTGGGTCAATGTGGACACAAAAGAAGGCAAAAAACAGTTTACCTGCCATACACTTTTGATTTTTTGCTTCATTCAGGGAACACATGAAATGGGCAGGGATGAATCAGCAGCTCTAATGGAGATCTAAAAGGTTACAGCAGACTTTTATGTCCATGCCTAGATATGAGATTTCTTTCCTGATTGGATCTGATTCCATTCTCCATTTGAATACAAAATCTCCATCAATCAGAAGCAAGGAGAGCAAATAAATTTCTCTGTACAGAAGGATTTGATCAGTCAGGCTGCTGGCTATATTCCAGGTCTATCTGGTATAGCCAAGCCTGACTGTATGGTGCAAAAGAGAAAGGAGTATACTGTAACTGACAGGAGACAGTGTCAGAGGAAACCAGTGATTGTTTCTGATTCTTTGCCTCCTGTACAGGAACTGTCACCCTATGTGTAATTCAAGTATCATATTTGAGGTATGTCTTTCTTGACTCAGTCATGCAGAGCTGTTTCTTCTGCAAAGAAGATTCTGGATTTCAAGCCTCAGCTAGTGACAGAGACGAGGAATGGTCCGGCATTTTACATCCTTAGGGCACCCAATGTGAGAAATACTTGGACTCTTTAAAAATTCATTATGTAACTAACAGAAAGAGATCCTACCATACCCAGAAAACAAGCACTCTTGGGACACTGATGCTGGCAGCATGTTGCTATTAATGGTTACAGATGTTCAACAACCCAACCTTTGTTTACAACTTTATTGTCCTTCGTCAATTACAATTTTCTCTAGCATGTTTATTCTTCTATGTCAGTACTTTTCGAAATAACACTTCAGTGGTGTTTGATCCCTTTGGGGAAATACATGCATCTTTTCCTAATTATCTATATCTTAGATTTTCATACTGATAAGGAACTGGACAAAGTAATTTTCATTTTGTTTTTATACTAGTGAATAGCAAGAGACTTAGTCTTTTCATGTTATTTGCATTTTGTGTTTAACAAGCAGGTCTTTGTGGTACATCATAGATATTTGTGAAATTTTACTCATTTGACTATATTTTTCCTGACAGTAGTAAATAATTTACAATTGTATATGATTCACAAAGTTCCATGGTATCTTTGCAACCACAGATTAACTGGTCCACATATACCATGTTAGGACACACTGCTAGGACTTTCCAGAATATATAAACATAGTATTAAAAGATGAATTCCTCTAAGATTTGTCCAGATTCAGGAAGATATTCCAGAGTTTCTTCAGGCAAACAGTATATGTGGCAGAAGACACAGTTGGAACATTGCACTAAGTGTTCCAACATGTCTTGAAAGATACATTATTAGATATGAATGTATGAAGAAAAGCTATAATGAGAGCACACAATATAAACAGTTGAGAAAGCTGACAAAGTTACCTCACAATTATTTAGCAATCTGCACCAATTGCAAGATGAGAGTCATATTCAGAAGTCTCAGAAAATAATCAGAGGCCCTCTGGCAAATTGCATGTATCTAGGCAGAAGGAGCCAGAAATAGGAACAGCCCCAGGTATCCAGTAATTTTTCAGTTTGTCTATGAGACAGAATAAAAGGTAAAAAAGCTTTTCCTTCAATTCACTCTAGATTTTTTTGCATCACGCAGGAATCCAAGAGAGGAAGGGGAGAGAGATGAATCAGCAGCACTGATGTAGGAGGCTTCGATGTCATGGCCTAGATATGAGATCACTCTCCTGATTGTATCTCATTCCATTCTCTATTTGAATGAATATTACTCAACAATCAGAAGCAAGGAGAGAAAATACATTTGTATGCAGGGAAGGATTTGATCAGTCGGGCTTCTGGCTATATTCCAGGAATTATCTGGTCCTGGGTATAACCAAAGCCCGACTGAAAGGTACTAAAGAAAAGGAAAAGTGCTTCTGTAACTGAAAGGAAATGGAGCAAGTGGAAAGCTGCAAGGAGAGTGCTGGTTTGTCTCAGAACCTCCATGCTCTGAATCCTTGGCTCCTAGTTCCTGTTCTGGGAAGGACTCAAGATGTGAAATCCAGGTATTTGCTTTTACTGTCCATTCCTTGCCTCAGTCATGTGGGGGTGTGCCTTCAGTAAATTTACAACATTAAATCTTCAGCTTGTGACACAGACTAGGGATTTTCTGACATTTTATATTCCTAGGTCAGTCACTGTGAGAAGTTCTATGGCAGCAAATAGCCTCAAAATACTATCTTCCAGTCTAAGAAAAATCAGATGTAACTAACAGACACAGAAACTACCATACTCAGAATCAAAGCAGTCGTGTGACAGTGATGCGGATAGCATGTTACCATTAATGGCCAAAGACATTGAAAAATACAACCACGGTACATTGTGGTATTGTTTTTGTAGTTTACTAGATTTCCTACATGTTTTATTCCATGTCTGTCCTTTGCTACCTAACAGCTCTGCAGAATCATGATCCCTTTAGGGAAATGAATACATCATGTCCTGACTATCTCCAACTTGGCATTACACCATGTAAAGGAATAAAAGAACACCTTAATTTTCATTGTGACCTTGTACTTATTGATTCATGGAATCCCAAGATTTCATGTTATTTTCATACTGCCTTTAGAGATTAGTTCTCTGTACTATATACTGAATAATTATGATACTGTATTACTTTGATTAATAAACTCATGACAATATTAATCATATTTCAACTTTAAATGTGTCAGAAAATACCACGGCCTCTGTAAAACCACACATCAATGAATTGAAAGGGGTTTGCAATCCAATAGGAAGAACAACAATATCAACCAATCAGACCTCAAGATGTCCAAGGGACTAAACCACCAACCAAAGAGTACACATTTGTGGGACTGTGAAAGGCAGCCTGTTTTGGTTGAGCAAGGCTTGCTCTGGAAACCCAGTAGAAAACTCTACACGGGACCAAACATTGAGCCATGTTCTCATGCCTGACACCATAGAGCCTCCAACTCCATAATTTTGTGACTATCATTCATAAAGACAAAGCCCCAAGCTTCTGGCAGTTTGGCTCGACTCCACTCCCATACATACCTGACTATAGCCTTGTATGCTCCTCCCAACAGTTACCTGGCAACTGCAAGGTAGCCCAACCAACTATAAAAGAAGTTGCTTAGCCCCTCCTCAATCTCTCAAGCTCTTCTGTTTCTTACTCTCATCTTTAGCTCTCCTTTTCCCCTCCCTTCCCTCCTTCTCTCTACATGGCCATGGTCAGCCACTTTCCTCTCTCCCTTTTCTCTTTCTCTCTACCTTTCTACAATAAACAATAAACCATAAAATTTCTCTGGTCATCAAAACCCTCCATGCTAGAATGATGGGGGAGGCTTTCCCCTAAAGAGCCATGTCTAACCTCCTGCCAGAAGGCCTTCCTCTACTCCAGCCACAATCCAGACCAAGGACTCTCACCTTCCTGTGAACCACCCATTGCCTCCTCGCCCCCTGCCCTACTCTTTTGCCCCTAGGCTGACAGCCACCACTGGGGCCCCACTTTATTCTCAGCTCTTCTGAGGTGTCCAGCTGCATCTGGGATATCTGAGACTGAACACCTGTTATCTCTGGCCTCCATGAGGTCCAGAAACCTCAGACTGACCCCTGTCAACACCCTTCAGATTGGGTCCATAGCTTCACAAGCCAGACACCCACCCAGGACCGCATGGAGAGTGTGTGGCAGTCCTCTGCATCTGCCAACCCAGAGCACCAGAATTTTGACGGGACGCTGGTTCTCTCCCACCCCCTTTATTCATTCATACCCACTTCCCTACACACATGGAGGGCCTCATGTCTCCAGCCTCATAGGTAGAAGGGGAAGGCATTGTCAGGCATCAATAGGCAGAGAGGGCCTTGGCCCTGAGAAAGCTACATGACCCAATGTAGGGGAATGCCAAGGTGAAATGGTAAATTTGGGTGAGTGGCTGGGTGGGGGAACATACTCATAGAGGCAGTGGGAGGGGGATTAGGCAGGGTATTCTGGGGAAGGGGTATAACATTTGAAATGCAAATAAAGAAAATATCCAGTATAAAAATATAGAAAACACGCCCGCACATAAAATGTTCCATATCCACCATAGTTTGATGTGAATAATCATAGCTTGTAAGCATGTTTTCAACACCGAGTTATATGTAGTATTTGTCATATTTACAGGACACTGCAGGTTTTCACATGATCTGAGTACAGGTGGAGTGGGGAAAGGGCATAATATTAAACTAAGTAGTCAAACACCACTACTCTGTGGATACACGGATAAACATTTTATTTTCAAAGAAAGGTTATCCACAGAACATGCAACAGTTGAATTGGAAAAGGAGGCAAAGGCACATCAAAACTGGTCATCAGACAGAAAAAAATTACAAGATAAGAGACACAGTGAGTGGCTCAAACAGAAACAGAGCATCTCTGACAAATAGCTTAAAGCTAGGCAGAACGTGGCAAAAATAGGAACATCCCCAAGATCCTACTGATTTTGTTTTTCTGTTGGACAGTGTAGAGAGAAAAAGGTGAAACAATTTTTTTTATGTCTACCTTCAAGTTTTCTCCTTCCTTCTGGCAATCCAGCGAGGAGGTTGTGAGGTATGAATTAGCAGCACTGATGGAGATCTCCATGGTTACTGCAGGCTTTGCTTTCCATGCCTGGATATGAGACCTCTTTCCTGATTGGATCTCATTCCATTCTCTATTTGAATGCATATTCACCATCAATCAGAAGCAAGGAGAGCAAATAAATGTGTCTGCAGCTAAGGATTTGATCAATCAAGTTTCTGGCTATATTCTAGGACATATCAGGTCTTGGAATTGTATGGCATTAAAGACAAGGAAGAGTGCTTCTGTAACTGACTGGAGTTGGAGCCAGCGGACATCTCCAAGCAAGGTGCTTATTTGTTTCAGAGCCTTCATACATTGATTTTTGGCTCCAATTTCCTGTACAGGGAACGTCTCCATATGTCTCCAGCCTTACTTAGCAGAGTAAGCTTTTGTCAGGCATTACTGGGAGGTGAGGACTTTGTTCCTGACAAGGCTAGATGGCCCAATTTAGGTGAATACCAGGGTGCAGTGCTGGGATTGAGTAGGTAGGTAGGTGGGTGAACATTCTCATAGAAACAGTGGTAGAGGGGATTGGACAGTGTGTTCTTGTGGGGGGAATTGGGGAAGGGAGATAACATTTGAAATGTAAAGAAAATATCTGGTATAGAAATATAGAAAACAATCCACACATTGAATGTTTCACATACAACATATTTTGATGTGAACAATCATAGCATGTAAGCATGTTTTCAAAACTGAGTGGTATGTAATATTTTTCAGGTTTATGCAACACTGCAGCTTTTCAGATAAAGTGAGTACAGGTTGAATAGGGAATGAGCATAATATTAAAATTAGTAGTCAAACACTTTATTGTGTATACACGGATGAACATTATATATTCAAAGATAGCCTATACACAGAGCATGCAAAGGTTGATTTGGAAAACAAGACAAAGGAACAACACAATTGGCCAGGAGGCAGCAAAAATTGCAAGATATGAGACCCAAGGAGTGGGCTCAAAATGAAACAGTGCATATCTGGCAAATAGCTTAAAGCTAGGCAGAAGGATGGAGAAATAGGACCATAACCAAGGTTCCACTGACTTTTATTCTGTTAGTCAGTGCAGAGAGAAGGCAAAACAGTTTTTTCCTCTGCCATTCAATTATAATTTTCTTCTACATCCAACTGGGAACCCAGCGAGGAGGAGGTTGGTGTAGGAATCAGCAGCACTGATGGACATCTCCATGGTAATTGCAGGCTTTGCTGTCCATGCCTAGATATGAGATCTCTCTCCTGATTGGAACTCATTCCATTCTCTATTTGAATGCACATTCCCCATCAATCAGAAGCAAGGAGAGCAAATAAATTGGTCTGCAGGGAAGGATTGGATCAGTCAGGCTTCTAGCTATATTCCAGGACTTATCTGGTCCTGGGTATAATCAAATCCCGACTGGATGCTACTAAAGAAAAGGAAGAGTGCTTCTGTAACTGACAGGTGATGGAGACTGTGGAAAGCTGCAAGAAGAGTGCTTATTTGTTTCAAAGCCTCCATGCTCTGATTACTTGGCTTCTAGTTCCTGTACTGGGAAGGTTTCTACATGTAAAATTCACGTATCTGCTTTTTCTGCCCACTTCTTGCCTAAATCATTCAGGGATGTGCCTTTGCACAAAGGATATAATATTTAGTATTCAGCTTGTGACAAAGACTAGGTATTTTTGACACTTCTATATTCTTAGATAAGTCACTGGGAGAACCTATATGGCAGCCTATGCCTTCAACATACTCCCTTGGAATATAAGAAAAGTGAGATGTAAATGACAGACAAAGAAATAACCATACCCAGATACCAAGCACTTTTGGGTCAGTGATGCTGGTAGCATGTTACCATTAATGGGCAAAGACATTCAACATTACAACCACTGTTTATTGTGATAGTTTTATTATTGGTTACCAGATTTTGTACATGCTTTCTTCCCAGGTCAATCCTTTGCTACCTTAAAGTTCTGGAGAGTCATGAGCCATTTAGGGAAATCAATACATGATTACCTGATCACCTCTACCTAGGAATTACACAAGGTAAAGGAAGAAATAGAAACATTAATTTTCTTAGTGAGCTTGCACTTGTGGATACCTGAACTCCTAATATATCTTCATATTCTCATTCTATCTTTAGAGATCAGGCTCTGTCATAAAAACTGAATAATTTTGAACTGTTTTATTTGATTAATACATTCCTGAATGTATAAATAAGATAACAGCTTTATATGCATCAGAAAATGCTATGGCCTCTTTAAATCCACACATTAAGTAATTGAAAGTGGTTTGCAACCCTATAGAAAGAAGAAAAAGATCAATTATCCAGACGCACCCTCCCAGAAGACCCAGGGACTAAACCATCAAAAAGAGTAAATAAGGAGGGACCTACGTAATCATGCTAATAGGTAGCAGAGGAAAGCATTGCCAGGAATCAATCACTGGAGAGGCCCTTAGTCCTGAGAAAGCTTTATGACCCATTCTAGGAGAATTCCAAGGCAGGAGAGGCAGTATTGTGTGTGTAATTTGGTATGGTAGTATACTGATATAAGATTTCCCAGAGGGTTCCTGGGGAGGAATCAGGTTAAGGGTGTAATATCTGAAATGTAAATATAAAAAATCCAAGACCAAATCATAGAAAACAATACCACACTTTAAAGGTTTTTCATTCACCATATTTGATGTGAATAATACAGCACATAAACATTGTTTGCAAGACTGAGTTGCATTTATTATATTTCAGATTTATGCCACACTGCAGCATTTCATTCAAACTGAGTACTCATGGAGTAGGGAATGGGTAGAAGATTAAACTTGGTATTAAAACAATTCTCTTTGAAGCATGTATAAATACTATTTTTTTCAAGGAAAGGCTATAATCAAAGCATGCAAGAGATCCATTAGAAAAGGAGACAAAGGCACAATACAATTGGTCAGTAGGCAGCAAAAATTTCAAGACAGACAGTCAGTAGGCTCAAAGGTAACAAAGCATCTCTGTCAAATAGCTTAAGGCAAGGCTAGGCAATGAGGCAGAAATAAGACCACCCTAAAGTTTTCAGTGAGTTATTTTTCTGTTGGTCAGTGAAGAGAAGAGAAAGTAAAACAGTTTTTGTTTTCTGCCCTTCATTTTCATTTTTTTTCATTTCTTCTGGGAAGGCAGGGAGGAGCATATGAGGTATGAATCACCAGCAATGCCTAGAGATCTCCAAGGTTACTGCAGGCTCTGCTGTCCATGCCTAGAGATGAGTTTTCTCTCCTGATTGGATCTCATTCCATTCTCTATTTGAATGCACATTCCCCATCGATCAGAAGCAAGGAGTGCAAATAAATTGGTCTGCAGGGAAGGATTTGATCAGTCAGGCTTCTGGCTATATTCCAGGACTTACCTGGTCCTGGGAATAACCAAAGCCCAACTGTATGGTACTAAAGACTAGGAAGAGTACATATGGACCTGACATGAGATGGAGCCAGTGGACAGCTCCAAGCAAAGTGCGTGTTTGTTTCAGAGCCTCCATACTCTGATACTTTGCCTCCTAGTTCCATTACAGGGAACTTTTTCACAGGTGAAATTCAGGCATCTGCTGTCTATTTCTTGCCTCAGTCATGCAGGGGTGTGCCTTCTACAAAGAAGATACAACATTCAATCTTTAGCTTGTGACACAGACTAGGGATACATTTTGGCATTTTCATGTTTTTAGATCAGCTACTTTGGGTACCACTATGGAAGAGAGGGTCTCAACATTCCAGATTCAAGTATAAGAAAAATTACATGTGATTAACAGTCAGAGAAACTACCATACCCACAATCAAAGCAGTGTTGTGACAGTGATTCTGGTAGGATGTTACCATTAATTACCAAAGACATTCAACATTGCAACCATTGTTTATTGTGATACTTTTGTTGTTGTTTACTAGATTTTCTACATGCTTTTCTCTCAGGTTGTCCTAAGATTTCACGATATTTTCATTCTATTTTTTGAGACCAGGTCTCTGTCATAAAATCTGTATAATTTTGAACTCTTTTATTTGATTAATCTATTCATGAAGATAGAAATAATATTACAGCTCTATATGCATCAGAAAATGCCATGGCCTTTTTAAAACCACACATTAAGGTAGTGAATGGGATTTGCAACCCTATAGAAAGGACAATATTATCAACTATACGTAGCCCCCATAAATGTCTCAGAAATTAAACCACCAAACAAAGAATACACAAGGAGAGAACCATGTCTCCAACCTCATAAGTAACAGAAGAATTCTGAGTCAGGGTTCATTCAGAGAAGAGGGGCTTATTCCTCATAAGGCTAAATGCCAAAATGTGAGGGAAAGCCAGGGTTGTGTAGTGGGTTTTGGTGTGTGAAGAACATCCTCATATGACCAATGGGCTGGGAGATTGGACAGGGTTTTCTGGGAGAGAATTGGTGAATGGGCATAAAATTTTAAATGCGAATAAGAAAATATCCGCTATAGAAATAGAGAAAAAAATCCACATATTAAATATTCCACATACATCATATTTTGATGTGAATAATCATAGCATGTAAGCATTGTTTCACCACTCAGTAGCATTTATTATTTTTCAGATTTATGGAACACTGCAGCTTTTAATACCACCTGAATACAGGTAGAGCTAGGCATGGGCTGAATATTAAACTAAATAGTCAAACACCTCTTTGTGGATATGTATTATATTTTTAAGGAAAGTTTATACACAGAGCATGTAACAGATAAATTGGAAAACGAGACAAAGACCCATCACACTTGGTCAGTAGGCAGCAAAAAACACAAGATGAAACTTACAATGAGTGGGCTCAAAAAGAAACACTGCATTTCTGGCAAATAGCTTAAAGCTAGGCAGAAGGAGGCAGAAATAGGACCATCACCAAGGTTCTACTGACTTCTTTTTCTGTAAGTCAGTGCAGAGAAAAAAAGTTAAAAGAGGTTTTTTCTGCAGTACACTCTCAGTTTATAGAATTCCTTCTGGGAAACTAGGGTCGAGGGAGTGAGGTATGAATAAGCAACACTAATGGAGATCTCCAAGATAACTGCAGGCTTTTATGTCACTGCCTAGATATGAGATCTCTCTCCTGATTGGATCTCATTCCATTCTCTATTTGCATGCACATTCTACATCAATCAGAAGCAAGGAGAGCAAATAAATTGGTCTGCAGGGAAAGATTTTATCAGTCAGGCTTCTGGCTATATTCCAGGACTTACCTGGTCCTGGGTATAACCAAAGCCCGACTGTATGCTACTAAAGACTAGGAAGAGTTTTTCTGGACCTGACATGCGATGGACCAGTGGACAGCTCCAAGCAAAGTGCTTGTTTGTTTAAGAGCCTCCATACTCTGATAATTTGGCTTTTAGTTCCTGTACAGGGAACAAATCCACAGGTGAAATTCAGGGATCTGCTGTCTAATTCTTGACTCAGTCATGCAGGGCTGTGCCTTCTGCAAAGAAGATACAACATTCAATCTTTAGCTTGTGACTCAGACTAGGGATAAATTTTGGAATTTTCTTGTTTTTAGATCAGCCACTGTTGGTACCACTATGGCAGAGAGGGCCTCAACATTTGAGAATCGAGTATAAGAAAAATTACATGTCATGAACAGTCAGAGAAACTACCATACCCACAATCAAAGCAGTGTTGTGACAGTGATGCTGGTAGCATGTTACCATTAATGGCCATAAGCATACAACATTGCAAGCATTGTTTACTGTGATAATTTTGATGTCGTTTACTAGATTTTCTACATGCACTTCTCTCAGGTTGTCCTAAGATTTCACAATATTTTCATTCTATTTTTTGAGACCAGGTCTTTGTCATAAAATCTGTATAATTTAGAACTGTTTTCCTGAAGGTAGAAATAATATTACAGCTCTATATGCATCAGAAAATGCCATGACCTCATTAAAACCACACATGAAGGTATTGAATGGGATTTGCATCCCTATAGCAAGAACAATATTATCAAATTTACGTAGCCCCATAGATGTCCCAGGAATTAAACCACCAACCAAAGAGTACACAAATAGAGAACCATGTTTCCAGCCTCATAAGTAGCAGAAGAATTCTGTGTCAGGGTTCATTCAGAGTAGAGGGGCTTATTCCTGATAAGGCTATATGCCCCAATGTACGGGAAATCCAGGGTTGTGTAGTGGGATTGGGTGTGTGAAGAAAATCCTCATAGGACAAGTGGGAGGGGAGATTGGACAGGGTTTTCTGGGAGAGAATTGGGAATGGGCATAAAACTTTAAATGCGAATAAAAAAAGATCCACCATAAAAATAGAAAAAAACAATCCACATATTAAATGCTCCACATACATCATATTTTGATGTGAATAATCATAGCATGTAAGCATTGTTTCACCACTCAGTAGCATTTATTATTTTTCAGATTTATGGAACACTGCAGCTTTTAATACCACCTGAATACAGGTAGAGCTAGGCATGGGCTGAATATTAAACTAAATAGTCAAACACCTCTTTGTGGATATGTATTATATTTTTAAGGAAAGTTTATACACAGAGCATGTAACAGATAAATTGGAAAACGAGACAAAGGCCCATCAAAATTGGTCAGCAGGCAGCAAAAAAAGCAAGATGAAAGTTACAATGAGTGGGCTCAAAAAGAAACACTGCATTTCTGGCAAATAGCTTAAAGCTAGGCAGAAGGAGGCAGAAATAGGACCATCACCAAGGTTCCACTGACTTCTTTTTCTGTAAGTCAGTGCAGAGAAAAAAAAGGTAAAACAGGTTTATTTCTGCCCTACACTCTCAGTTTATCGACTTCCATCTGGGAAACTAGGGTCGAGGGAGTGAGGTATGAATAAGCAGCACTGATGGAGATCTCCAAGGTAAATACAGGCTTTGATGTCACTGCCTAGATATGAGCTCTCTCTCCTGATTGGATCTCAATCCATTCTCCATCAATCAGAAGCAAGGAGAGCAAATAAATTGGTCTGCAGGGAAGGATTTGATCGGTCAGGCTTCTGGCTATATTCCAGGACATACCTGGTCCTGGGTATAACCAAAGCCCGACTGTATGCTACTAAAGAAATGGAAGAGTGCTTCTGTAACTGACAGGTGATGGAGACTGTGGAAAGCTGCAAGAAGTATGCTTGTTTGTTCCAGAGCCTCCATGCTCTGATTACTTGGCTTCTAGTTCCTGTACTGGGAAGGTTTCCACGTGTAAAATTCAAGTATCTGCTTTTTCTGTCCTCTCCTTGCCTCAATCATGCAAGAATATGCCTTTGCACAAACGATATAATATTTAGTATTCAGCATGTGACACAGGCTAGGTATTTTTGACATTTCTACATTCTTAGATAAGCCCCTGGGAGAACCTATATGGCAGCATATGTCTTCAACATACTCCATTGGAATATAAGAAAAGTCAGATTTAACTGACAGACACAGAAATAACCATACCCACAACCCAAGCACTCTTGGGAAAGTGATGCTGGTAGCACATTACCATTAATGGGCAAAGACATTCAACATTACAACCCTTGTTTATTGTGATAGTTTTATTATTGTTTACTAGATTTTGAACATGCTTTTTTTCCAGGTCAGTCCTCTGCTACCTTAAAGTTCTGGAGAGTCATGAGCCATTTAGGGAAATCAATCCATGATTACCTGATCACCTCCACCTAGGAATTACACAAGGTAAAGGAAGAAATAGAAACATTAATTTTCTTAGTGAGCTTGCACTTGTGGATACCTGAAGTCCTAAGATTTCTTCATATTTTCATTCTATCTTTAGAGATCAGGCTCTGTAATAAAAACTGGATAATTTTGAACTGTTTTATTTGATTAAAACATTCCTGAAAGTATAAATAAGATTACAGCTTTATATGCATCAGAAAATGCTATGGCCTCTTTAAAACCACACATTAACAAATTGAAAGTGGTTTGCAACCCTATAGGAAGAAGAAAAATATCAATTATCCAGACTCACCCTCCCAGAAATTCCAGGGGCTAAAACATCAAAAAGAGTACAGAAGGAGGCACCTAGGTCTCCATGCTCATAGGTAGCAGAGGAAAGCATTGCCAGGCATCAATCACTGGAGAGGCCCTTAGTCCTGAGAAAGGTTTATGACCCATTCTAGGAGATTGCCATGGCAGGGGGGGCAGTATTGTGTGTGTACTTGGGTAAGGTAACATACTGATACAAGATTTCCCAGGGAGTTCTTGGGGAGGAATGAGGTAAAGGGTATAACATCTAAAATGTAAATATAAAATATTCAAGACAAAAAAACAAAACAATACCACACTTTAAATGTTTTAGATCCATCATATTTGATGTCAATAATATAGCACATAAACATTGTTTGCAAAAATGAGTTGCATTTATTATATTTCAGATTTATTCAACACTGCAGCATTTCAGTCAAACTGAGTACTCATGGACTAGGGAATGGGCAGAAGATTAAACTTGGTACTAAAATAATTCTTTCTAGATGCATGAATAACTACTATTTTTTCAAGGAAAGGCTATAAACAGAGCATGAAAGAGTTACATTAGAAAAGGAGACAAAGGCACAATACAATTGGTCAGTAGGCAGCAAAAATTTCAAGACAGTGAGTGGGCTCAAAAGCTAACAGAGCATCTCTGTCAAATAGCTTAAATTTAGGCAATGAGGCAGAAATAGGACCACCCCAAAGTTTTCAGTTTGTTATTTTCCTGTTGGATAGTGAAGAGAAGAGAAATTAAAACAGTTTATTTTTCTGCCCTTCACGTTCAATTTTTTTCTCACATCTTCTGGGAACGCAAGGAGGAGCATATGAGGTATGAATCACCAGCATTGATGGAGATCTCCAAGGTTAATGCAGGCTCTGCTGTCCATGCCTAGATATGAGATCTCTCTCCTGATTGGATCTCATTCCATTCTCCATCAATCAGAAGCAAGGAGAGCAAGTAAATTGGTCTGCAGGGAAGGATTTGATCAGTCAGGCTTCTGGCTATATTCCAGGACTTACCTGGTCCTGGGTATAACCAAAGCCCGACTGTATGCTACTAAAGACTAGGAAGAGGGCTTCTGTAACTGACAGAACTTGGAGCCAGTAGACAGCTCCAATCAAATTGCTTGTTTGTTTCAGAGTCTCCTTACTCTGATCCTTTGACTCCTATTTCCTGTACAGGGAATGTCTCCAAAGGTGAAATCCAGGCTCTCCACTTCTTGCCTCAGTCATGCAGGGCTGTGCCTTCTGCAAAGAAGATACAACATTCAATCTTTAGCTTGTGACCCAGACTAGGGATAAATTTTTGCATTTTCATGTTTTTAGATCAGCTACTGTGGGTGCCACTATGGCAGAGAGGGCCTCAACATTTCAGATTCGAGTATAAGAAAAATTACATGTGATTAAAAGACAGAGAAACTACCATACCCACAATCAAAGCAGTGTTGTGACAGTGATGCTGGTAGCATGTTACCATTAACTGCCAAAGACATTCAACATTGCAACCATTGTTTATTATGATACTTTTGTTGTTGTTTACTAGATTTTCTACAAGCTTTTCTCTCAGGTTGTCCTAAGATTTCACGATATTTTCATTCTATTTTTTGAGACCAGGTCTCTGTCATAAAATCTGTATAATTTTGAACTGTTTTATTTGATTAATACATTCCTGAAGGTAGAAATAATATTACAGTTCTATATGCATCAGAAAATGCCATGACCTTTTTGAAACCACACATTAAGGTAGTGAATGGGATTTGCAACCACATAGGAAGGAAAATATTATCAACTATACGTAGCCCCCAAAATGTCCCAGGAATTAAACCACCAAACAAAGAGTACACAAGGAGAGAACCATGTCTCCAGCCTCATAAGTAGCAGAAGAATTCTGAGTCAGGGTTCATTCAGAGTAGAGGGGCTTATTCCTGATAAGGCTAAATGCCCCAATGTACGGGAAAGCCAAGGGTGTGTAGTGGGATTGTGTGTGTGAAGAAAATCCTCATAGGACAAGTGGGAGGGGAGATTGGACAGGATTTTCTAGGAGAGAATTGGGAATGGGCATAAAATTTTAAATGCGAATAAAAAAAGATCCACCATAAAAATAGAAAAAAACAATCCACATATTAAATGCTCCACATACATCATATTTTGATGTGAATAATCATAGCATGTAAGCATTGTTTCACCACTCAGTAGCATTTATTATTTTTCAGATTTATGGAACACTGCAGCTTTTAATACCACCTGAATACAGGTAGAGCTAGGCATGGGCTGAATATTAAACTAAATAGTCAAACACCTCTTTGTGGATATGTATTATATTTTTAAGGAAAGTTTATACACAGAGCATGTAACAGATAAATTGGAAAACGAGACAAAGGCCCATCAAAATTGGTCAGCAGGCAGCAAAAAAAGCAAGATGAAAGTTATAATGAGTGGGCTCAAAAAGAAACACTGCATTTCTGGCAAATAGCTTAAAGCTAGGCAGAAGGAGGCAGAAATAGGACCATCACCAAGGTTCCACTGACTTCTTTTTCTGTAAGTCAGTGCAGAGAAAAAAAAAGGTAAAACAGGTTTATTTCTGCCCTACACTCTCAGTTTATAGAATTCCTTCTGGGAAACTAGGGTCGAGGGAGTGAGGTATGAATAAGCAGCACTGATGGAGATCTCCAAGGTAACTGCAGGCTTTGATGTCACTGCCTAGATATGAGCTCTCTCTCCTGATTGGATCTCAATCCATTCTCCATCAATCAGAAGCAAGGAGAGCAAATAAATTGGTCTGCAGGGGAGGATTTGATCAGTCAGGCTTCTGGCTATATTCCAGGACTTACCTGGTCCTGGGTATAACCAAAGCCCGACTGTATGCTACTAAAGAAAAGGAAGAGTGCTTCTGTAACTGACAGGTGATGGAGACTGTGTAAAGCTGCAAGAAGTGTGCTTGTTTGTTCCAGAGCCTCCATGCTCTGAATACTTGGCTTCTAGTTCCAGTACTGGGAAGTTTCCACGTGTAAAATTCAAGTATCTGCTTTTTCTGTACTCTCCTTGCCTCAATCATGCAAGGATGTGCCTTTGCACAAAAGATATAATATTTAGTATTCAGCATGTGACACAGGCTAGGTATTTTTGACATTCCTATATTCTTAGATAAGCCCCTGGGAGAACCTATATGGCAGCATATGTCTTCAACATACTCCATTGGAATATAAGAAAAGTCAGATTTAACTGACAGACACAGAAATAACCATACCCACAACCCAAGCACTCTTGGGAAAGTGATGCTGGTAGCACATTACCATTAATGGGCAAAGACATTCAACATTACAACCCTTGTTTATTGTGATAGTTTTATTATTGTTTACTAGATTTTGGACATGCTTTTTTCTCAGGTCAGTCCTCTGCTACATTAAAGTTCTGGAGAGTCATGAGCCATTTAGGGAAATCAATCCATGATTACCTGATCACCTCCACCTAGGAATTACACAAGGTAAAGGAAGAAATAGAAACATTAATTTTCTTAGTGAGCTTGCACTTGTGGATACCTGGAGTCCTAAGATTTCTTCATATTTTCATTCTATCTTTAGAGATCAGGCTCTGTCATAAAAACTGGATATTTTTGAACTGTTTTATTTTTTTAAAACATTCCTGAAAGTATAAATAAGATTACAGCTTTTTATGCATCAGAAAAAGCTATGGCCTCTTTAAAACCACACATTAAGTAATTGAAAGTGGTTTGCAACCCTATAGGAAGAAGAAACATATCAATTATCCAGACTCACCCTCCCAGAAATTCCAGGGGCTAAAACATCAAAAAGAGTACAGAAGGAGGCACCTAGGTCTCCTTGTTCATAGGTAGCAGAGGAAAGTATTGCCAGGCATCAATCACTGGAGGGGCCCTTAGTCCTGAGTAAGGTTTATGACCCATTCTAGGAGAATGCAAGGGCATGGGGTCAGTATTGTGTGTGTACTTGCCCAAGGTGCCATACTGATACAAGTTTTCCCAGGGAGGTACTGGGGAGGAATGAAGTAAAGGTGTAACATCTGAAATGTAATTATAAAATATCCATGACATAAAAAAAGAAAACAATACCACACTTTAAATGTTTTTCATCCATCATATTTGATATCAATAATACAGCACATAAACATTGCTTGCAACAATGAGTTGCATTTATTATATTTCAGATTTATGCAGCACTGCAGCATTTCATTCAAACTGAGTACTCATGAGCTAGCGAATGGGCAGAAGATTATACTTGGTATTAAAGCATTTCTTTCTAGATGCATGAATAATTACTATTTTTTCAAGGAATGGCTATAAACAGAGCATGCAAGAGTTCCATGAGAAAAGGAGACAAAGGCATAATACAATTGCCTAGATATGAGATTTCTCTCCTGATTGCATCTCATTCCACACTCTATTTGAGTGCACATTCTTCATCAATCAGAGGAAAGGAGAGCAAATAAATTGGTCTGCAGATAAGGATTTGATCAGTCAGGCTTCTGGCTATATTCCAGGACTTACCTGGTCCTGGGTTTAACCAAATCCCGACTGTATGGTACTAAAGACTAGGAAGAGGGCTTCTGTAATTTACAGGAGATGGAGCCATAGGTGTGTGGGTTCATTTCTGTGTCTTCAATTCTATTCCATTTTTCTTCTTGTCTGTCACTTTACCAGTCCCATGCAGATTTTAATCACAATTGCTCTGTAGTATATCTTTATGTCACACATGGTGATTCCAGAAGAGGTTCCTTTATCATTGAAAAGAGTGTTTGTTATCCTAGGTTTTTTGTTATTCCAGATGAATATGCAGATTGCTCTTTCTAATTCCTTGAAGAATTGAGTTGGAATTTTATTGCATTGAATCTGTAGATTGCTTTTGGCAAGATAGCCATTTTTACTATATTGATCCTGCCAATCCATGAGCATGGGGGATCTTTCTATTTTCTGAGATGATCTTTAAGTTCTTTCTTCAGTGACTTAAAGTTCTTATCATACAGATCTTTCACTTCCTTAGTTAGAATCACACCAAGGTATTTTATATTATTTGTGACTATTGAGAAGGGTGTTGTTACACTAATTTCTTTCTCATCCTGTTTATCATTTGTGTACAGAAATGCCACTTATTTGATATAGTTAATTTTATATGCAGCTACTTCATTGAAGGTGTTTATCAGGCTTAGGAGTTCTCTGTTAGAATTTTTAAGATCACTTATATTTATACTATCATATCATCTGCAAGAAGTGATATTTTGACTTCTTCCTTTTTAATTTGTATCCCCTTGATCTCCTTTTGTTTTCAAATTGCTCTGGCTAGGACTTCAAGTACAATGTTGAATAGGTAGGGAGAAAGTGGGCAGCCTTGTCTAGTCCCTGATTTTAGTGGGATTGCTTCCAAATTCTCTCCATTTACTTTGATGTTGGCTACTGGTTTGCTGTAGATTGCTTTTATTATGTTTAGGTATGGGCCTTGAATTCCTGATATTTCTTACACTTTTATCATGAATGGGTGTTGGATTTTATCAAATGCTTTTTCTGCATCTAACAAGATGATCATGTGGTTTTGTCTTTGAGTTTGTTTATATACTGGATTACATTGATGGATTTCCATATATTGAATCATCCCTGCATCCCTGGGATGAACCTACTTGGTCAGGATAGATGATTGTTCTGATGTGTTATTGGATTCGGTTCGTGAGAACATCATTGAGGATTTTTGCATCGATATTCTTAAGGGAAATTGGTCTGAAATACTCTACCATTATTTGGTCTTTTTGTGGTTTAGGTATCAGAGTAATTGTGGCTTCATAGAATGAGTTGGGTAGAGTACTTTCTGTTTTTATTTTGTGGAATAGTTTGTGAAGAACTGGGATTAGATCTTCTTTGAAGGTCTGATAGAACTCTGTACTAAACCTATCAGGTCCTGGGCTTTTTTTTTTTTTTTTTTTTTTTGGGAAACTATTAATGACTGCTTCTATTTCCTTAGGGGATATAGGACTGTTTAGGTAATTAACCTGATATTGATTTAACTTTGGTACCTGGTATATGTCTATAAACTTGTCCAATTCATCCAGGTTCTCTACTTTTGTTGAGTATAGTCTTTTGTAGAAGGATCCGATGGCGTTTTGGATTTCTTTAGGATCTGTTGTTATGTCTCCCTTTTCATTTCTGATTTTTGTTAATTAGGATGCTTTCCCTGTGCCCTCTAGTGAGTTTGGCTAAGGGTTTATCTATCTTGTTGATTTTCTCACAGAACCAACTCCTAATTTGGTTGATTCTTTGAATAGTTCTTCTTGTTTCCACTTGGTTGATTTCACCCCTGAGTTTGAATATTTCCTGCAGTCTAATCCTCTTGGGTTAATTTGCTTCCTTTTGTTCTAGAGCTTTTAGGTGTGTTGTCAAGCTGCTAATGTGTGCTCTCTCTAGTTAGCTTTTTGGAGCTATGAGTTTTCCTCTTAGAAATGCTTCCATTGTGTCCCATAAGTTTGGGTATGTTTTGGCTTCATTTTTATTAAACTCCAAAAAGTCCTTAATTTCTTTTTTTATTCCTTCCTTGACCAAGGTATCATTGAGAAGAGTGTTGTTCAGTTTCCACGTGAATGTTGGCTTTCTATTATTTATTTTGTTATTGAAGATCAGCCTTAGTCCATGGTGATCTGATAGGATGCATGGGACAATTTCAATATTTTTGTATATGTTGAGGCTTGTGTTGTGACCAATTATGTGGTCAATTTTGGAGAAGGTACCATGAGGTGCTGAGAAGAATGTATATCCTTTTGTTTTAGGATAAAATGTTCTGTAGATATCTGTTAGACCCATTTGTTTAATAACTTCTGTTAGTTTCACTGTGTCCCTGTTTAGTTTCTTTTTCCTATCTGTCCTTGGTAAAAGTGGTGTGTTGAAGTCTCCCACTATTATTGTGTGAGGTGCAATGTGTGCTTTGAGCTTTACTAAAGTTTCTTTAATGAATGTGGCTCCCCTTGCATTTGGAGCATAGATATTCAGAATTGATAGTTCCTCTTGGAGGACTTTACCTTTGATGAGTATGAAGTGTCCCTCGTCTTTTTTGATGACTTTGGGTTGGACGTCGATTTTATTAGATATTAGAATGGCTACTCCAGCTTGTTTCTTCAGACCATTTGCTTGGAAAATTGTTTTCCAGCCTTTCATTCTCATGTAGTAGTGTCTATCTTTTTCTCTGAAATGAGATTCCTGTAAGCAGTAAAATGTTGTGTCCTGTTTGTGTAGCCAGTCTGTTAATCTATGTCTTTTCATTGGGGAGTTGAGTCCATTGATATTAAGAGATATTAAGGAAAAGTGATTGTTGCTTCCTATTATTTTTGTTGTTAAAGTTCGAATTCTGTTCTTGTGGCTGTCTTCTTTTAGGTTTGTTGAGGGATTACCTTCTTGCTTTTTCTAGGACGTAGTTTCCGTCCTTGTATTTTTTTTTTCCTGTTATTATCCTTTGAAGGGCAGGATTCATGAAAAGATAATGTGTGAACTTGGTTCTGTCATGGAATACTTTCGTTTCTCCATCTAAGGTAATTGAAAGTTTGGCTGGGTATTGTATCCTGGGCTGGCATTTGTGTTCTCTTAGTGTCTGTATAACATCTGTCCAGGATCTTCTGGCTTTTATAGTCTCTGGTGAAAAATTTGGTGTATTTCTGATAGGCTTGCCTTTATATATTACTTGACATTTTTCCCTTACTGCTTTAATTATTCTATCTTTATTTAGTGCATTTGTTGTCTTGATTATTATGTGTCGGGAGGAATTTCTTTTCTGGTCCTGTCATTTGCAGTTCGGTAGGCTTCTTGTATGTTCATGGGCATCTCTTTCTTTAGGTTTGGGAAGTTTTCTTCTATAATTTTGTTGACGATATTTGCTGGTGCTTTGAGTTGAAAATCTTCATTCTTATCTACTCCTATAATCCG
The DNA here is from genome assembly GCF_978045245.1 of Mus caroli. Taxonomy (NCBI): domain Eukaryota; kingdom Metazoa; phylum Chordata; class Mammalia; order Rodentia; family Muridae; genus Mus; species Mus caroli. The sequence goes on from NW_028227263.1 coordinate 85,366,888, forward strand.
TAGATTTGTTATTCTGATTGTGTCCTGATTTCCTGGATGTTTTGAGATAGGATCTTTTTGCATTTTCCATTTTCTTTGATTGTTGTTCTGATGTTCTCTATGGAATCTTCTGCACCTGCGATTCTATCTTCCATTTCTTGTATTCTGTTGCTGATGATCGCATCTAAGGTTCCAGATTTCTTTCCTAGGGTTTCTATCTCCAGCTTTGCCTCACTTTGGGTTTTCTTTATTGAGTCTACTTCCTTTTTTTGGTTTTGAATGGTTTTATTCAATTCCATCACCTGTTTGGTTGTGTTTTCCTGCAATTCTTTAAGGGATTCTTGTGCTTCCTCTTTAATGTCTTCTACCTGTTTAGCAGGTTGTTCTGTATTTATTTAAGTGAATTATTAAAGTCCTTCTTGATGTCCTCTACCTTCATCATGAGATATGCTTTTAAATATGTGTCTAGCTTTTTGGGTGTGTTGGGTTGCCCTGGACTGGGCAAAGTGGGAGTGCTGGGTTCTGATGATGATGAGGGGTCTTGGTTTCTGTTAGTAAGATTCTTATGTTTACCTTTCACCATCTGCTAATCTCTGGAGTAGTTGTTATAGTTGTCTCTCGTTAGAGATTGTTTCTCTGGTGATTCTGTTAGCCTCTATCAGTAGACCTGGGAGACTAGCTCTTTCCTCTGAGTTTCAGTGGTCAGAACACTCTCTGCAGGCAAGCTCTTCTCTTACAGGGAAGGTGCACAGATATCTGGTGTTCGGACCTCTCTCCTGGCCAAAGATGAAGGCCCAAAACAGGATCTTTCCCAGAAGCTGTGTTCCTTTGGCCTGTTACAGAAGCTGTTAGCTTCTGTAGTCCACACTCTCTCCTGTGCAGACTACTTTCCTTGGAGTCTCGGGAACCAAGATGTTTCCCTCTAATGCTGTGGCAGAGCCCTCCAGGGCCAGGTGGACACCTATCTTCTGGCAGGGAAGGTGCCTGGATGTCTGTAACCCGAAAAGGGGGTTGCCTCAGAAGCTCCTCAGATCCTGCCTGTCCCAGAAGCTGTTAGCTTCTGTAGTGCACACTCTCACCTGTGCAGACTACTTTCGGTGGTATCCCGGAACCAAGATGGTTCCCGCAGATGCTGAGTCTAAGCCCTCCCAGGCCGGGCAGACACCTATCCTCTGGCCAGGAAGGTGGCCGGATGTCTGGAGCCTGAAAAGGGGGCTGTCTCAGAAGCAAGTTCTTATTAATGGGGAAAAAAACCTTTCAATTATTCAACCCTTGTTTATATTGGTATTTTATGTTCAATATAGAAGAATCTCTAGCATTTTTGTTCTTCCAAGTCAGTTTATTAATAACTACTTAATCTGGGATGTCATGAGCCCTTTATGAAAATCAGTTCATCAACCACCTCCTGAAGATCTCCACTTTTGTATTATATGCAATACAAAAAGAAATAAATACAGTAATTTTCATTGGGACCTTTTACTAGTGGCTTTCTCGAGACCTATATTTGATTCATTTATTTCTACTCTGTCTTCAGCATCCAGGTCTCTGTTGTATAACCTTGACATTTACTAAATGTAATATTTTAATTCAGATATTCCTAATAGTAGCAAACAAGTTACAACCATATGCAAATCAAAAAAAAATCTGTCGTCTTTATAAGCACTGTTTAAAATTTCCTACACACTATGTAATTTTGGACTTATCCAAAGTATATGAACAGTGTTTTCAACTCTGTTTTTCCACTTAATATTGTGCATATCTATGAGACACTTCACTGTCACTTACAAATTGAGTACTGATGGAGCCGGATATAGGAAGAATATTGTACTTAGTATTCCAAAACCACTTTGATGATACACTATTAAACATTGTAGTAGGAAAGGCTATAATCAGAGAAAACAACATAATCAATTAGTGGGGGAGACATAGGCACATCACAATTATTCAGCAGGCAACAAAAAAGCCCAAAATGAAAGAGAGGTATACTGGAAAACTGTCTGGATCTAAATAGAAGAAACCAAAAATAGGAAGTGCTTGGCTCAAAGGTTCTACTGACGTTTTTCTCTGTTGGTAATATAGTAAGAAGAATGTAAAAACAGCTTTTTCTGACATCTTATTTTCAATATTTCTGCTTCCTTAAGGGAAGCCAGGGTGGAAGGGTTGAGGTATGAATCAGCAGCACTGATGGAGATCACCATGGTAACAGCAGGATTTGATGTGCATGCCTAGTTATAAAACCTCTTTCCTGATTGGATCTGATTCCATTCTCTATTTGAATACACATTCAATCAGAAGCAAGGATAGCAAATAAATTTGTCTGCAGGGGAAGATTTCATCAGTCAGGCTGCTGGTTATACTCCAGGACTTATCTGGTCCTGGATATAACCACTGCCAGACTGAATGGTGCTAAAGAGAAGGGAGAGTGGAGAGTGCTGTGTCACTGTCAGCAGACAGAGCCAGTGGAAAGCTGGGAAGCCTGTGCTTATTTATTTCAGTCTCCATGCACTGGTTGCTTAACTCCATGTTTCATATTGTAGCTGTCACCCCCATATGAGAAATTCAGGTATTTGATTTGAAATGTTACTTCCTTGTTTCTTTCATGTTGAGCTGTGTCTTTTGAAGATAAAATACAAAATTCAAGCTACAGCTTGTGATAGAGACTAGGTAATATCTCGCATCTTCACGTCTTTCATTCCGCTACTGAGAGAACACCTTTGGCAGCAAATATCCTCAACTAATCACCCTGAACACTCGGAAAAATCCAGAGTCATATCATACAGTACCCAGAATCAAAGTACTCTTCGGAGAGTGATTCTTTAAACCTGCTGCCATTGTTCGCAAAAGGCATCCATAGGTACAACATAGTTTAATGTGTTGTTATTGTTTTAATTCATTAGATTGTCTAGGTGGTCATTTTTCCAAGTCTGGCTTTTGCTACATCACAGTTCAGGGGGTCATGAACCCTTTAAGGGAATCACTAGATCATATTTTGTTGACCTCTATCTTTGAATTACAGCATGTAACAGAAGGAAATGGAGACAGTTATTTTCATCGTGACCTTGTACTAGTGGATACCTCTAGACCTATATGCTTTTCTGGTAATTTGCATTCTGTCTTTAGTGATACAGTTTTTATGGTATAACCTAGATATTTATGAAATTCTCTTACTGTGGTGAAGATATTCCTGACAGTCTTAAATCCCTTATAATTATACATGCATCAGAAAATATCCTGGCACCTTTACAACCCCATTAATTGTACCAAATACACTATGATCTGCTTTGAATATTCACATCATATAAACGTTGTTTTTAGCTCTGAATTCCACCAAATAGTGTGGAATTATATGAGACACTCCAGCATTTCATACAAACTGAGTATACTTGGAGAAATCCATGGGCAGAATATGGCACTATAATTCTAACAGCTCTCTTATGGTTATAATAGTAGATATTATATTTTCTAAGAAATCCTATAATCAGAGTTTACAACAGAAGCAATTGATGAAGGAGACACAGAAATCCTGCTATTAGTCAGCAGGCAGAAAATTTGCATGGTAAAAGTAACAGTCTTTTTGGTTCAAAAAGAAACAGAACGTCTTTGGCAAATGGCTCGGATCTAGGCAATAGAAGCCACAAATAGGAACATCTACACGATTTCACTGACTTGTATTTCTTTTGGTCATAGTAGATAGAAGTATTTAAAAATAGTTTTTCTGCCACTCACTTTTGGTTTTTCTATTTCCTAAGGAAACTTAGGGAAGAGGGTGGCAAGAAATGAATCCACAAAATGATGGAGATCTCCAATATTACAGCAGATTTTGATATCCATGCCTAAATATGATATTTCTCTCCTGATTGGGTCTGATTCCATTCTCAATTTGAATGCACATTCTCAATCTATTAGAAGAAAGAGAGCAAATTAATTTGTCTACAAGGGGAGATATGGTCAATTAGGCTTGCTGGCTTTGTTCTAGGATTTTTATTTCTTTTTATTGGTTTCTTTTCATTTATTTATTTATTTATTTTGCGACAAGGTTTCTCTGTATAGCTCTGGCTGTCCTGGAACTCACTTTGTAGACCAGGCTACAAAGTGAGTAGACTCAGAAATCCGCCTGCCTCTGCCTCCCGAGTGCTGGGATTAAAGGCGTGTGCCACCATGCCCAGCTTCTTTTCATTATTTACAATTCAAATGTTATTCCTATTCCAGGTCTCCCTTTGAGAAATCCCCATTCCCATCTCCTGCCCCCTTGCCTCTATGGGAGTGGGCCCCCAAGCACCTACCATCCTGACACTTCCCTACACTGGGGCATCAAACTCCCTCATGCCAAAGACCACTCCTCATACTGATGTCCAACAAGTCCATCCTCTGCCACATATGCAGCCAGAGCCCTGGGTCCCTCCATGTGTTTTCTTTGATTGGTGGTCTAGTCTCCTAGAACTTCCTGGGTATGTGTTGTTGAAACTGTCGCTCCCACCATGGGGATGCAAAGGCCTATATATCCTTCACTCCCTTCTGTCACTCCTCCATTGAGGTAAACATTTTTTGCTGCTATCCACGTTCAATTTTTTTATTTCCATAAGGGAACCCAGGGAGGAGGATTTGATGTACGAATCAGCAGCACTGATGGAGATCTTCAAGATTTCAGCAGGCTTTGATGTCCAATCCTAGATACGATATTACTCTCCTGTTTGGATCTGATTCATTCATCATTTGAATGCATCAATCAAAAGCAATGAGAGCAAATAAATTTGTCTTCTGGGAAGAATTTGAACCATCAAACTGTTGGCTATATTCCAAGACTTAGCTGTCCTGGATGCAACCTGTATGGGCTAAAGAGAAGGGAGAGTGAGTGCTTCTGTAACTGACAGGAGACAAAACCAGTGTAAAGCTGCAGGGACAGTGCTTGTTTGTTTCAGCGCCTCCATGCTCTGATTCCTTTGCAACTAGTTCCTGTAAAGTTACTCTTACCACATTTTATACTGTTATTATTGCTTTAATTACTAGATTGTCTAGATGATTACTTTTCAAAGTCAGTTTTGTGCTAAATAACTGCTTAGGGGGGCTATGACCCCTTTAAAGAAAGCAATACATCATATTTTGGTGATCTCCACTTTGGTATTAGAGCATGTACAAGAAGAAATTGAACACAATGCTTTTTCAGTATGACTTTATTCCAAACACACCATGTTTTGTTGAGAATATTCACCAGTATGTGGACATAATTTTCAGCATTCAAATCCACATAATATTATGCAATTGGATGAGGCACACCATCACTCCATGTAAACAAAAACTGAGTAGGTGTGGAGCAGGGAATGGACACCTAGATATACGAATAACTTCAAGTGTCCAGTGACTTGTTATTCTGTTGGTCACTGTAGAGAGATGAATGTAAAAACAGCGTTTCCTGCCAGCCACTTTATATATATATATGTATTTTTGTTTCCATAAGAAAACCCAGGAGGGAGGGGGCCAAGAGGTGAATCACCAGAACCTAATGGATCTCCAAAGTTACTGTAGGACTTGATGTCCATGCCCAGATATGAGCTCTCGCTCTTGATTATATCTGACTCTATTTTCTATTGGAATACACATTCTCCATCAATTAGAAGCAAGGAGAGCAAATAAATTTGTCTGCTAAGAAGGATTTGATCAGTAAAATCCTTTGCTGGCTATACTCCAAGTCTTATCTGATCCTGGATATAACCAAAGCAAGGTGATAAAGAAAAGGGAGAGTGCTGGTGTCACTGTCAGCAGACAGGGCCAGTGGAAAGCTCCAAAGACTGTGCTTGTTCATGTCAGAGTCTAAAAGCACTGGTTGCTTAGCTCTTTATTTTGTACAACATTTCAGGCATCTGCTTTGGAGTTTGACTTCCTTGTCTCAGTCATAGAGGATGTGTCTTCTGCAAAGAAGTTACAAGATCAATCTTCAGCCTTTGACACAGACTAGGGAATTTCTGACATTTTTATATTCTTAAATAAGACACTGTGAGAACTGCTAGAGCAGCAAATGTCCTCAGCATCCCAACCTGGATTCTAAGAATAATCAGATGTACCTAACAGGAACAGAGACCACAATACCCAGAATCAAAGCAATAATAGGACAGTAATGCTGGTAACATGCTACCATTAATGGCAAAGACATTCAAAAATACAACCATTGTTTATGTTTATTCTGTTATTGTTTTTTTTTTTTTTTTTTTTGGAGTTTACTAGATTTTCTAGCCTGGTTTTTCTTCCAGGTCAGTCTTTTGTTACCTAATTGCTCAGCAGAGTCATGAGTCCTTGAGGGAAATCAATTATGGCCCGATCATGATCATTTCCACCATGGTATTACACCAAAGGAAGTATGTCCACATTACACCAAAGGAAGAAATGGACACATTTTTCATTGTGACCTTGTACTTGTGGATACCTTGAGTCAAAAGATAAAAAAGATTTTTTTTTATTCTGTCTTTAGAGATCAGGTCCCGCACATTTATTCTGAATATTTATGATACTGTATTACTTTGATTAATATATTGTTAATATATTCCTGACAGTAGAAAGCACATTAGAGCTTTATATGTATCAGAAAATGCCATGACCTCTTTAATACAACACAGTAAGGACTTGAAGAGTGTTTGTAACCCCAGAGGAAGAACAACAATATCAAGCAAACAGATCCTCCCACAGAACTCCTTCAGACTAAATCACCAACCAAAGCGTATATATTGAGAGCCCGATGTCTCCAGCTTCATAACAAGCAGAGGGCAGCCTTGTCAGGCATCAATGGTAGAAGAGGCCCTTGGTCCTGAGAAGACTTGATTCCCAGTGTAGGGGAATGCCAGGGAAGGGAGGTGGATTTGGGTGGGAGAGTAGGGGAACAGATTAATAGAAGCAGTGAGAGGAATTATTGGATAGGGGATTTCTGGAGGGAAAGTAGGGAAATGATATAACATTTGAAATCTAAATAAAGAAAATATTCAATAAAAATTGAGAATGAACCCACACATTAAAAGTTCCACAAATACCATATTTTGATGTGAATAATGACAGCAAATAAATATTGTTTTCATGGCAGGAAAAATGGCCACTTTCCTGAAAGCAATATACATATTCAATGAAATCCCCATAAAAAATCCAACTCAATTCTTCATGGAGTTAGAAAGAGTAATTCTCAAATTCATTTGGAAAAAAGAAAGGATAGCAAAAACTACTTTCAACAATAAAAGAACCTCTGGTAGAATCACCAACCCTGATCTCAAGCTGAACTACAGAGAAATTGTGATAAAAACTGCATGGTACTTGTACAGTGACAGACAGGCAGATCAATGGAATTGAATTGAAGACCCAGAAATGAAGCCACACACCTATGTCACTTGATCTTTGACAAAGAAACTAAAACTATCCAGTAGAAAAAAGACAGCATTTTAAAAGAATGGTGGTGGTTCAACTGGTACTTAAAATGTAGACAAAGCAAATTGATTCATTCTTATCTATGTGTCCAAAGCTCAAGTCCATTTGGATCAAGGAACTCCACATAAAACTAGATACACTGAAACAAATAGAAGAGAAAGTGGGAAATGTCTCAAATACATAGTCATAGGGGAAATGTTTTGAGCACAACACCAATAGCCTATGCTCTAATATCAAGAATTGAAAAATGGAGCCTCTTGAAACTGTAAAGGTTCTGTAAGGCAAAGGACACTGTCAATGGGACAAAACCCACTGCAGATTTTCATACCAAGTGAGTATACATGGAGAAGGGCATGGGCACAATATTATACTTAGTATTAATGAAAGCTTTGATGACACAGGAATACACATTATATTTTCAAAGAAAGGCTATACACAGGGCATACAATAGATAAATTGCAAAAGAAGGCAAAGGCACCTCAAAATTATCAGCAGGCAGCAAAAATTGCAGCATAAGATACAAGTCAGTTGGTTTAAAATTAAACAGAGTATCTCTGATAAATATCTTAAAGCTAGTTAGAAGTAGCCAGAAGTAGAACCATCCACAAGGTTCCACTGACTTGTTTTTTCCTTGGTCAGTGTAGGGATGGAGGTAAAGTGAAGTTTTTTTTTTTTCTGCCATTTTTTTAAAATTATTATTATTTTGCTTTCTTCCAGCAACCTAATAAGGAGTGTGTGAGGTATGAAACAGCAGCGCTGATGGAGATCTCCAAGGTTACTGCAGGCTTTGATATCCATACCTAGATATGTGATCTATCTCTCCTGATTGGAACTGATTTCATTCTTATTTGAATGCACATTCCCAATCAATGAGAAGCAAGGAGAGCAAATACATTTGTCTGCAGGGAAGGACTTGATCAATCAGGCTTCTGTCTATATTCCAGGACTTATCTGGTTCTCGATTTAACCAAAGCCTGACTATTTGGTACTAAAGACCAGGAAGCTTACTTCCTGGTCTGACAGGAAATGGAGCCAGTGGACAGCCACAAGAGCAATGAGAGTGCTCGTTCGTTTCAGGGCCTCCATGCCCTGATTACTTGGCTTCTAGTTCCTGTACAGGGAATGTCACCACATGTGAAATTCAAGCTTCATATTGTAACAGAGACTTGAAAAATTTTTACATTTTCACAACCTTACGTCAAACACTGTGAAAAATGTGGAGACAAATGTCTGCAGCATACCGCCATGGAATCTCTGAAAAATCTTGATGTAACTAATAGACATACATACTACCATATTAAATTAAGCATCATTGGGACAGTGATGCTGGCAGCATGTTCTCATTAATGGTAAAATATGTTCAACAGTTAAACCATTGCTGATAGTGTTATTATACGTTTAATATACTAGAATCTCTATCATGTTTGTTCTTCCAAGTAAGTTCATTACTAACTACATGCTCACAGGAGTCATGAACCCTTTATGGAAATCAATACATCATCCAACCCCTGTAGATCTCCACCTTGGTATTACATTCAGTATGAGAAAGAAATGGACATAGTAATATTCATGTGGACCTTTTACTAGTGGATCCCTAGAGACCTAGGTTTTTCCTCTTATTTTTATTCTGTCTTCAGAGTACAGGTTTCTGTGGTATATCCTAGATATTGATTAAATATATTACTTTGATTCATATATTCCTAAGAGTAGTAAAATAATTAAAACTTTATATGCATCAGAAAAAGTTCTGGCATCCTTCAAGTACATGTTACATTTTGCTACATACTATGTATTGTTCAGAATACCCCCAGTACATAAACAGTGTTTCCAATTCTGAATGTCACTTAATATTGTGCATATTCATGAGATACTCCAGTGTCACATGCAAACTGTGTACTTGTGGAGTGGTGTATGGGAAGAATTTTGCATTTAATATTGCAAAAACTCTTTGGTGTTACACTATTACATGTTATTGTAATAGGAAAAGCTATTTACTCAGAACATACAACAGAAGTAATTAGTGAGGGAGATGCTGTCACATCACAAATAGGCAGCAGGCAACAAAAATTACAAGATGATTGTCAGAGTCAGAAAGGCTCAAAATGAACCAGGAAATCTGGCAAACTTGTAGATCTAGGTATAAGGAGCCAGCAAAAAGAATAGTTCCCAATTTCCACTGAATTATTCTGTTGGTTAATATAGTGAGAAGAATGTAAAAACAGCTTTTCCTGACATCCACTTTCTATTTTCTATCCATAAGGAAACACATAAAGGTGGGGGTCAAGAGATGAATCAGCATCATCTAATGGATCTTTAAAGTTACTGCAGGATTTGATGTCCATGCCTAGATATGAGATCTCTCTCCTGATTGAATCTAATTCCACTCTGTATTTGAATGAATATATATATGGAAGGAATATTGGACTAGGGGTTACTGGGTGGAAAAAGGGGGAGGGGGAATAACCAATAAATTAAGAAAAGAGCCGATAAAAATAAAACAAATAATAGAATAGAAAATCCACACATTAAAAGTTCTACATATACCATATTTGGTTGTGAATAACCACAGCATATAAACATTGTTTTGAACACTGAATAGAGTGAAATATTTTTCAGATTTATGGGACACTACAGCTCTTCATAAAAACTGAGTATAGGTGCAATAGGGCATGGGCAGAATATTAAAATTAGTGTTAAAACAACCCTTTGTGGAAGCATGAAAATTTAATATAAACAATAAATTATCAAGGAAAGGCCATGCACAGAGCATATAAAAGATAAACTGGAAAAGGACAAAATGTCACATCACAAGTGGAAAGCAGGCAGCAAAATTGCAAGAGAAGAGACACTGTCACTTGGTTCAAAAAGAAACAAAACATCTCTTGCAAATAAATTAAAGCTAGGAAGAAGGATCCAGAAATTGAACCATCCCCCAAAGTAACGTACAGTAACTTGTTTTTCTGTTGGTCATTGTCGAATGAAGATGTTAAAAACAGGTTTTACGACCATCTACTTTCCATTTCTCTGCTTCCTTCTGGAAAGCCAGGAAAAAGAGAGTGAGGTATGAATCAGCAGCACTGACGGAGATCTCCATGGATACATCAGGATTTTACATTCAACCCTAGATATAATATCTCTCTCCTGATTGGATCTGATTCCATTCTCTATCTTAATACACATTCTCAGTCAATCAGAAGCTAGTAGAGCAAATACATTTCTCTGAAGGGTAAGATTTGATTAGTCAGGTTGCTGGCTATACTCCAGGAATTTTCTGGTCCTGGATATAATCACTGCCTGACTGAATGGTGCTAAAGAGAAGGGAGAGTGCATGTGTCACTGTTAACAGATAGAGCCAGTGGAAATCTTCAAAGTCTGTGCTTGTTTATTTCAGAGCCTCCATGCACTTATTGCTCTGGTCCTTGTTTAGTATTGTAGCTGTCACTCTATGTTTGTCTTTCTATGGGAAATTCAGATATCTGATTTGGAGATTGACTTACTTTTCTCAGTCATGCTGTGATATGTCTTCTGCAAAGAAGATACAAGATTCAAGCTTCAGCTTGTGACAGAGACTAGCAATTTTTTTTTACATTATCAGAACCTTAGGTCAGAAACTGTGAGAAATGCTGTGGAAGCAAATGCCTGCTACATACCAGCATGGAGTCTCTGAAAAATCTTGATGTAACAAATAGACACAGATACTACCTTACCCAGAAACTAAGAATCCTTGGGGCAGTGATGCTGGCAGCATGTTTTCATTAACGGTATGAATACTCAACAATTCAACCATTGTATATTATGTTATTTTATGTTTAATATACTAGAATCTCTAGCATGTTTGTTGTTCCAAGCCTGTTCATTAAAAACTATGTGTTCAGTGGAGTCTCAAGGCCTTTAGGGAAATCAATACATTAGCAATTTCCTGAAGATCTCCACCTTGGTGTTACATACACTATAAAAAAATGAACACAGTAATTTTCATGGGGAACTTGTAATAGTGGCTCCCTTGAGACCTATATTTTTTTCTGCTATTTCAATTCTGCCTTAAGAGTTCAGGTCACTGTTGTATAACCTTGACATTTCTAAAATGTATTACTTTTATTCAGATATTCCTTCCAGTAGTAAACAAATTACAATTGTATATATATATATATATATATATATATATATATATATATATATATCAGAAAAATTTCTGTCTTCTTTACAAGCACACTTCAATTTTCCTTCATACTATGTATTGTTGGGATTATCCACAGTATGTGAACAGTGTTTTCAACTCTAGATTACACTTAATATTCTGCATATATATGAGACAGTTGTTTATTGTGTTATTGTTCTTGTCCTTTACTAGATTTTCCTGGCTGATATTCTTCCTCATTGGTTCTTTGCTATATAACAGCTCTTTAGAATCAGGGGCCCTTTACAGAAATCAATAGATAATGTCCAGATCATCTCCAACTGGTTAAAACACAATATAAAGGAAGAAATGGATACAGTACATACATACAAATACATCTTGTACTTGTGGATATCTCGAGTCCTAAAATTTCATGTTATTTTTATTCTGTGTTTAGAGATCAGGTTTCTGTCATATAGTCTGTATATTCATGAAAATGTATTATTTTGTATAATTCATTGCTGGCAGTAGAAATCACATTAATCTGTATATGCATGAGAAAATGTCATGGCCCCTATCAAACCACACATTATATTTTCCTACATACAATGTTTTGTTTTAGATAATCACAGCATATAAACAGTGTTTTCTACACTGAATTTCATTTAATGTTGTTCAGATTTTTGATACACTTCAGCTTTTCATGCAAACTGAGGACTTGGGGAGCAGGGCACGGGCAGGATTTCAAACTTAGGATTCTCTTTGAGGATACACTATAAATCATTATTGTACTAGGAAAACTATAATCAGAACCCTCAACAGAAGCATTCAGGGATTTAGATTCACGCACATCACAATTATTCAGTAGGCAAAAAAGATTAAGAGAATAGTCACAATCATAATGAGTCAAAGGAAACAGAGGACCTCTGGCAAGGAGTGTGGATCTAGATAGAAGAAGCTAGACATAGAAAGAGCTCAAAGGTTCCACTGACTTATTTTTCTGTTGAATAATACAGTAAGAAGAATGTAAAAATAGCTTCCCCACCCCCATCAACTATCAATTTTTCTGCTTCCTTCAGGTAACCCAGAGTGGAGAGACTGAAGAATGAATCAGCTGCACTGATCGTGATCTCCAAGGATCTGATATCCATGTCTAGATATGTGATCTCTCTCCTGATTGGATCTGACTCCATTCTCTATTTGAATACACCTTCTCCATCAATCAGAAGCAAGAAGAGCAAATAAACTTATCTGGAGGGGAAGATTTGATCAGTCAGGCTGCTGGTGATTCTCCAGGACTTATCTAGTCCTGGATATAACCACTGCCAGACTGAATGGTGCTAAAGAGAAGGGAGAGTGCTGTGTCACTGTCAGCAGACACAGCCAGTGGAAAGCTGGAAAGCCTGTGCTCATTTATTCAGAGTCTCCATGCACTGATTGCTTAGCTCCAAGTTTTTATAGTAGCTGTCACCCTATAGGAAATTCAGGTATCTGATTTGAAGTGTGATTTACTTTTATCAGTCATGAATGTTTGTGTCTTCTTCAAAGAAGATACAAGGTTCAAGCTTCAGCTTATGACACAGACTAGGGAATATCTGACATATTCAGATATTTTTGTTGGCTCCTGTGAGAACAACTGTAGCAGGAAATACCATCAATTAACCACCATGAAACCTCTGAAAAAGCCATAGTTAGATCATACAGTACCCAGAATCAAATTACTCTTCATACAGTGATAATACCCTGTTGGCATTAATGGCAAGGGGCATTTTTAGATACAACCACAATTTATCATGTTATTATTGTTTTAATTTACTAGATTGTCTAGGTGGTCATTTTTCCAAGTCAGTTTTTTGCTAAATAACAGTTCAAGGGATCATGACCCTTTACGGTAATGACTATATTATATTTTGCTTATCTACACCTTGGTATTGCAACATGTAACAGGAGAAAATGGACAGTTATTTTCACTGTTACCTTGTACTAGTGAATACCTCTAGACCTATGCTTTTCTGCTTATTTGCATTCTGTCTTTAGAGATCTATACTTTGTAATATAACCTGTATATATATGAAACTGTCTTGCTGTGTTGATGATATATATTCCTGACAGTCTTTTTTTTTTTTTTTTTTTTTTTTGGTTTTTCAAGATAGGGTTTCCCTGGCTGTCCTGGAAGTCACTTTGTAGACCAGGCTGGCCTCGAACTCAGAAATCCACCTACCTCTGCCTCCTGGAGTGCTGAGATTATAGGCGTGCACCACCATGCCCGGCTTTATTCCTGACAGTCTTAAACAACTTATAAGTTTATATTCACCAGATAATATAATGCTCCTTTACAACCACATTGATTGTACCAAATGCACCATGCTTTGTTGTGAAATTCACATCATATAAATATTGCTTTCAACACTGAATTCCACCAAATATTGTTGAATTGTATGAGACACTCCAGCATTTCTTACAAACTGAGTATGCTTGGAGAACACCATGAGCAGAATATGGCACTTTAATTCTAACAGCTCTCTTATGGTTACAATATTAGGTATTATATTTCCTAAGAAATTTTATAATCAGAGTTTACAAAAGAAGTGAGGGGTGCAGGAGACACAGAAATCCTGCTATTGGTAAAAAAAAAAAAAAAAAAACCAAAAAAAAAAAACAAAACAAAAAAAAAAAAAAAAAAAAAAAAAAAACAGAACCTCTTTGGAAAATGGCTTGGATCTAGGCAAAGTAGATGTAGGAACAGCTCCATGATTTCACTGACTTGGTTTTTCTCTTGGTCATTGTAGATAGAAGTACTTAAAAACAGTTTTTCTGCCACTCACTTTTGACTTTTCTTCTTCCATACGGACAATTAGGGAGGAGGACAAGAAATGAATCAGCAGACTGATGGTGATCTCCAATATTATAGATGGTTTTGAAGTCCACACCTAAATATAAGATATATACTGATTGGACCTGTTTCCATTCTCAACTTGAATGCACATTCTCAATAAATAATAAACAAGAATAGCAAATAAATTTGTCTGCAAGGATAGATTTTATCAGTGAAGCTGTTAGCTATGTTCTGGGAATTTTTATTTTCTTTTTCTGGCTTATTTTTAATTTACAGTTCAAATGGTATCCCTATTGCAGGTCTCCCCCCTGGAAACCCCCAATCCCACCTCCTCACCTTGCCTCTACTGGGGTGGGCCCCCAAGCACCCACTCACACACTGCTACCTTCACACTCTGGCATTCCCCCTTGGATTTGAACTTTCAAACTGCAGGCTATATTCCAGAACTTATCTGTCCTAGATGTAACCAAAGTCAGACTGTATGTTGCTAAAGAGAAGGGAGAGTGCTTCTGTAACTGACAGGAGAAAAAAAACAGTGGAAAGCTGCAGGGACAGTGCTGTTTTATTTCATGCCTCCATGCTCTGATTCCTTGTCCACACACTCCTGTACAGTTACTGTCACCACATATGAAATTCAGGTATCAGCTTTTGGAGTCCATTCCTTTATTCAGTCATGCTGGGCTGTGTCTTCTTCAAGAATATACAAGACACAATCTTAGATTTTTACAGAGACTAGAGGATTTTTGACATTTTCACAACCTTAGGTCAGACACTGTGAGAAATGCTGTGACAGCAAATGTCTGCAATATACCACCATGAATTCTCTGAAAAATCCAGAGTCAGACCGTACCATACCCAGAATCAAAGCAATCTTTGGATAGTTATGCTTGTAATCGGTTTCCATTAATGGCAAAAGACATCCATTGATACACACATAGTATATACTGTTATTATTATTATTTTAATTATTAGATGAATGCTTTTCAAAGTCATTTTTGTGCTAAGTAACTGCTTAGGGGGCTATAACCCCTTTATGGAAATAAATATATCATATTTTGATGATCTCCACCTTTGTATTAGAGCATATACAAGAAGAAAATGAACACAGTACTTTTCAGTGTGACCTTGTATTAGTAGATACCTCTAGACCTGTGTTTTTCTGGTTATTTGTATTTTCTCTTTATGTCTCTGGTATTATCTGGATATTTGTGAAACTGTCCTAATTTGGTTAAGATATTCCTGACAATCTTAAACACCTTACAATTGTAAATGTCACAAAAAATGTCCTGACCCCTTTATAACAACACATTAATTATTCCAAACACATCATGTTTTGTTGAGAATAATCTCAAGCACATAAATATCATTTTCAGCATTCAATTCTACATAATATTGTGCAATTATATGAGGCACTCTAGCATTTCAGGTAAACTGAACCTGAATATGTGTGGAGCAGGGAATGGACAGAATATGACACTATAAGTACAACAACTTTTTTATGAATACATTATTAGATATTATTTTTCTAGGAAAGTCTATAATCAGAGCATACAAGAGAAGCAATTGGTGAAGAAGACACAAGCACCTGCCAAGTAATTAGCAGGCAGCAAAAGTTGATAGATGAGAGTCCCAGTATTTTGAGTAAAAAAAAAACCGAAAACAAACAAACAAACAAAAAAACAGAGCTTCTCTGGCAAGCTGCTTGGATTTAGGATGAAGAAGATAGAAATATGAATAGCTCTAATGGCCCAGTGACTTCTTATTCTGTTGGTCACTGTAGAGAGATGAATGTAAAAAACAGTTTTCCTCCCAGCCAAGTCAAAAGCAAGGAGAGCAAATAAATTTATCTGCTAAAAAGGATTTGATCTGTCAGGATTCTGGCTCTACTCCAAGTCTTATCTGGTCCTGGATATACCCAAAGCAAGACTGAATGGTGCTAAAGAAAAAGGAGAGTCCTTGTGTCACTGTCATCAGACAGAGCATGTGGAAATCTCCAAAGACTGTGCTTGTTCATGTCAGAGTCTCCATGCACTGATTGCTTAGCTCCCTATTTTGTACAGCATTTCAGGCCTCTACTTTGAAGTTTGACTTCCTTGTCTTAGTCATAGAGGGCTGTGTCTTCTGCAAAGAAGTTATAAGATTCAATCAACAGCTTTTGACAAAGACTAGGAATTTTCTGACATTTTTATATTCTTAGATCAGCCACTATGAGAACTGCTATGCCAGCAAATGTTCTCAACATACCACCTTAGAGTCAAAAAAAAAAATCAGTCGTATCTAACAGACACAAATACTACCAATATTACCATATCCAGAACCCTATCAATCTTGGGACAGTGTTGATGGTAGCATGTTACCATTAATGGCAAAAGTTATTCAACAGTGCAACCCCTGTTTATTCTGTTATTGTTTTTGTAGTATACTAGATTTTCTTGCCTGTTTTATCTTCCAAATCTGTTCTTTGCTACATAACAGCTCAGCAGTCTTGAGACCTTTAGGGTAGTCAAAACATCATGTCCTAATTATCTCCAACTTAGTATCACACCATGTAAATTAAGAAATTGTCACAGTAATTTTCATTGTGACATTATACCTGGGATACCTGGAGTCCTAAGATTCTATGTTATTGTCATTGTGTCTTTAGAAATCAGGTCTGTATCATATATCATGGATATTTATAATACTGTATTACTTTGACTAATACATTCCTGACAGTAGATATCACATTACAGCTTTAAATGCATCAGAAAATGTCATGACCTCTTTAAAACCACTAAGTAAGGAATTGAAAGTGGTGGGCAACACCATGGGAAGAACAACAGTATCAACCAACCAGATGTCCCAGTGCTCCCAGGGACTAAACCTCTAACCAAAGAGTACACATGGAGGGACCTCTGCCTCCAGCCTCATAGGTAGCAGAGGAAGGACTTGTCAGGCATCAATGGGAGGAGACACCCCTTAGCAATGAAAAGGCTCAATGTAGGGGAATGCCATGGTGGGGAGGCAGAACTGGGTAGATGGGTGTGTCAGGGAACACCCTTGTCGAAGCAGTGGGAGGTGAGATTTGACAGTGGATTTCTGGTGGGAATCTGGGAAAGGGGATAATATTTGAAATGTAAATAAAGAAAATACCCAATAAAAATAGAAAACATCCTCACACATTAAATGTTCCACATATACCATATTTTGATGTGAATTATCAGAGCATGTTAAGATTATTTTCAGCAGTGAGTTGAATGTAATATTTTTCAGATTTCTGGGACAAAGCAGCTTTTCATACAAACTGAGTACACGTGGGGTAGGACATGGGCAGAATATTAAACTTGGTATTAAAACAATGCTTTGTTGAGGCACAAAGGAACATATTTTCAAGGAAAGACTATACACAGAGTATAGAACAGTTGGAGTGGAAAAGGAGACAAAAGCACATCACAACTGGACATTAGGCAGAAAAAATTACAAGATAAGAAACACAGTAAGTGCCTCAAAAAGTAACAGCATCTCTGGCAAATAACTTAAAGCTAAGCAGAAGGAGGCAGAAATAGAACCACTACCAAGGTTCCACTGATTTGTTTTACTGTTGGTCAGTGTAGAGAGAAGAAGGTAAAGACATTTTTTATTGCCACCCACTTTCAATTTTTCTACTTCCTCCTGGAACCCAGGGAGGAGGATATGAGGTATGAATCAGCAGAACTGATGGAAATCTCCAAGTTTACTGCAGGCTTTGCTGTCCATGCCTAGATATGAGATATCTCTCCTGATTGGATCTCATTTCATTCCTTATTTGAATACATGTACTCTATCAGTCAGAAGCACAGAGAGCAAATAAATTTGTCAACAGGGAAGGATTTGTTTAGTCTTCTGGCTATAATCTAGGACTTATGTGGTCCTGGCTATAACCAAAGCTGGACTGTATGGTAATAAAACAAGGCAGACTGTTTCTGTATCTGTCAGGAAATGGAGCCTGTGGAAGGCTGCAAGGAGAGTGCTTGTTTGTTTCAGAGCCTCCATGTTCTGATTCCTTGGCCACTAGTTCCTGTACAGGGAATGCCACCACATGTAAAATGCAGGTGTCAGCTGTTGGTGTCCATTCCTTGCCTTAGACATGCAGGGCTGTGCCTTCTGCAAAGAAGATATAAGATTCAAGCTTCAGCTTGTGACAGGGCAAGGGAATTTCTGAATTTTCTCAATCTTAGGTCAGACACTTTGAGAAATGTTATGGCAGCAAATTTCTTCCACATACCACCATGGAATGTCTGAAAAATCTTGATGTAACTAACACATACAAATACTACTGAAGAGATATGGGAAACCTGCACATCAAGTCCTGCACTCTATTGACCTTGTGGAGCCAAAGCAGCTAGCTCTATGACCTCCTCCCACCAGGGATGCAGTTGATGCTGACTTTGGGAGTACATATCCCAGCCTCCCTGGTTCAGTTTTCTCTTGTTCTTGAGGAAAAAAATAACTAACCAAACATGCTTGAATAAGATTAGTGCCCCACTTTTTGGCCATGAGGTAATTAACTGTTTCCATATAGCTGTGGCCATTTGAAAATATACACCAACTTATGATAGCACAAATTACTTTTCTCAGGTCAGAGATCCCTTTCCAGCTGCTTGGTTCAGCCCAGCTGTCTCAACAAATGTTTTCACGTTTAAAGGTCAGCATTCCTTTACCCTCTCACGTAATGCCAAAGCTTATAAACCCCAATTTTGCATTTTTCCTATATAAACCCCCTTCACTTAGACATGGCAGTTCACTCACCATCAGGAAGGTTGGTGGCCCAAGCTTGATCTTGAATAAAGTCCCTCATGTGATTCCTAGTGGTCTCTTTGAGATTTTTACAATCTGGGTACAATATTTGGTGCATTAGCTGGCATCATCCAAATTTCCAGGACCCCTAACCCAGAGGGTCTGGCACTGGCCAGGTAAGTGTCTGTCACTTTATGTATTGTCTATGTTATTGCTTTTTTTTTTAAGCCTTGAGGTGTCTGTATGAGTGGCAAGAAGTGCTTAAGGCTAAATGTGCTTGGTGGTCACAATTGCAGGGGTCAGGACGAATTTACTGGCCCCAGGTCCAATGTGGATGAGGTACCCACCTGTCAGTTAGAAGAATTTTGGGAAGAAGAGAGCTCCATTGTCAGTTGCTTTCAGTTTCTGAAATGGGAATCTGTGAGTCTGAAACTTTGGAATAATTTTTGTTTTCAGTCTTTGAGTGGCTATTTTTTGCCTATTCTGTTCCTTGTGTTGTTTGGTTGTTACTTGTATTAGACTGTGACAGGATGCCATGGGACAGACTGTTTCTCACATTAATCTTATTCTGACTTATTTTAAGGAAATTAGGGCTAAGGACCACTTATAACAACTCGGAGTGTCTATCTTTTGATACTGCATGGCCACTAGATGGGGACCTTTTATCTCCCCAGGGTGTCAGCAGTAGAAAATAAAGTGTTTCAAAAGTCTTACCTCTTTCTCCCTGCTGAGACTTCTTTGTCATCAGGAATGGTCTCAAAGTGACAAGAAGCAACACGAGCTGAGCAGACTGGAGCCCCACAGCCAGTTCCATCCTTCTTGGTGGCATCAGCGTTAAAGCTGGAGATGGCTCAGAGGTTGACCTCTCTTCTAGAGAAGCTGAGTTCAATTCTCAGAAATAACTTGGTGATTCCCTCCCCCCCCCCAGGACCAGCTCGATGTTTTACAGCTCACACAGTCTTATCACAGTTGTCCTCTCTCCCTCTTCTGAATGCACACTGCACACTGCACACTGGCATCCAGGAAGCCATAGAAATTCTAAGGCTGGGACCTCCTATGGCCCTAACCAGGCTTTTCCTGAGTTTAGAAGTGAATTTCCAGTGAGAAGGGTCCAACACCTGGACAGACTGGACAGTAAAGGCCCCCAAGTGGGGAGATGTATCCCTCACCAGAGCTTGCAACAGATTCCTGGTCCCTCATTTTGTTCAGTAAATGGCTATTTCTCTTGCCTGAAGAAGTGCTTGCTCCCTGTCTGAACAGATATTGTCTCTGAGTTATAAAGAGATGGTCCTCACTGACACTATTCTGCCACACTGAGCCCTTGAGAAGCAACAACAATTATCTATGTGCCTTATGACGCTCAGTGCAGATACTTAACCCTCAGAGCTCTTACAAGTTCTTTTCACCACAAACAGGACATGAAACTGACTCTAGGCCCCATAGGGAAGCTACCCAGATTGGGACTCAGCATGGTGGAAGGTAAAGAATATCTCCAGATTTACCACCAGGCTCTTTTATCAGGTCTCAATAATAATTTGGCCAAGGTGTAGATATGATATTAGACAGGACATTGATAAAAATCCAGCGGCATTTCTTGAACATGTCATAAAGACTATATGTGTAAGGCTATGCACACATAGACCCTGAGAAAACAGAGAATTCTAGTAAGGTTGCCATGGCTTTCATCAATTAGTGAGTGCCAGACATTAGGAAGAAACTACAGATTCAAGAAAGATTAAGAAAAAAAATCATTGAGGAATCTAGTGAAAGTTCCCGAGAGTACAGAAGAGTAAAGATTAAGACAGGAAAGGCATTGAATAGAGATTTGGTTAGAGTTCTCCTAGCCAATAAAGCCTCTGATTCAAGAGAAAGGAAATTCTAAGCTTCAATAGATGGCTGGAAGAGGGGTAACTAAAGATGTCTTACAAATTCTAATACTGTAGAAACTATGGGAGGCTTATTGTCAAAGAAACTGGACCAAGTAGCAGCAGGATGGCCACCTTGCATGCTTATTATTGTAGCTACATTACATTGGTCAAAGATACAGATAATTTAACTTTGGGACAGAATGTGATTGTGACTAGCCCCATGTAATTAAAGGGTACTAAAGCAGCCTTTTTATTTATGGCTCAGTAATGCCTACATGATTCATTATCAGACTTTACTAATCAGCACTGGCCCAGTTATTTTCTAGTTGCCTGTTTTCCTGAACCCTGCAACTTTCCAACCTGATCCTGACTTGGACTGTCTATTCCATCAATGTGACATAGTTTTGACCTAGATACACAGTACCTGACCTGAATTGAGAAATATTCCTTTGTCAGAGACAGAGCATACCTGGTTTATGGACAGAAGCAGCTTCATCCATGAGGGTCAGAGGAGAGCTGGGGCAGTGGTGACTACAGAAATGGAGGTAATCTGGACTCAGTCTCTTCCCCCATGAACTTTACCTCAAAGGGCCAAGATAATAACATTAACACAGGCCCTCATCATGTTAAAAGGGCTTGTTGTTAACATCTCCAGGGATATCTACATATACACTTAGACTGCTTATGTGCATGAAGCCATTTACCAGGAAGGAGGGCTCCTAACAGCAGATGGGAGAATTGTCAAAATAAAGATAAAATTCTACAGGACACCAAAAGGGAACCAATTTTTAGAGTTAACAACCTGGCAGACAGGCTTCAATGGAGACAGCTTTAAAGGAAACAGTCATCTCTAGATCGGCCACTGTCCTACCTGAACTACCCAGAGTAACTGATACATACAGAAAAAAAATATTAATTGGGCTGGTGGAGATCTACTGAAGGTAAGTTAATATTACCTAACATTTTAACAAAAACTTTTGTCAGAAATATCCAGAGTCATTCACATGTATATAAAATGAATGACAAACACAATTAGACATTTGAAGAAGATGTCTTTCAAGGATATACAAAGTACTCTTGAGGATATAGTGACAAACTTTAAAGCTTTCTAGCTGAACAATACTCTCAGCAATATCCAAACATTCAAATTCCTGACTTTGACCTCAAAGAGAGCAGAGGCCTACTGGGAAAATTGATTTTACAGAGAGAAAGCAGGGAAGATATAGATATAAGTATCTGCTGGTATTTGTGGCATTTTCTCTGGATGAACAGAAACTTCCAACAAAGACAGAGACTGTGAAGGTAGTAGCTAAAAAGTTGCTGGAGGATATCTTACTCAGATATAGATTCCCTCATATGATATGGGCAGACAATGAACCAGCATTTGTGTCCAAGATAAGTCAGGATGTAGCAAACTTCATAGGGGCAGATTGGAAATTATATTGTACATATCAACCCCAAAGTTCCTGGCAGAAAAAAAAAAAAAAAACATAAAAAGAGACCTTAACTAAATTGGCCTAGAGACTGCTGTGGACTGCATGATGCTCCTTCCGTTTTTCCTATATCAGGCAAGAAGTTCTCCTTGCCAGATGAGGAGCCCCCTTTGAAATTATATATGCTGTCCCTGCCCCAGTGTATCTAATCTTCAGTCAGCAGCTATTGCAGAACTGGAAAATGATAAACTAGTAACTAAGGTCAGAGCAAACCAGTGAGCTCATGAGTATGTTTGGCCTAAACTGTGTGTCCTCTATGAAGCAGGCCTAGTTCCAGAACCACACAAGTTTGAACCAGGAGACTGGGTATACGTGAAGAAATTTCCCCATGATATGCTGGAGCCCAGGTGGAAAGGATTTTTTGTCATGCTGCTGATCAGTCCAACTACCATTAAAGTTGAGGGTATTGCTGTCTGGGTGCACTACACTCATTCCAAACCAGCTGATCCCCTCTCCCTAGAGGCTCCAGAGGAAGATATACAGATTCCTCTGTCACTGCTGGAATTAAGAGTTCTAAATTGCACCAATCCTCTCAAGTTAAATTAACCCTGTCCTGAGCCAACTGTTTTTCTTAACTGTATATACTGCAGTCCCTAACTCACATCAGACTTTTGACCTGACCTGGGTAACTGGAAATCCTGAGACTGAGCACTGTGCCTAACTAGCCTGTAAGAAGAAACAACTTGGGAAACCCTGTTCCCAGATTTGTCTTTTGATTTGTGTCAGCTGGCTGTTAACTCATGTCCTCACAATTAACAGACTTTAGGAAATTCTTACCCAAAGTATAGATGGAAGATTTTAGTATATGTCCCGGGGATGGGGTGGGGTTAGGAAGGAACTGTCAAGTATAGGGACCGAGAACAATATCATGCTTTTTAGGGGTGTGAAACATCAGTCATGGGGAAAGAAAAATGAAAGGTGTCAAAAGAAGACCTTCTGATGGTTGTCTGGCAGGGGGGCAACTCCAAATTTTGCTTAGCTTCACTGTCAAAGGGGTGCAAGCTAAAAGATGAGAAGCTGGAAAATTACAGGGCCTCTGGCTTCACATTATCAAAGGGAGCAACTCCCTATTGCTTTTTACAGTTAGACTCTCAATAAAACCAATTGTGAATCCCCTGTCAGTAGCTCTATGACAAAATCAGGATTTGATAAACTGTAAGCCTGTTCTAGTACCATCCCCCAAGACCAGTGACCACTATATTCCCAGTCATTCAACTTAAGATATCTTCAGTTCCAGATTTTTTCCTGAAAAACACAGAACCAGTGGATGTCCTCTGGTGAATGATATTGTAGCTGAAAGGGACACTGCATGTAGATGGTCAAGGAAAGGTTCAGATTTATCCCTGCAGACCATACCTGCCTGGAAAAGGCCCCTCTGTCACATAGGCATCTTTGCAATCTAAAAACACTCACCGTTCACTCCAAAGGGATTATTTTCCCTGAACAAACATAGTGGGCTTATTCAACAGGATTGACCCCATGTGTCCATGGAGAGGTCCTTAATTCCTCTACCCCAAATGAGTTTTATATTTTATTCCAAGTAGTAACCTGGAAAATCTATTATTTAGAAGAGACAATGTTGAGAACTCTGGTAGGGCATGTTAAAAAAAGACCTCATAAGGCAGACAAGGGAACCAACCTCTTTAAGCATAGTTAGCAGAACTAGCCAGAGAAGGCACTGAGATACCAGCACTGACATTACAGAAAAAAAAATTATAATAGCTTAAAGGCAGACATAGATGAGGTCTCAGTATCAACTAGTTAGTACAGACAATCCAGGTTTTAGAGAGTCCAAGATTAGCTTCTATAGTTACTAGCAGAGGAAGGAATGAAGAGACACAAGAAACCTGCACATCAAAGTCTGCACTCTCCTGACCCTGTGGGATCCAGAGAAGCTAGCACCATGACCCCACCCCCTCACCCCCTTTCCCCTCCCCTCTCCACTGGAGAACAGCAGATGCCAACTTTGTGAGTACATATTAGAGCCCCCCCACCCCCGTGCAGATGTCTCCCGTCCCTGAGAAAAACAAACCAAACATCCTTGATGAAGAAAAGTGCCACACTTTATGGCCATGAGATAAGGGCAATAAAGTAGTCTGAGACAACTTTGGACAGTTGTAAAAATGCACCAGCTTGTGATAGCACGAGTTACTTTTCACAGGTCAGACAGGGCCCTTTCCAGCTGCACAGTTCCACCCTGCTGACTGAACAAACATGTAATGCCAAGGCTTGGAACCCTGTTTATGCTTGTTTCCTTTATAAACCCCCTTCACTTAGACTTGGGGGTTCACTATCCTTTCTATTCCATCAGGAAAGTTGCTGGCCCAAGCTCGAGCTTGAATAACGATCCTCATGAGATTAGGGCTGGTTATGATTCCTGGTGGTCTTTATGAGGTTTTTTTTACAATCTGGGCACAACACTACCATACCCGAGTCTTGGGGCAGTAATGCTGGCAGAATGTTCACATTAATGGTAAAAAGCATTCAACAATTGTACCCTTGAATATAGTGTTATTTTATGTTTAATAAATGTTTAATTCTCGAATCTCTAGAAAATTTGTTCTTTCAAGCCAGTTCATTACTAATGATCTGCTCAGGGGAGTCATGAATCCTTAGGGAAATCAACACATCATCAAACTCCTGATGATCTCCAACTTGGAATTACATGCAATATAAAAAAGAAATGGACACAGTAATATTCTAGGAACCTTTTACTAGTGAATCCCGAGAGACTCATTTTTTTCCTGTTATTTTCATTGTATCTTCAGAGTTCAGATCCTTGTGGGTGTGTCCTGGATATTTACAAAATGTATTACTTTGATTCAGGTATTACTGACAGTAGTAAACAAATTACAATTGTATATGTGTCAGAAAATATTCTGGCCACTTTACAAGCACATGTTAAATTTCCCATCACACTATAATTTATTGGGAATATGCACAGTATATAAGAATTGTTTTCAACTCTGAATTCTACTTAATATTGGTTAAATTTATGAGAAACTGCAGTGTCAGATGCAAACTGAGTACTGGTAGAGCAGGGAATGGAAAGAATGTTTCATTTACTATTCCAAAACCTCTTTGATGATACACTATTAAATATTATTGTACTGGGAAAGGCTATACTCAGAGAATACTACGCAAGTGGAGGAAGATGCAGGCACATCACACGTAGTAAGCTGGCAGAAAATGTTGCAAGATAATATTTGTGAGAGACCAAATTGTGGGAAACTAGGCCCTCAACAACTCTCACCCTGAAGATCCAGCTGACCCTTTGAAGGGAACTATGTCACCCCCTCCATCTCCACCTGGTGCCTGGGACTGCCAACTTCACTCCCTCCTTCATGTATCCATTTGGCGCCTAGAACTGCTTAGATAAAGTCAGCTTCACCTCCTCCTATATGTCTCCATTTGGTGCTTGGGACTGTTTATGGAACTCCAAGATAAACTGCAGAATGTTTGAAGGCAGCCCGGGACAGTTTTAGGGCCAACATTCCAAGATAAGATGCAAGAAGCCTGCAATCAGCATCTGCCCCAGATGTCCATCCCTTTCTCTGTATTTTATTATGCCCCTCAACCTCTCCCTATTTTCTCTCACTGTGTGCTTATAATCA
This sequence comes from Mus caroli, assembly GCF_978045245.1. Classification (NCBI taxonomy): domain Eukaryota; kingdom Metazoa; phylum Chordata; class Mammalia; order Rodentia; family Muridae; genus Mus; species Mus caroli. Next base: position 85,392,951 of record NW_028227263.1, read on the forward strand.
GGTTCCCAGCCTCCATTAAACAGACCTTGACAACTCTTTGCTTGGTCTTGCTTCCCTTTCTCTGCCTGTTTCTCTTTCAGGTCTTGTTCCTCCTCGACCCACGGAATAACTAAGTACTGCTGGAAGGGACAAATAATCACAGTCACAAAGGCTCAAAATGAAACAGGAACTCTGGAAAACTGCGTGGATCTAGGTTGAAGAAATTAGAAATGGGAACAGGTCTGAGGGTCCACTTACTTATTATTCTGTTGGTCACTGTAGAGAGAAGAATGCAAAAGCAGGTTTTTCTATTTTTCTGCTTCCATATGGAAACTCAGGAAGGAGGTGAGCAAGAAATGAATCAGCAACACTGAATCAGCAACGCTGATGGATATTTCCAAAATTACTGCAGGATATAATGTTCATGCCTAGGTATGAGATCTCTCTCCTGATTAGATCTGATTCCGTTCTCTATATCAATACACATTCTTCATCAATCAGAAGCAGGGAGAGCAAATAAATTTGTCTGGGAGGGGTGTGTGTGTGTGTGAGTCTTGATCAGTCAGGCTGCTGGCTATCCAGGTCTTGTCTAGTCCTGCATATAACCAAAGCCAGACTGAATGGTGATAAAGATATGGGAGAGTACGTGAGGTCACTGTCAGCAGACCAAGTGATTGGAAGGTTGTGAAGACTGTACTGGTTTATTTCAGAGTCTTCCTGCTCTGATTCCTTAGCATTGTGTTTTGTATAGAAGTTCAGGCCTCTGATTTGGAGTGTCACTTCCATGTCTCAGTCATGTAGGGCATTGCCTTTTTCAAAAGAAGATACAATATCAAATTTTAGCTTGAGACAGAGACTAGGGATTTTGTGACATTTTCATGTTCTTAGATCAGTCACTGTGAGAAATACTATGGCAGCAAATGACCTCAACATATCACCCTGGTATTTAAGAAAAATCAGATGTAACTAACAGAAACAGAAACTACCATACCCAGAATGCAACCAGTATTGGGACAGTAACTGTTACATGGTACCGTTAATGGCAAAGATATTCAACAATACAACCATTGTTTATTCTGTTATTTTTTGTAGTTTACTAGATTTTCTAGCCTGTTTTTTTCCCTTCCAGGTCAGTCTTTTGTTACCTAATGGCTCAGCTCAGTCATGAGCCCTTATGGAAATCAATCATGGCCTGATTATCTTCTCCTTGGTATACCACCATGCAAAGGAAGATATGGACAGTGTAATTTTCATTGTGAACTTGGACTTGTTGATAGCTGGAATCATAAGATTTTTAGTTATTTTTATTCTGTCTTTAGAGGTCTGGTCTCTCACATATATCCTGGATATTTATGATACTGTATTACTTTGATTAGTACATTCCTGACAGTAACCGTCACTTTAGAGTTTATATGTATCAGAAAATGCCATGAACTCTTTACAACCACACATTAAGGAATTGAAAGAGGATTGCAGCCCCATAAGAACAACAATATCAAATAACCAGACAACCCAGAGCACCAAGGGACTAAACTACCAACCAAAGTGTACACATTGAGGGTCCCATGTCTCTTCATAGGTAGCAGACAGCAGCCTTGTCAGGCATCAATGGGTGGAGAGACCCTTGATCCTAAGGAGGCTTGGTTCCCCAATGTAGGGGAATGCCAGGGTGGGAAGGTGGGTTTGTGTGGGTATGGGAGCAGACTAATAAAAGCAGTTAGAGGGAGTAATGTATAGGGTATTTCTGGAGGGGAAATTAGAAAATGATATAACATTTGAAATATAAATAAAGAAACTATTCAATAAAAATAGAAAAAAAGTAGAAAAACCCACATATTAAGAGTTCCATAAATACCATATTTTGATATGAATATCATATCAAATATAAATATAAATATTGCATTCTACACTGTGTTGCATTTAAAAATTTCATATTCATGGGACACTGCAGCTTATATTTCTGTTTTTCTTATGTTGTACATTTTCTTTTTATTTACATTTCAAATATTTTCCCTTTCCAGGTTTCACCTTCAAAAACTCCCTATCCCATCCCGTCTCCCCCTATCTCTGTGAGTGTGGTTTTCCCCACCCACTTGCCCACTCCCAGCTTCTCTCCATGGCATTCTCCTACACTGGGGCGTCTAACATCCTCATACCCAAGAGCTGCTCCTCCCTCTGATGTACTTCATGGACATCCTCTGCCACATATATGGCCAGTGCCATGAGTTGTTCTATGTGTATTCTTTGATTGGTGGCCCAGTCCCTGGGAGCACTGGGGGACCTTGCCTTTGACACTCTTGCTCAATGCCTGGGGCTGCAAACCACCTTAGCTCCTTCAGTCCCTACACCAACTCCTCCTTAAGGGATCCCTGGGCTCATTACAATGGTTGGCTACAAAGTTCTGCATCTGTCTTTGTCATGCTCTGACAGAGTCTCTCAGGAGACAGCCATATCAGGCTTACATCAGCAAATAGTTCCAGGCATCCACAATAATGTCTGGATTTGTTGAGTGTATATGGGAAGGATCCCCAGGTGGAGCAGTCTCTGGATTGCCTTTCTTTCAGTATCTGCTTCACACTTTGACTCCATATTTCCTCCTGTGAGCATTTTGTTCCCCCTTCTCAAAAGCACAGGAGCATCCACATTTTGGTCTTCCTTCTTCTTAGGCTTCATATGGTCTGTGAACTGAATCTTGGATACTCAGAACTTTTGGGCTAATATCCAATTATCAGCGAGTACATAGTGTGTTTGTTTGTTTGTTTGTTTGTTTCTGACTGAGTTACTTCACTTAGGATGACATATTTAAGTTCCATCCATTTGCCTAAAAATTTCATGAAGTCATTGTTTTTAATGGTTAAATAGTTCTCCATTGTATAATTGTACCACATTTTCTGTATGCATTCTTCTGCTGAGGGACATTTGGATTGTTTTCAGCTTCTGGCTATTATAAATATGGTTGATGGAAACATAGTAAAGCATCTCTCCTTGTTGTATGTTGGAGAATCCCAGGTTGTATATACCCAGGAGTAGTATAGCTGATTCCTTAGGTAGTACTATGTCCAATTTTCTGAGGACCTGCCAGAGTGATTTCCAGAGTGGTTTTACCAGCTTGCAATCCCACCAACAATGGAGGAATGTTCCTCTTTCTCTACACTCTTGACATAATATGCTGTCACCTGAGATTTTCACCTTAGCCATTCTGACTGGTATGAGGTAGAATCTAAAGTTTTGATTTGCATTTCCCTGATGACTAAGGATGTTGAATATTTTTTAAGTGCTTCTCAGGCCTTTTAGTTATCTCAATTGAGAATTTTCTGATTTGCTCTGTTTCCTATTTTAATAGGGTTATTTTGTTCTCTGTAGTCTAATATATTGAATTATTTGTATATATTGGATATTAGCCCTCTATTGGATGTAGGGTTGGTAAAAGTCATTCTCAGTCCATTGGTTGCAATTTTGCACTATTGATGATCATATTATTATATGCAGAAAAAAAAAACAAATTTCAACATCCATTTGTGTTAAAAGTATTGGAACAATAGGAATTCAAGGCCCATACCTAATCATAGTAAAGGCAATATACTCAAACTAAAAGCCAACATCAAACTAAATGGAAAGAAACTAGAAGCAAAAACAGTGAAATCAGAGACTACACAAGGCTGCCCTATCTCTACTTATCTATTCAATATAGTACTTGAAATTTTAGCTCAAGCAATTAGAAAACAAAAGGAGCTCAAAGGGATATAAATTGGAAAGGCTGAAGTAAAAATATCACCATTTGCAGATGATATGATACTATACTTAAGTGACCCCCAAAACTACACTAGAGAACTCCTAAAGCTGATAAACAACTTCAACAAATTCCTTAGATCTAAAATTAACTCAAAGGAATAAGTAGCCTTACTCTACTCAAATGGTAAGCATTGTGAGAAAGAAATTAGGGAAAGACACCCTTCACAATAGCCACAAACAATCAAAAGTGTCTTGGTGTGACTCTAAAGAAACAAGTGAAAGATATGTATGACAAAAACTTCAAGTTCCTGAAGAAAGAAATCAAAGAAGATCTCAGAAGATGGAAAGATCTTCCATGCTCATGGATTGGCAGGATAAATATAGTAAAAATGGCCACATTGCCAAAAGCAATATATGTTCAATGCAATCCCTATTAAAATTACAGCTCAATTCTTCATGGAGTTAGAAAGAGCAATTCTCAGGTTCATTTGGAATAACACCACCACCACCATCAAACACAGGATATCGAAAACTATTCTCAACAATGAAAGATCTTCTGGGGAAATCAGCATCCCTGACCTCAAGCTGTACTGCAGAGCAATAGAGATAAAACATACATGGTATAGGTACAGATACAGTCAGATAGATGGAATAGAATTGAAGACTCAGAAATAAAGCCACACACATATGGTCACTTGATCTTTAACGAAGGAACTAGAACCATTTTATCCCAAGCTTTTGTCCCCAGTGGCAAGAACACACTTGGGACAACTGGAATCTTCTGTGGCAAAAGCTTTATTGCTTCTTCAGGAGGGAAGACCCCGCCCCCAGAAAATGGAGTCGCTTATATAGCCCTCAGCCATGGCGTTTCAGCACCTGATATGGCGTGTCAGCTCCTGATTTGTTGCTCGCCCATCACCCCACTATTACACCCCGAGAATGGGCAGTGACTAGGAGTGAGTTCACTCTTGCACCTGCGTACAAGGCTTGTTTACTAGTTAGGCACAGCAGAGGCCAGCGCCATCTTATAATGGCGATTGCTCGTGGCACACATGGCTCTCCACATCTCCCCCTTTTTATTTTATTAGATTGAGGCTAGACTAGGTCTGTGTAATTATGCCCATCTGCTGTGGCTCTTGTCTTAGGTCGTTCCTTCAATGTCACAGCCTTTCCTGTCATAGGGTAACCCTATCGCCACCAGGTCCCGTGTCTTAGGTTGATCTGTGCATGAGGAAAGTTGCCTGTCCCTGGACACCGCAGTGCTATGTGACAGTAACTACTAAATGACCTAGGACGAACACTACAAAAGAGGCCAGCCACCAATGTCAACTAATTTTTGAGCATAGATAGCCAGATTTCGGGTGAGGCCACTTGCTCAATGGCAGCAAGTGCTTGAGCTATCACAACCTTGTCATTTGTTTGTTGGGTTCTGAGCTTGCAAACCAACCAGAGCATGAACACAAGTCCACAGCAGGTGGCAACACCAAATAAAGTCACCCCAACCCATTCCTTGAAATAAGAAAATGCAGATGAAATCCAGGAGGAGAGGCCCTCTGTCAATGACAGGTCCACACGCGTTGAGTTGATCTTTAAAACTGCCACCCTCAGGGCCTCAAGAGTCTTATCGAATCCCTCAGAACAATTTCCTGCAAGATACAAGGAAAGCTGTCTAGACAGATTAGCTGTGTAAGTAAAATTTTCATATTGGACACTGGTAATACACAGAGCTTCCAGTTTTCTTTCACAACCCAACTGGGCCATCTGGTATAGAACGCCTCTCTGTTCCTCAGCCAGGTCAAGGCGCTGATTCAAAATCATCAGCACTCCCTTTAACTTGGTACTAGCAGAAGTTTGGACAGTGATGGCATTAGCCAGATCTGCTGAAAGCTGAATTAATTTTGTGCCTGCTTGAACTGTACTAGCCATAGCATACCCTGCAGCTGTAGCAGCAGCTGCACTGGCTAAATTTGCTATGATCACGGCAGCAATAATGCCAAAATCTCTTTTTTGTCGAAAGAGATAAGGTGGAGGGTGTTTCCACCGAAACAGGGATCTAACGTGGGATCTGTGCCACCATGGCACAGGTGTTTTTGTTACATCCCAACATTGAGAAATCCAACAAGAATCATTGGAAGAGACGTCAAATGAATCATTTGAAAGAATAAACAAGAAAGGGGGGTAAACACAGACTGGGGTAGATGGATAATTAATCTGGTTTACCAAAGTTTTATTGAACCCAGTGATCTCTACACTGGTATTAGTATATCCATAAGAGTCCTGGGAGGCATCATGTATTCCCCAGTACTGAGCAAATCTTGAGATGCCAGTAAAAGAAGCCTTTCCAACTGCTCCTCCCTAGATAAAGATCAAAGGATTGTGTTCTGTAAAACTGCCATTGACTCCACAAAGCACCCACTTTTGAAAGGGATGCATTCTAAAGTCCTGTATGAAAAGTTCCTTTTTCATAATGAATTCCTTCTCTGGGTCATCTATCATGTTGGGAGAAAAGGAAAAGGTTTTACTCTGATCTGCCCAACGAGTGATGGAGGATTGACAATCAGACCAAGGCAGGATCAGCCATTCATCTTCCAAGCTACAATGAGGGGCTATTTTTGGTTGGTGGGGACGTTCTTTGTCTGAAAAGTTAGGTGGTAGAAATGTACCTTTAACCCAAATTGCCTCCTGCCAAAAGGTCTGATTTGTAAAGGTTATATCTGCATTGGAAATATCTTGGGGTGTGCTCACCCAACACCCTCGTTACTCATTAAAATTCCCCAAAGCTCGGGCTGTGGGGTTGATACATTTTCCTGGTCCATTAATTTGAAAACATAAAGAACCCTGTTCAAATAAAGAGCGATTTTCTCCTAATGGTGCTCGGGTGGGATCATAGGGTATATATGGTAAATCTAATGTTTTATTAGTAGGAAAGAATTTTGAAAAAAAACTATAGCATCATGGCAAACTGGCATTGGTTTAGGGAAAATCGAGAGAATGGCCCATCTCTGTTCGCCCATCATACTAGGAACCTGAGACAAGTTCAGCATTGTCAGGATCAGGAGCAGTCCTCGGGAGGTCGGCATCTTCCACACCATCCTTGATTACTATCTTGCGGGTGAGTCGTTCTGGCAGCCATAATGGGTTGTCTTCACTCTGTGGAAAAACACAAACAGCTTCCCTGGATCTTATCAAAATAGGATCCGGGCCTTTCCACAGACCAGTTAAGACATCCTTCCATTTGACCATTTCTTTTGGTCTATCAGGGTCTGAGCTATATCGATCAGCTGCAGAGTGACCTTGCTCGTCAAGATTCAAAAAATTAAGTGTAAAGAGTGCCATAGATACAGATACTCTTGGCACTGAGGGCAGAGTCTCATCAACCCCCCCCCTTTTTGTTTTATAAGATAAGACTTGAGTGTACGATGGGCATGTTCCACAATGCCTTGTCCTTGAGGATTATAAGGAAGGCCAGTCAAGTGAGTGACATCCATTTGATGAAAAAATTGCTGAAATTTAGTAGAGGTATATGCTGGCCCATTATCAGTTTTAAGAATTGTGGGCTTGCCCCAAGCACTCCACGCTTCTAAACAGTGCTGTATAACATGAGAGGCTTTCTCACCTGTTAAAGGTGTAGCAAACATAACACCAGAGCAGGTGTCAATGGAAACATGTAAATACTGATTTCTTCCAAAGGAGGAAATATGAGTGACATCCATTTGCCAGACCTGTAATGGACTGATGCTTCGGGGGTTTACCCCTACATGAGCAGTAGGCAGAAATTGACAACAGTTTTGACATTGGATGACAATGTCACGAGCTTCTTTCCTGGTTAAAGTGAAACGGCAGCGTAATGTTTCAGCTGTCACGTGGAAGTGTTTATGAAACTCCCTTGCAGCCTCTGTCTGCGAGGACAGAGCAGCAGCCACGATTCTATTGGCTTTGTCTGCCAAGTCATTTCCATGAGACATGGGGCCAGGAAGGCCAGAATGAGCCCTGGCATGAGTAATATACACAAGATGTCTTCTATGTAACAAGGCTGACTGAATTTGCTGAAAAATGTGAGCAAGCTTGCTAGAGGGTCTAATTAAGCCAGCAACTTCAAAAATATTAACTGCATTGTCCACATATAAGGAATCAGATACAATATTGAGCAGTCCCGGAATAGTTTCAAGGACTTCTAGAACTACCAAACAGTCTACAACCTGGGGTGATGTCTCATTATATTGTTTAGATGTTACTTGGCCATTTACTACATATGCACCTATACCAGATTTAGATCCATCTGTATACACTACTACCCCATCCGGAAGTGGGTGTTTGGCTGTTATTACTGGAAACACTATGGCTTGGCTTAAGGCAAATTGTAAAATTGGATGTTTTGGATAATGGTTATCAATTTGTCCTGAATAAGAGGCAACCAAGACTGCCCAATCGTTAGTTGTTGCTGCCAGGGTTTGAACTTGAGCAGAAGTATAAGGCACAATTAGCATATGAGGTTCTTTCCCAAAATGAGTAATGGCTGCTTTTATCCCCCTAAGTGCAAGTTGAACAACTTCATTAGGATACCACTCAATGATTTTTGCAGGGGAAGCATTAGGATGGACCCACAATAAGGGTCCATTTTGCCATAAGACTGCTGTTGGTAACTGTGCAGTTTTTAATATGCACAATTCAAATGACTTTGACACGTCAATGCGTTGTAATTGAGCATCTTGCAAGGCCTTTTCTATCATTTGTAAAGCTTGACATGCAGCTCGGGTAAGTGCTCTGTGGGAGGAGATGTGGGTATCTCCGTCTAATATGTCAAATAAGGGCTTTAATTCTGCTGATGGAATTTTCAAAAATGGTCATACTAGGAACGGGAGCTAATAGTGGGACAGGACTGATAACCTAAACCTTGCAAAGAATGTGATGACTGAGTAACGGGCCAAGTTTTTGGCCACCATTGGGAAGAGAGGATACTTTTATCTGCTCCTGTGTCTAAGATCCCTTTAAATTGTTTTCCTTCTATAACTAATTCTAAGAATAGCCTGGAGTCAAGAGGCATTACTAAGTAAGCAGAATCATTTCCAGTAGAACCAATCCCTCTGGTAGCTCGAGGGACACCAGAGGAAGGAAAACAGCCATGTAGGCTTTGCAAATTATTAACTGAGCTATACTATCCCTTTGTAAAATAGAAAAGACACCCTGAGGACAGGAACAGAGAACTTGAAGTTCCCCTTCATAATCTTGATTTACGACTCCAGGGTGAACAATAAGACCTTGTAAGGTAAGGGAGGCCCGACCCAATATTAGGCCGACACTCCTGGATGGCAGAGGTCCTTTATAGTCAGTAGGAATAGGCTGCACCCCTATTTGGGGCACAGCATGAATCGGGTGGTGGTACTGAGGTCCAACCCAGCGGATCCTTCTGTTGCCCTGCTGACTGTGGGGTCCACCTTTAGCCTGTCGAGGTCCCATATATTTTCGGGCCCTGAGACCTCGGGGCCCTGTACTGGTTTTTTGGAATGGTCTCATTATCTACTGCTTGAGGGAATCCTGGCTGCAGGGGCCTGCCTCGAATGTCCCTGACTGAACGACAATATCTAGCCCAATGATATCCTTTTCCACACTTAGTACAGAGTCCTGGTGCTCTCCTTTTGACAAGGGCTCTACAATCCCTTTTTAAGTGTCCCGGTTTGCCACAATTATAGCAGAGTTTGAGCTCAGCCATGTCAGGGCGCTTTTGCCCTCATAGAATGGCAGCTGCTAAACCGACATTAGTGAGTGACCCTCCAAGCTCACAGCAAACCTTCAACCAGTCCTGCAGTCCCTTGCTCTTTCTAGGTGTAATAGCCGCCCTGCATTCCTGGTTAGCCTGTTCATAGATCAACTGTTCAATTAAAGGCATAGCTGTCTCTGGGTCCCCAAAAATTCTCCCTGCCGCTTCTGTCATTCTAGCCATAAAATCTGAGAATGACTCCTGGGCGCCCTGAGTGATCTTGGTCAAATGCCCACTTGCCTCTCCCTTCTTAGAGAGTGCCTTCCATGCCTTAATGGTAGCAGCTGAGATCTGGGCGTAAGCTCCCCAATGATAATTTGTCTGGTTATTAGCGTGTTGTCCCTGACCTGTAAGCAACTCAAAAGTCCATGTTCCTTGGTCCCCTTCAACATTGACATTGGCCCTTGCCTGTGCTTGGCAGGAGTCTTGCAACAAAGCTTTCCATTCTAAATACATTCCCATGTTAGGAGATGCGGCTTTTACTATGGTCATCCAATCACCAGGGGTCATTGCCAGAGTCGCAAGCCTTTTGACTTGGGCCACAGTAAAGTTGGCATTGACTCCATAGTTATGGAGTGACTCTGCAAGTTCTTTAATCTGTATATACTCCACCAGGGCATGAATGCGTCCGCCATCAGCGCCTTCAAAGACTGGGAATGCTTGCTGCACTTTTCTCTGTTCCTTTTTGAAATGGATGAGTCTGAATGATACCTCTGCACTTAGGGCGGAGGTGCACTAGGACCCAGAGGTTGTGGACCCGAAGACCACATAGCGATTTAACATTTGTCTCTAGCTGCTTTCATGTTATTCTGTAACTGATTAGCTCATCTTTCATCTGGCTGGTACTTTTCTCCCTCATAGCAAGCCGCTTCCTCCTCTAAGTCTGTCTCCTCAGAGGAGCTGAGTTCCTTATCCGATTCTGAGCTACTGACAGCTAGTGCCTTGAACTCATCTAGTGACTGGTAGAGGCTCCTTTCCTTATGTGCCTCTCCAGCTCGATCTCTCTTCTTCTCTCCCTCTCCATCCCTTTTTTAATCTCTCCCAAGGCATTCTTTCCTTTATATCTCTTTTCCTTGGGCTCAAGGCCTGTGGAAAGGCCTAAATTCTTCAGTGCACTTTGTTTCCTCTCTACTTTTACACTCTCTCCCCTCTATGTCTCTGATAGACTGTCTTGAATTTCATCCAAAACTTTCTGCCCCGCTTCTACCATTTGCTGACAATCCTCATCTGTTAAGCTCGATCTCACCAATTTCCACAATGTCATGATCCCTGCTTAAAGTTTGTCATTCTGCTGTTCCCTAACTAGATCTCCTTTCAGTTTGTCCCAAGAGGTGACAGTTAATGAACCTGAGCAAGCATACCATGGTGCCACATGGTCTATCTCCCTGACAAATCCCTCTATAGTCTTAGTGGTGATTTTCAGGCCACACTGCTTCAGGACCGACCGTAATGCCACTACTACAGAGTGGGAGATTCCCATACTGCCGCTGTCCAGTCCTGACTGCGACTAGATACCACATGTGACATTCTGGAATCAGCTTTTGGTGTCCATTCCTTGCCTTAGTTGTGCTGGTATATGTCTTCTGCAAAGAAGATACAAGATTAAAATGTCATCTTGTGACAGAGACTAGGTAAAATTTTCACATTTTCACAACCTTAGGTCATAAACTGTGAGAAATGCTGGGGAAGCAAACACCTACTACATACCACCATGGAATCACTGAAAAATCTTGAAGTAACTAATAGACACAAATACTACCATACTTAGAAATTAAGCGTCCTTGGGACAGTGATGCTGGCAGCATGTTCTCATTAATGGTAAAATATATTCAACAATTAAACCATTGCTTATAGTGTTAATTTATGTTTAAACTAGAATCTCTAGCAATTTTGTTTTTCCAGGTAAGTTCGTTACTAACTACAATTCAGGTGAGATATGAACCCTCGAGGGAAATCAATACATAACCCCTCCCCTGTAGATCTCCACCTTGGTATTAAATTCAGTATGAGAAAGAAATGGACACAGAAATATTCATGTGGACCTGTTACTAGTGGATAACTAAAAACCTAAGTTTTTCCTCTTAAATTTTTCCTGTCTTTAGAGTTCTAGTTTCTGAGGTATCTTCTGGAAATTTATTAAATATATTACTTTGGTTCAGATATTCCTGACAGTAATAACCAAATTACAACTCAAAAAGTTTTAGCAACATTCAGAAGCACACATTACTTTTTGCTACATACTGTGTGTGTGTTGTATATATATATTTTTTTTTTCTGACTCTAAATGCCACTTAATATTGTGCATATTCATGAGACACTCCAGTGTCACATTCAAACTGTATACTTCTGGAGTAGAGTATGGTAATAATATTGCCTTTAGTGTACCAAAAACTCTTTGATGTTACATGATTAAAAATTATTGTAATAGGAAAGGCTTTACTCAGAACATACAACAGAAGTAATTTGTGAGGGATATGCAGGCACATCACAATTAGTCAGCATGCAGCAAAAATTGCAAGATATTTGTCAGAGTCAGAAAGGCTCAAAAGGAACCAGAGTAAAACAGGCAAACTTGTAGGATCTAGGTAGAAGGAGCTAGAACTAAGAACAGCTCCAAGTTTCCAATGAATAATTTTTCTTTAGAATAATATAGTGAGATGATTGTGAAAACAGCTTTTCCTGCCATCCACTTTCCATTTTTCTGCTTTCATAAGGAAACACATAAAGGTGGGGGTCAAGAGATGAATCAGCATCACCTAATGGATCTTTAAAGTTACTGCAGGATTTGATGTCCATGCCTAGATATGAGATCTCTCTCCTGATTGAATCCGATTCCACTCTGTATTTGAATACACATTCCCCATCAATCATAAGCAAGGAAAACAAAACAAAACAAAAAGTTTGTCTGCAGGTGAACACTTGACAGACAAGCTGCTGGTTATATACTTCAGGCCTCATCTGGTCGTAGATATAGCCCAAACCACACTGAATCGTGTTAAAGAGATGAGAGAGTACTTGGGCCAATGTCAGCAACAGATAGAGTAGAAAGGTACTAAGACTGTGCTTGATTATTTCAGAGACTTTCTGCTCTGATTCTTTAGATCCTTGTTTTGTATAGAATTTCAGGCTTCTGGTTTTGAGTGTCACTTCTTTGTCTTACGCATGCCTTCTTCAAAGAAGATAAAAGATTCAAGCTTCAGCTTGTGACAGAGACTATGGATTTTCTGATATTTTTATATCCTTAGATCAACCACTGAGATAACTGCAATGACAACAAATGTCCTCAAAATACTACCTTGGAGTCTAAGAAAAATTAGAGGTAACTAACAGACACAGATCCTACCATACCCAGAGTTCAAGCAGCCTTGAGACAGTGATGACAGTAGCAAGCTATCATTAATGACCAATGACACTCAACAATAAAACCATTGTTGATTCTGTTATTATTCTTGTAGTGTACTAGATTATCTAGCCAGCTTTTCTTCCGGGTCAGTCTTTTGCTACTTAACGACTCAGTAGTGTCATGAACCCTTCAGGGAAATCATTATATCATGTTATGATCACATCCAAATTAGTATTATATCATGTAAAGAAAGAAATGGACACAGGAATTTTTATTGTGACCTTTTACTTAAGGATACTGTGAGCCCTAAGATTTTATGCTATTTTCTTTCTGTCTTTAGAGATCAGGTCTCTGTTATATATCCTGGATATTTCTGATACTGTATTACTTTGATTAATGTATTCCTGAGAGTAGAAATCACATTAGAGCTTTATATGTGTCAGAAAATGCCCTGACCTCTTTAAAACCACACATTAAGGAATTGAAAGGGGTTTGAAACCTCATAGGAAAACAACAATATCAATCAACCAAACTGCTCCAGAGCTCCCAGGTACTAAATCACCCACCAAATGGTACACATGCAGGGACCCATGGTTCCTGACTCATATGTAGCAAAGGATAGTCTTGTCAGGCATCAATAGGAGAAGAATACCTTGGTCCTGAGAAGGCTCAATACCCCCGTATATGGAAATATAAATGCAGGGAGGTGGATTTTTGATGGGTGGGTGTGGGGACACTCTCATAAAAACAGAGGGGTGGACAAGGGGTTACTGGGTGAAAAAAGGAGAATGGAGGATAACTAATAAGTTAAGAAAATAGCCTATGAAAATAAAAAAATAATAATAGAATAGAAAATCCACACATTAAAAGTTCCACATATACCATATTTGGGTGTCAATAACCACCGCATATTAACACTGTTTTGAACATTGAGTTGAATGAAATATTTTTCAGATTTATGTGACACTGCAGCCTTTCATACAAACTGAGTACAGGTGGAGTAGGGCATGGGCAGAATACTAAATTTAGTATTAAAATAACTCGTTGTGGAAGCATGGGAATATAATACAAACATTAAATTATCAAGGAAAGGCCATGCACTGAGCATATAACAGATACTTTGGAAAAGGAAACAAAGGCACATCACAATGGGTGAGCAGGCAGCAAAAATTGTAAGATAACAGACAGTCAGGAGAAAATGAAACTGAGAATCTCTGGCAAATAACTTAAAGCTAGGAAGAAGGAGCCAGAAATGGGACCATTGCCAAAGTCACAGTGACTTTTTTTTCTGTTTGTCAGTGTAGGACGAATATGTTTAAAACATTTTTTTTACCATCTGCTTTTAATATCCCTGCTTCCTTCCAGGAAGCCAGGGAGGAGCGAGTGAGGTATGAATCATCAGCACTGACGGAGAGCTCCAAGTATTCAGCAGGATTTGATGTCCATGTCTACATATGGGATCTCTCTCCTGATTGGATCTGATTCCATTCTCTATTTGAATACACATTCTCAATCAATCAGAAGCAAGGAGAGTAAATAAATTTGTCCGCAAGGGAAGAATTCACTAGTCTGGTTGCTGGCTATATTCCAGGACTTATCTGGTCCTGGATATAACCACTGCCAGACTGAATGGTGCTAAAGAGAAGGGAGAGTGCTTGTGTCACTGTCAACAGGCAGGGCCGGTGGAAATCATCAAAGCCTGTGCTTGTTTATTTCAGAGCCTTGATGCACTGATTGCTTTGGTCCTTGTTTTGTATTGTAGCTGTCACTCTATGGGAAATTCAGATATCTGATTTGGAGAATGACACACTTTTCTCAGTCATTCTGTGATATGTCTTCTGCAAAGAAGATACAAGATTCAAGCTTCAGCTTGTGACTGAGACTAAGATTTTTTTTTTCACATTTTCACAACCCTAGGTTAGACACTGTGAGAAATGCTGTGGAAGCAAATGCCTGCTACATACTGCCATGGCGTCTCTGAAAAATCTTGATGTAACTAATAGACACAGATACTACCTTACCCAGAAACTAAGCATCCTTAGGGCAGTGATTCTGGCAGCAGATTTTTATTTATGGTATGAATATTCAACAATTGAACCTTTGTATATAGTGTTATTTTATGTTTAATATACTAGAATCTTGAGCATGTTTATTCTTCCAAGCCACTTCATTACTAACTATATGTTCAAGAGGGTCATGGGTCCTTTAGGGAAATCAATATATCATCCATCTCCTGAAGATCTCCACCTAGGTATTATGTACACTATAGAAATGAAATGAACACAGTAAATTTCATGGGGAACTTGTACTAGTGACTCCTTTGAGACCTATATTTTTTTTCTGTTATTTCGAATCTGTCTTAAGGGTCCAGGTCACTGTTGTATATCCTTGACATTTCTAAAATGTATAACTATTTTTTTCAGATAATCCTTACAATAGTAAACAAATTACAGTTTTATGTTCATCAAAATAATCTCTGCCCTCTTCATGAGCACACATTAATTTTTACTTCACTCTACATATGGTTTGGATTATCTATGTACATGAACAGTGTTTTAAACTCTAGATTACACTTAATATGCTGCACATATGAGAGACATTTGTCGGGTGGGGAAAAAAAGACACAGTTGTTTATTTTGTTATTGCTCTTGTCCTTTACTATATTTTCCTGGCTTATATTCTTCTACATCAGTTCTTTGCTATATAACAGCTCTTTAGAATCAGGACCCCTTTACAGAAATCAATAGATCATGTCCAGATCCTCCAACTAGTTAAAACACAATATAAATGAAGAAATGGATCAGTATTTTCATTGTGATCTTGTATTTGTGGATATCTCGAGTCCTAAAATTTTATGTTATTTTTATTCTGTGTTTAGAGATCAGGTTTCTGTGATATAGTCTGGATATTCATGAAAATGTATTATTTTGTATAATTCATTGCTGACAGTAGAAATCACATTAATCTGTACATGCATGAGAAAATGTCATGGCCCCTTTCAAACAACACATTATATTTTCCTACACACAATGTTTTGTTTTAGATAATCACAGCATATAAACATTGTTTTCAACACTGAATTTCATTTAATATTGTTCAGATTTTTGAGACACTCGCACGTTTCATGAAAATTGAGTACTTAAGAAGCAGAGTATGGGCAGAATATTGAAGTTAGGATTCCAAAACCTCTTTAAGGATACATTATTAAATATTATTGTACTAATAAAGGCTACAATCAGAACGTAAAACAAAAGCAATAGGGGAAGAAGATGCAGGCATGTCTCGTTTATTCAGCAGGCAGAAAAATTTCAAGATAATAAACACAGAAAGGCTTGAAAAAAGCAGGGGAACTCCCACAAAGAGCTTAAATTTAGGCAGATGAATCCAGAAATCAGAACATACTTAAGCTTCCACTAACTTGTATTTCTGTTGGTTTGTGAAGAGAGGTTTTTCTGCAATCCACTATCAATTTTTCTGCTTTCTTCAGGGAAACCAGGGTGATGGGCTTGAGCTATGAATCAGCAGTACTGATGGAGATCTCCAAGGTTACAGCAGCATTTGATGATCATGCCTAGAAATGAGATCTCTCTCCTGATTGGGTCTGATACCATTCTCTATTTGAATACACATTCTCCATCAATCAGAAGCAAGGACAGCAAATAAATTTGTCTGCAGGGAATGATTTCATCAGTCAGGCTGCTGGCTATACACCAGGACTTATCTGGTCCTGGATATAACCACTGCCAGACTGAATGGTGCTAAAGAGAAGGCAGAGTGTTGTTACTGTCAGCAGACAGAGCCAGTGGAAAGCTGGGAAGCCTGTGGTTGTTTATTTCAGAGTCTCCATGCACTGATTTCTTTGGTCCTTGTTTTGTATAGTAGCTGTCAGTCTATAGGAAATTCAGATTTGGAGATTGACTTACTTTTCTCAGTCATGCTAGGATATGTATTCTGCAAAGAAGATACAAGATTCAAGCTTCAGCTTGTGTCAGAGACTAGGAATTTTTGGACATTTTTATATTCTTAAATTAGCCACTGTGAAGACTGCTATGGCATCAAATGTCCTCAACATGCCAACTTAGATTCTAAGTAAACTCAGATGTAACTAACAGGCAAACATACTACCATTCCTAGAATCCAAGCAGTGATGGTTCTGTGCTGCTAGTAGCATGTTACCTGTAATGGCCACAGACCTTCAACAAGACAACTATTGTTTGTTTTCTTATTGTTCTTATCCTTTACTAGATTCTCTAGGATGTTTTTCTTCCAGGTCAGTTCTTTGCTACCTCAGTGCTCCATAGAATCATAAGCCCTTTACAGAAATCAATAGATCATGTCCAGATCATCTCCAACTGGATAAGACATAATGTAAGGAAGAAATGGATGCAGTACTTTTTATTGTTACCTTGTACTTGTGGATAACTCTAGTACTAAGATTTCATGTTATTTTAACTCTGTGTTTAGAGATCAGGTCCCTGTCATATTGTCTAGATATTCATGAAACTTTATTATTTTGATTTTTACATTCATGATAATAGAAATCACATTAATCTGTACACGCATCAAAAATGCCATGGTATTTTTCAAACCACATATTATATATTCGTACACACAATGTTTTGTTTTGGATAATCACAGTATATAAACTTGTTTTCAACACTGAATTTCTATTAATATTATTCAGATATTTGAGACACTCCAGAATTTCTTGCAAACTGAATTCTTGTGGATCAGGGTATGGGCTGAATATTGAACGTTGTATTCCAAAACCTCTTTGAGGATACCCTATAAAACATTATTGTACCAGAAAAATCAAAAACAGGATATACAACAGAAGCAATTTTCAAGGTAGGTGCAGGCATATCAATATTTAGCAGGCCACAAAAAAATTGCAAGATAATAGTCACAGTCATAAAGGCCCTAAAAGAAGCAGAAGAACTCTGGCAAAGAGCTTACATCTAAGCAGAAGCAGCCAGAAACCAGAACATCCTTAATATTCCACTAACTTGTATTTCTGTTATTTGTGTAGAGAGAAGAATGTAAAAACAGCTTTTTTCTCCATCCATTTTCAGTTTTTCTAATTCCTTTTGAGAATCCATGGTGAAATTGTTGAGGTATGAATCAGCAGTACTGATGGAGATCTCCAGTGTTATAGCAGGATTTGATGTCCATGACTACATATGAGATCTCTCTCCTGATTGGATCTGATTCCATTCTCTATTTGAATATACATTCTCCATCAAACAAAAGCAAAGAGAGCAAATAAATTTGTCTGCAGGGGAAGATTTCAGGCTGCTGGCTATACTCCAGGACTTACCTTGTCCTGGATATAAACACTGCCAGACTGAAAGGTGCTAAAGAGAAGGGAGAGTCTTGTGTCACTGTCCACAGACAGAGCCAGTGGAAATCTTCAAAGACTGTGGTTGTTTATTTCAGAGATTCCATGCACTGATTGCTTAGCTCTATGTTTTGTATAGTAGCTGTCACCCTATGGGAAATTCAGGTATCTGATTTGAAGTATGACTTGCTTTTCTCAGTCATGAATATTTATTTCTTCTGCAAAGAAGATACAATGTTCAAGCTCCAGCTTATGACAGAGACTAGGTGATGTATGACATCTTCAGATCTTTTGTTCAGCTCCTGTGAGAATTCCTGTGGCAGCAAATATCCTCAACTAACCACCATGAAACCTCTGAAAAATCAGAAGACAGATCATACATTATCCAGAATCAAACTACTCTTCAGACAGTGATGATGGTAACCTGTTGGCAGTAAAGGCAAGAAGCATTTATAGATAAAACCACAATTTATACTGATACTATTGTTTTAATTTACTAGATTGTCTTGGTGGTCATTTTTCCAAGTCAGTTTTTTGCTAAATAACAGTTCAGGGGATCTTGACCCCTTATGGAAATCACTATATTATACTTTGATTATCCACACCTTGCTATTACAGTATATAAAAGAAGAAAATTGGCAGTTATTTTCACTGTGACCTTGGACTAGTGGTTACCTCTAGGCCTATGATTTTCTGCTTATTTGCATTCTGTCTTTAGAGGCCTATTCTTTGTGATATAACCTGGACATTTATGAAACTGATCCACTGTAGTGAAGATATTCCTAACAGTCTTAAACACCTTATAACTATATATGCATCAGAAAATTTAATGGCACCTTTACAACCACATCACATTGGTTGTTCCAAATACACCATGCTCTTTTGCGAATATTCACATCATAAAAATATTGTTTTCAGCACTGAATTCCACCAAATATTGTGGAATTGTATGAAACACTCCAGTATTTCATGCAAACTGAGTATACTTGGAGAACTGCATGGGCAGAACATGGCACTATAATTCTAACAGCTCTATTATGATTACACTATTAGATAATATTTTTCTAGGATATTCTAAAATCATAGTTTACAACAGAAGCAATTGGTGAAGGAGACACAGAAATCCTGCTATTAGTCAGAGGCAACAAAATTTGCATAATAAAAGTAACAGTCTTTTTGGTCCAAAAAGAAACAGAACCTATTTGGCAACTGGCTTGAATCTAGGCAAAAGAAGCCAGAAATAAGAAAAGCTCCAAGATTTCACTGATTTGTTTTTCTTTCGGTCATTGTAGATAGATGTAGTTAAAAAACAGTTCTTCTGCCATTCACTTTCAATTTTTCTACTTCCATAAGGAAACCCAGGGAGAAAGGGGGCTAGAAATGAATCAGCAGCACTGATGGAGATCTCCAATATTACAGCAGGTTTTGATGTCTGTGCCTAGATTTGAGATTTCTCTCCTGATTGGATCTGTTTCCATTCTCAATTTGAATGTTCATTCTCAATCAGTTAGAAGAAGTAGAGCAAATAAATTTGTCTGTAAGGGTAGATTTTACCAGTCAGGCTGCTATCTATATTCTAGGACTTTTTTTCCCCTTTTTTTGACTCTTTTCTTATGTACATTTTAAATATTATCCCCATTCCAGTTCTCTACTTCAGAAACCACCAATCCCATTTCCACTCCCCTAACTCTATGGGGGTGGTCCCTCATGTACCCACCCACCCACTGTCAACTTTACTCCCTGGCATTTCCCTATACTGGGGCATCTAACCCCCTCACACCCTAGTTCTGCTCCTCCTACTGATGTATAACAAGGCTATCCTCTGCCACATATACAGCCACAGCCCTGGGTCCCTACATGTGTATTCTTTGATTGGTGGTCTAGTCCCCTGTTGCTTTGGGAGTATGAGCTACCTGACACTGTTGCTCCCCCCATGGGAGCAAATGGCTAG
This sequence comes from Mus caroli, assembly GCF_978045245.1. Classification (NCBI taxonomy): domain Eukaryota; kingdom Metazoa; phylum Chordata; class Mammalia; order Rodentia; family Muridae; genus Mus; species Mus caroli. The sequence continues at coordinate 85,413,052 of NW_028227263.1, forward strand.
AGCTCCTTCAGTCTCTTCTGCCTCTCCTCCATTGAGGATCTTCTCTTGGTTCAATGGTTAGCTGCAGGCATCCACTTTTGTATTTGTCAGGCTCTGGGAAAGCCACTCAGGAGACAGCCATATTAGGCTCAAGTCAGAAAGCACTTTCCAGCAACCACAATAATATACAGTTTTGGGATGGATCCCCAGGTGTGGCAATCTCTGGACTGCCTTTCCTTCAATCTCTGCTCTACACTTTGTCTCCATATGTCCACCAGTGTGTATATTGTTTCCCCTTCTAAGAAGCAATGAAAAATCCACACTTTTGTCTTCCTTCATCTTGATCTTCATAAGGTATGTGAATTGTACCTTGGGTCTTCCAAAATATTGGTCTAGTATCCACCCAAACCACAGAATATCAAAATCTACTCTCAACAATATAAGAACTTCTGGAGGAATCATCACCCCTGATTTCCAGCTGTATTACAGATCAATAGTGATAAAATCTGCATGGTATTGGTACAGTAACATGCAAGTAGAACAGTGAAATAGAAATGAATACCCGGAAATGAACCGACACACCTTTGGTCACTTGATCTTTGACAAAGGAGCTAAAACCATCCAGGTGAAAAAAGACATTATTTCCAACAAATAGTGCTGGTTTGACTGGCAGCCAACATGTAGAAGAATATGAATTGACCCATTCTTATCTCCCAGCAAAAAGCTCAATTTCAAGTAGATCAAAGACCTTCATAAAAACCAAGTACACTGAATCTCATAGAAGAAAAAGTGAGTAAAGTCTCAAACAAAGAAAAACTTCCTGAACAGAACACCATTTGCTTTTGCTCTAAAATCAAGAATTGACAAATAGGACCTCATAAAATTACAAAGCTTCTGTAAGGCAAAGGGCACTGTCAATAGACAAAATGGCAACCAACAGATTGGGTAAAGATCTTTACCAATCCTACATCCTATATTGGGCTAATATTCAACACACACAATGAATTTAACCAATGCCAGACTGAATGGTGCTAAAGAGAGGGGAGAGTGCTGTGTCACTGTCAGCAGAAAGAGCCAATGGAAAGCTACAAAGACAGTGTATTTTTATTTCAGAGTCTCCATGCTCTGATTCCTTGACTCCCTGTTTTGCATAGTAACTGTCACAATATGGGAAAATCAGGTGTCTGCATTGGAGTATGTCCTCCATGTCTTTGTCATACTGGGCTCTGACTTCTGCAAAGAAGATGCAAGATTCAAAGTTTAGCTGGATGGAGACTGGGGAATTTCTGTAAATTTTATATCCTTAGATCAGCTAGTGTGAGAAGTGTTATGGCTATGGCAGCAATTGTCCTCAGCATACCACCTCGGAGTCTAAGAAAAATCAGATGTAACTAACTGACACAGTTCCTACCAATCCAAGGAGTCTTGTGACAGTGATAATGGTAGTATGTTACGAATAATGGCCAAAGACATTCAACAATACAACCATTATTTATTGTGATATTGTTCTTGTAGTTTACTAGATTATCTAGCATATTTTCTTCCTGGCCAGGCCTTTGCAAGCTCACATGTCTGTAGAGTCATGAGCCCTTTATGGTAATCAAGAGATCATGTACCAATCAGCTCCTACTTGGTATTATACTATATAAATGGAAGAAATGGACTCAGTAATTTTCATTGTGACCTTGAACATGTTGATAGAGAGAGACCAAAGATTTCTTTTTTTCTTAATTTATAATATTTTTATTATGTATTTTCCTCAATTACATTTCCAATGCTATCCCAAAAGTCCCCCATACCCCCCCACTTCCCTACCCACCCATTCCCTTTTTTTTTTTTTTTTTTTTTTTTTTTGGCCCTGGCGTTCCGCTGTACTGGGGCATATAAAGTTTGTGTGTCCAATGGGCCTCTCTTTCCAGTGATGGCCGACTAGGCCAACTTTTGATACATATGCAGCTAGAGACAAGAGCTCCGGGGTACTGGTTAGTTCATAATGTTGTTCCCCCTATAGGGTTGCAGATCCCTTTAGCTCCTTGGGTACTTTCTCTAATTCCTCCATTGGGAGCCCTGTGATCCATCCACTAGCTGACTGTGAGCATCCACTTCTGTGTTTGCTAGGCCCCTGCATAGTTTCACAGAGACAGCTATATCTGGGTCCTTTCAGCAAAATCTTTCTAGTGTATGCAATGGTGTCAGCGTTTGTAAGCTGATTATGGGATGGATCCCTGGATATGGCAGTCTCTAGATGGTCCATCCTTTTGTCACAGCTCCAAACCTTGTCTCTGTAACTCCTTCCATGGGTTTTTTGTTCCCAATTCTAAGAAGGGGCACACTGTCCACACTTTGGTCTTCATTCTTCTTGAGTTTCATGCATTTAGCAAATTGTATCTTATATCTTGGGTATCCTAAGTTTTGGGCTAATATCCACTTATCAGTGAGTACATATTGTGTGAGTTCCTTTGAGATTGTGTTACCTCACTCAGGATGATGACCTCCAGGTCCATCCATTTGGCTAGAAATTTCATAAATTCATTCTTTTTAATAGCTGAGTAGTACTCCATTGTGTAAATGTACCACATTTTCTGTATCAATTCCTCTGTTGAGGGGCATCTGTGTTCTTTCCAGCCTCTGGCTATTATAAATAAGGCTGCTATGAACAGAGTGGAGCATGTGTCCTTCTTACCAGTTGGGACATCTTCTGGATATATGCACAGGAGAGGTATTGCTGGATCCTCCGGTAATACTATGTCCAATTTTCTAAGAAACCGCCAGACTGATTTCCAGAGTGGTTGGACAAGATTGCAATCCCACCAACAATGGAGGAGTGTTCCTCTTTCTCCACATCCTTGCCAGCATCTGCTGTCACCTGAATTTTTTGTCTTAGCCATTCTGACTGGTGTGAGGTGGAATCTCAGTGTTGTTTTGATTTGCATTTCCCTGATGATTAAGGATTTCCCAATCTGTTGGTGGCCTTTTTGTCTTATTGACGGTATCTTTTGCTTTGCAGAAGCTTTGCAGTTTGATGAGGTCCCATTTGTCAATTCTAGATCTTACAGCACAAGCCATTGCTGTTCTATTAAGGAATTTTTCTCCTATGCCCATATCTTCGAGGCTTTTCCCCAATTTTTCCTCTGTACGTTTCAGTGTCTCTGGTTTTATATGTAGTTACTTGATCCACTTAGATTTGACCTTAGTACAAGTAGATAGGAATGGAATGATTCACATTCTTCTACGTGATATCAACCAGTTGTGCCAGCACCATTTGTTGAAAATGCTCTCTTTCTTCCACTGGATGGTTTTAGCTCCCTTGTCAAAGATCAAGTGACCATAGGTGTGTGGGTTCATCTCTGGGTCTTCAATTCTATTCCATTGGTCTACTTGTCTGTCACTGTACCAGTACCATGCAGTTTTTATCACAATTGCTCTGTAGTAAAGCTTTAGGTCAGGCATGGTGATTCCACCAGAGGTTCTTTTATCCTTGAGAAGAGTTTTTGCTATCCTAGGTTTTTTGTTATTCTAGATGAATTTGCAGATTGCTCTTTCTAATTCGTTGAAGAATTGAGTTGGAATTTTGATGTGGATTGCATTGAATCTGTAGATTGCTTTTGACAAGATAGACATTTTTACAATGTTGATCCTGCCAATCCATGAGCATGGGAGATCTTTCCGTCTTCTGAGATCTTCTTTAATTTCTTTCTTCAGAGACTTGAAGTTTTTAATCATACAGATCTTTCAGTTCCTTAGTTAGAGTCACACCAAGGATAAAAGATTTCATATTATTTTTATTCCAACTTTAAAGAATCAGTTTCTGTCATATATTCTGGATATTTATGAAACTGTATTACTTTGATTAATTCAATCCTTAGAGTATAAATCACATTAAACCTGTATATGCTTCCAAAAATGCCATGGCCTCTTTAAAACCACACATATTAATATTTACATACACCATGGTATTTTTGTAAATAATCACAGATTATAAACATTGTTTTTAACACTGAATTACATTTGATATTTTCAGATTTATGAGAAACTCCAGCAATTCATGGAATCCAAGCACTCTTGGAGCAGGCTATTAGCAGAATATTAAATTTAGTATTGCAACATCTCTTTTAGGATACTAAATTATACATTATTTTTCTAGGAAAGGATATACACAGAGAATACTTCACTTGAATTTGAAAAAGAGACATAGACCACAATTTGTCAATAGGCAGTAAAATTGCAAAATACGAGTCACAGTCAGTGGGCTCAAAAAGAGTCTGAACATCTTTGGCAAATAACTTAAAGCTAGGCATGAGGTTCAAAAAATGTGAACACTGACAAGGTTCTACTGACTTGTTTTTCTGTTGTTCAGTATAGAGAGAAGAGAGAAGAAGGTTAAAAACAGTTTTTGCTGCCAACATTTTCAATATTTGTGTTTACATAAGGGAACACAGGGAGGAGGATTTGATGTATGAATGAGCAGCACTGATGGAGATCTCCAAGATTTCAGCAGGCTTTGATGTCCATTCCTAGATATGAGATTCCTCTCCTAAATGGATCTGATATATTCATTATTTGAATGCATCAATGAGAAGGAAGGAGAGCAAATACATGTGTCTTCAAGGAATGATTTGAACAATCCAGCTGCTAGCTATGATCCAGGACTTAGCTATCATGGATGTAACCAAAGTCAGACTGTATGCTGCTAAAGAGAAGGGAGAATATTTCTGTAACTAACAGGAGACAAAAACAGTGGAAAGTTGCAGAGACAGTGCTTGTTTGTTTCAGAGCATCCATGCTGATTCCTTGGCCACTAGTTACTGTACAGATACTCTCACAACATGTGCAATTCAGGTATCAGCTTTTGGTGTCCATTCCTTTCTTCAGTCATGCTGGGCTATGTCTTCTTCAAGAATATACAAAACTCAATCTTAGCTTGTGACAGAGACTAAGGAATTTTGACATTTTTACAACCTTAGGTCAGACACTGGAAGAAATGCTGTGGAAGCAAATGGCTATTACATACCACCATGGAATCTTTGAAAAATGTTGATATAACTAATATACACAGATACTACCATATCCAGAAACAAAGGATTCTTGGAGCAGTGATGCTGGCAGCATGTTCTCATTAATGGTAAAAGACATTCAGCAATCGTACCCTTGTTTATAGTGTTATTTTATATTTATTATGAACACTAGAATCTCTAGCATGTTTATTCTTCCTAGCCAGTTCATTACTATCTACCTGTCCAGGAGAATCATGAGCCCTCAATACATTGTGTCATGAGGATCTCCACATTGGTATTACATTTTGTATACAAAAGAGTGGACACAGTAATTTTCAGTGTGACATAGTACTAGTGGATGCTTAGAGGCCTATGCTTTTACCATTATCTGCATTCTTTCTTTATAGATCAGGTCTCTGTGTTGTATCCTGGGACCATATAAAACTGTATAGCTTTGATTCAGATATTCATAACAGTAGTAAACACATTACAACTGTGTATTTGTCAGCAAATACTGTGTCCTATTTCAAGCCATATGTTCAATTTTTCCACACACAATATGATTTAGGGAATATCTGCAGCATATAATTGTCTTTTTCAACACTGAGTTCCATTTAATATTGCACATATTTATGAGACACTTTAGTGACACAGGCAAAGTGAGTGCTTGTGGAGTAGGGCATGGGCAGAATATTACACTTAGTATTTCAACACATATATGAGGTTATACTATTAGAAATTTTTATACTAGGAAAGGCTATAATCAGAGAATACAACAGAAAAAAATGTTGAAGGAAATACAGGAACATGACAATTATTCATCAGGCAGCAAAAATTGCAAGAGTCATAGTCAGTGGTTTTAAAATGAAACAGTGCATCTCTGGCAAATTGCTTGGATGTACACAGAAGGAGCCTGAAATAGTCACAGCCCCAGGATTCCACTGAATCCTGTGTTTCTGCTGATATTTGTAGAAAGAAGGTAACAAGATTTTTTTCTTGGTATCTACTTTTGATTATTTTTTGCTTCCATAAGGGAACCCAGGTAGGAGGGAATGAGGGATGAAACCACAGCACTGATGAAATGTCCATGCTCTAAGGTTACAGCAGGGTTTGATGTCCATGTCTAGATATGAGCTCTCTCTACTGATTTTTTCTGATTTCATACTCTCTTTGAATGAACACCCCTATCAATCATAAACAAGGAGAATAATAAGTTTGTCTGCAGTGAGAGATATGTTCAAGAAGGCTGCTGGCAATATTCCAGAACTCGTGTGGTCCTGGATATAACCAAAGTCTTATTGTATGTTGCTAAAGAGAAGGAAGTGTTATTCTGTAACTGACAGAAGCCAGAGCCAGTGGAAAACTTCAAAGAAAGTGCTTGTTTGTTTCAGATCCTGCATTCTCTGATTACTTGGCTCCTCGTTCGTTACAGGAAATGTTATCACATGTGAAATTTAGGTATCAGCATTTGGTGTCCATTCCTTGCCTCAGTCATGGTGGACTGTGTCTTCTGCAAGGAAGATACAAAATTCAATCTTCAGCTTGTGACAGAGACTAGGGGATTTCTAACATTTTTACATCCTTATATCAGGCACTTTGAGAACTGCTGTGGCAGCAAATGTCCTCAAAAAACAACCATGGACCCTCTGAAAAATCCAGAGAGTATTCCTACCATACTCTTAAATCAAGTACTCTTGGGACCGTGATGCTGGTAACCTGTCTCCTTTAATGGCAAAAGACATCCATCAATACAACCATTGCTTATATTATTGTTGTTTTAATTTAGTAGATTTTCTAGCATGTTTGTTTTTCCAAGTCATTTTTATGCTAAATAACAGTTCATAGAGTCATGAATGCTTTATGGATATAAATACATGTCCTATTGATCTCTAGTTTGGTATTACATTCTATAAAGAAAGAAATGAACAGAGTAATTTTCATTGTGACCTTGTAGTAGTGGATACCTTGAGACCTATGTTTTTCATGTTATGTGCATTCTGTCTTTACAGATAAGGTCTCTGTGGTATATCACGTGTATTTTTGAAAGCTTATGTCTTTGAGTAATAGTAGTCACACCTTACAACTTTATATATGTTAGTAAATGTAGTGATTTCTTTATAATGACACATTAATTGTTCCACACACACTATATTTTGTTGGGAACATCCACAACATATACACATTGTCTTCCACACTGAAATCCAGTAAATATGAGAAACTCCAGTGACACATGCAAACTGAGTACAGATGGAGCAGTGTATGGGTCAAGTTTTGGATTTAGTATTCCAATACCTCTTTGAGGATACACTTTTAAGAGTTATTGTACTAGGAAATGCTATAGTCAGAACATACAAATGAGGCAATTGGAGAAGGAAACACAGGCACATCCAAATTAGAAAGGACGCAGCAATAATTACAAATTAATAGTCACAGTAGGCTGAAAAGAATAACATAGTATCTCTGAAAAAAATTCTTGGATGCAGGCAGAAGGGGCCAGAAATATGAACTGACTTGTTTTTCTTTTAGTCATTGTAGAAAGAAGGAGGTAAAATAGTTTGTCCTGCCATATATACATTTGATATTTCTGCTTCAGCCAGGAAACCTTGGGAGAAGAGTGTGGGAAACAAAGCACCAGCACTGAAGGAGATCTCCAAGCTTACAGCTAGCATTGATTCCATGTATAGATATGAGTTCTCTCTCCTGATTGCTTCTGATTTCATTCTCTATTTGGATGCACAAACTCCATCAATCAGAAAGAAGGAGAGAAAAAAATTCATGTCCCAGAGGGGATTTGATCAGTCAGGTTGCTGGCTATATTATAGGATTTATCTGGTCCTGGCCATAACCAAAGCATGACTGTATGGTTCTGAATAAAAGACAGAGGGCTTCTATAAATGACAGCAGACTGAGCCAGTAGAAAGCTGCAAGAGTAGTGCTTATTTGTTTCAGAGCCTCCATGCTCTGATACCTTGGTTATAAGTTCCTGTACAAAGAATGTAACCATATGTGAAATTTAGTTATCAGCTTTTTTGTTGTTCCTTCATTGCCTCAGTCATGCAGTGCTATGTCTTTTGAAAATAAGATAAAGGGCACAAGGTTTAGCTTGTGATAGAGACTAGGGAGCTTCTGATATTTTCATTTCCTTAGATCAGCTAATGTCCTCAAAATTCCACCTTGGAGTTTTTGAAAAATCCAGATGTAACTAAAAGATACAGATCCTACCATAACCAGAAACCAAGCACTCTCTGGTCAGTTATGCTGGTAGCATGTTGCCATTAATGCCATTCAACAATTGAACCATTGTTTATACTGTTAATTTAGATTTAATTTCCTGTCTCTAGAATATTAGTTCTTCTATGTTAGTCATTTGCTAACTTACATTTCAGGGGAGTCATAATCCCTTTTTGGAAAACAATGTATCTTGTACTGATGTCCTCCTTCTTGGTATAACATATTGGAAAATAAACAACTAAACATATTAATTTTCATTGTGACCTTGTGATAGTGGACACCTAAAGACCTAAACTTTTCATGTTATTTGCATTCTGAGTTTATTGATCATGTCTTGGTGGTATATTGTAGATAAATATGAAGTTGTCTTACTTTGAATGAGGTTTTCTGACAGTTGTAAACACATTACAACTGTATATATTTCATAAAATATTCAGATGAAGTTCTAACTGGCAAGAAGAACACATGCTCCACTATAGCAGCCTTATTTATAGTATCCAGAAGCTATTATCAGAGCATCTAACAGAACTTATTTGGGAAGGAAAAACAGGCACTTTTCAATGGATTAGCAGGCATTAAAAACTGAAAGATAAGTGTCAAAGTGTTAGACCTAGTGGGGAAACCCCCACCCAATTCCCAATTCGGTGTGCACCTAAAAATTCACGAAGGACCATCCTGATGTAATTACATGAGGACGTTTAATTAAGGAGCTCCGGACCGACATGCATCCCACACAGGAGATAATGGATGTCAGCCACAAGGCTCGAAAGCTAGGGGTTTTTATGGGGTAAGGGGCTTAAGGGTGTGGAATTCAGCATAGCAACACACTATTGGCTTATTCAAACATCATCAGAAAAATTACATGTATGTGCAGTTTATCAGAGTTCTGTGAGTTGTTGACTCAGTTCAGATAGCCCTGTTATGTCTTCACATTCCCCTTTATCTTATGGTCAAGATGTTCCCAGGAGTATTTTAACTACGGGGCATACCCAGGTTTGTTTTTTCTTTTTTATCAAACCCAGGCAGCCTCTAGGCTCACAAACAACCAGCAATTTCTGAGTACTTTATATGACTTACAGGTATTGAAATTTCATCTTTCTTTCATTCCCCTCTTCTTCTATTAAGTAATTCTAATCTTAGAATTTCAGAAGTCTATATCTCCATATGGAGAATAGAAATCATATTCTTTTTATATCTTAACTATAGGTTGGTGTTGACGCTGGAGGACCATAAGCTGTAACAAAAACAGAATAAGAAGGGATAGTAGACATTCAGATTCTACACAACCTCCCTTGTGTGCATCTTTCTGTCATTCCATCTGACGCTTTGACCACCTGTCCCAGAGACCCGTTCCAGGCAGACAAAGGAATCAGAGGGTCTGCGGCAGTTGGCCCCTTCAAACAGGGACACCAGAGCAGGTAAGTCTTTATTTCTATTTCTTTCATTTTTCTTTCTCTTCTTTATTTTCTTGGGCAAAGATAGGATCTCATTGTGACCATGCTGCCGACGGGCTGATTCGTAGATAAGTTAAGAGCCGAGTAAGTTTTATCATGGAGCAGTCAGAATCGAAAGGGAAGAGGTTGTTTCTGTCAGTCTTTAAGCACATGTTGTCTGGCAGAGGCCTAAAGGTCTCAGATAAATTTTATGATTTCGTGCAAAAAATCAGTCCCTGGTTTCCAGAGGAGGAAAGCTTTACATTAGAAGATTGGAAGCGAGTAGGTAAGATGTTTCCTCCCTCGGAAGGGACTAATGTATTAATAAAACAATTGGCTTGGGAAAACGTGAATACCTTGTGTCACGACCTGAACAGACCAATCCGTAAGACAAGTTCCCTACAAGATCATATTAAAGCATGTGTAGACGCCTCACTGGCCATAATTCAGGGGAAGAAATTCAGCGCAGATGTCAGAAATACTTATGGAATTACATGTTTCAGTTGTAAAAAACTGGGGCACCTGAAAAAAGATTGTAAAAATCTCTCAGGAGACAAGAAGAGCATTCCTTTGGGTCCATTCCAGCATTGTGACAAACATTGGAGAAGTGAATGTAAATCAAAGTCCCAGGATGGGACTCCACTCACTAGAGAAGCAGGTAAGACAAAGAACTATAGAACTGCATGTTTCAGTTGTAAAAAACCGGGGCCCCTGAGTAAGGATTGTAAAAATCCCTCAGGAAACAAGAAGGGCCTTTCTTCAAGTCTTTGTCCAGGCTGTGGTGGAGAGAACCTTAGAGGAATGATTGCAGGTCAAAGTCCCATAAGGATGGGTCTCCGCTCACTAGAGAAGCAGGTAAGACAAAAAACTAAAGGGTCAGTCTCTTAGCCCCATTCAGGAACTGTGGACCTCATTGTAGGACACAGCCCCAGTTATAAGAAAAACTTCAAATTATAGATTCTGATACTTTAGGTAAACTTTTGCCAATGTTACATTAACTACAGCTTGCAGTTTGATTACAAATTTCAGATCTTTAATTCACCTGTATATTGTAAGTAAGATAATTATAAGAGTAATTATCTTATGAGAGTGCTAATACAGCTCACTTCATACAAAACTGAGACAGTGTTATCTAGCTATGTTTGTCTTTGTACATAGATTAGACCCTCAGACAACCAGTTTGGCTATAGTTGCTCCCTGGCAGGAAACTGCAATATGGGCAATTTTTTCACAATAATAAAGTTGTGAAGAACACTTTAACTGTAAGTCATCTTAAGAAAGAGTATCATAAATTAGAGGCGTAGACAGTTAAATTGTTCCTCTAAAATCAGTACTTATTGCAAGAGGGACAAGATGCTCAGATTGAAAACTATTTTACTTTTGATTTAATGCAGGACTCAAGACAGCCCCAGGGAAGCTTGTGACATTCTTTTACTTTGCAAACAGTGCCTAAAAAAGTTTTTCCCTGTGTTCAAGTGAATTTCTTTTTAGCTTTGTTGCAGATCTATTCAGACGTGTAAATTAATGTTTAAATTCAAAGAGTTTTGCTTTTAGTGAACTGGTGATCACTAGATAATTTTGCCTCTAGGTATGGCTAACATGGCTTTACAATATGTAAGAAATTTTTATTGTCTGCTTCAATACAAGAAGCAAAAAGTTTAAATCTTTCAGTATACATTGTTTCCTATTTTATTAGCTAATGCCTTAAAGGGAAGTTTTAAGTTCTGGGGAGTAGTTATTGCTCCATAAGATTCAGAGAGAATATATTTTTTAAAATTTAAGATTTTAGTTACAGAAAATCTAAGAAAGAAAAATTTATTTTCTTCAAAATTTTTATTTTCAAAACCTCTAAGAGATGTTTTGTCAACAATTTAATGTTACACATGTTACTGAGATATTTTATAATTCTCAAAGACAAAGTATTGTAAAATTTAAAAACTATACCTTCTTTAAAAACAAAGAAGCGGGGAATTATATCCCAGTGCACATTATTTAAATCACATTTTTATTAAAAAAAAACTAGATATAATAATGTCTAGGGCAGATAAAAAGGATCCACTTATTGGCACATGCCATGATCCTGTTCAGATACTTAATATGGGGAAATGGCGGAATGTTTCTGTTTTTTCCACAGAATGCTACAAGAGCATGGGTAGCGTCCAATGTGACAGGCTGACCTGTGACCTGTGAGTGCCCTGACAGTACTGACCAAAAAGCTGTGTTGAGTGCACAAAAGAGGAGAAATCGGAGAGTAGCCACTTACAAACAGATAAAGAAACTTCCTATCTCCACCATGAGCTGCAGCAAGGAGTGCCAACCTGGTGCCAACTTAAAATAAAAACAACTAAAACAACTGTCTGGTGAGGAGGAGAGACTGGAACAGAGAATGTACAATATGCTTTCATCAGAGACACTGGTTTTGGCCATTCAGGCCAGCTCGTTATAGCTTTAAAAGTTTGTATACCTTACCTATATGCTTATTGTTAAATAATTTTAAGAGTCAAGATCACCAATCTTGGCAAGTCTTTTCATATTAATTGTAATTCTTGTCAATTAACTAATTGTGTAGATCCTAGTTTAGATAAGGAATCTGCTGTTATGTTTTTGTTAGAGACCTGCTTATGTTTTGCTGCCTATTAGAGTTAGGAAATGATCCATGGTTTAAAAATCTGGGAATGCAAACTTTGAAAAGGTATCTACCACAACTTTAGATCAGCAGCTACATACTGCTCATTTTGTTAATGATAAGCATAGGTATATTTCCATAGCTTTGTCAGAGCAATATATTATATAGATAAAAAATTAAAAGCAAAGCTTAAAGCCCTAGAAGAAGTAGTGCTGGCAATAGGGCAAGATATTGCAAGTATTAAGACCAGGTTAGCTACTAAATGTCATGCTTCTTTCCAATACATTTGTGTCACCCCCTTACCTTATAATACAACCATTGATTGGGAAAAGACTAAAGCTCATTTGCAGGGAGTATGGAGAGATACTGACATTTATCATGACTTGGAACAGTTAAAGGTGGAAATTTCAGACATTAGTAAAAGTCATTTGGACACTTGGAACATTGATAAATTGGCTAGAGATTTGTATAACAACCTAAGTGCATTGAACTCCCTGGATTGGGTTCAATATATAATCCTACTTGTTATTCTTATTGGCATTGTTTTATTAGTAATCGTTGTGTTTCCACTCATCTTTAGAGTGCTCCTGAGGTCTGTAGCTACGACGAGGCGGGATATCCTGGAACTTCAGCTAAAAAATAAAAAAAAGAAAGGGAGAAATGGCACGCACTCTGGTCGAGTCAGGTTGACAGGCTGAGAGGCCTAAAAGCCACTCACAAGAGAGAGAGAGTTTCATGGAAACTCACTCCTGGAGTCTGGCGTCCTCTCTAACCCATACATTAATATTCCATTCCCACGTTAGTCTGGTGTATGGATCCATGTGCTCTCATTTAGTATTATCCTATTATAAGTGCCGTTTAAGATTGAATTCTGACATAGCTAAGTTTTCACCAGGTTCCAACATCCTAGAAACTCCTTGAGCAGACCATGGGCTTGGAATTCAGTAAGATGTTGCTATTCAGTGACATTCAGAATTGCCTCTGGTACTACACTATCACTTTGAATAAAAGCCCTACACAGGAATTTACCATCATTTTGGAAGAAGGAAGTTTGAGACCTAAAGAGGAACCAAAATAGATACTTGGAACTATAGATAGCTGAGTTATACCCTTACACGCGTATTTACAATGGCCTAAGGGAAAGGTGGACAATACAATAGACTAAAATAGGAACTATGCCAAGGGCATGAAGCCCTTGACCCTGGCTTCTAAGATTAAGTGACTCTTAGGTGGAGCTCTTGTTGATCCCAGTTGTTAACAATGAATTCTATCCCACGTAGTTCCTGTTAGACCTTCTGTGTCTGCATTCCTCTGTTTTATGTTAAAATCCAGTAACCTCTTTGTACCTTGCTGGTGTGTCACCCAACTTCCTTATTTTCTTCTGTATAAAAGTTTGATGCTCGATTTAACAAATTACATTCAGATTCTATACACACACACACACACACACACACACACAAAGAAGGGATAGTAAACAGAACTAGGCAGGGACCCTTCTAGTGAGGCTTGATTGTCTGGGCATGATGTAGGTGTATGTAGATCAGATCTCTGGCTGGAACTGGTGAGATGTCCTTGGGGTACCCGGCTTGTTCGCTGTAGCCAGTTGTGACTAGACTTCTTTCTGCACCACCTGCATACCTTTTATCTTAGCATACAGATCATTATTATAACAACATAGGTTTAAACACATCATTTAAGACAGTGATGGGCATGGGAGCCCTGTAAAGGATCTCAAAAAGAGTAAGACTGAATTAAGAGTGAGTATTTCTAGTTCCAAATAGGGCAAGGGGAAGGAGCACAAAGTCTGTGCCAGTCTCCATAGTTAATTTTGTCAAAGTCTGTTTTAGAGTTCTATTTATTCTTTCTATCTGTCCTGAGCTCTGAGGTCTGTACACACAATGTAATTTTCATTTGATCTCTAAATACTTGGCCACACCCTGACTGACCTGTGCAACAAAGGCAGGGCCATTATCTGACACTATTGCTTTTGGCTCTCCGAAACTTGGAAAATTTTTTCTTTAATAATCTTATTGATGACTATCTGAACAGTCTCATTTTTACAGGGAAAAGCTTCTATCCATCTTAATAATAATAATAATAATAATATATATCTCGTTTTATTCCTCCTCCTGTCTTTGCTTCCTTTGGATGTTATCTAATTATCACATCTATATTCTGTCACTTATCTTCTCTCATAGTTCACCTCTACCCTGATTTATCTTTCTTCCTCACTGCACATACTGCACATCTCTGATTCTGACTCTGGTCTCTGTCTTTGTCAGCCTCCTGTTTCCTGGTTCCTCTTCTAAATATTTCTTATTCAGAGTATCTCTCTCATTTCAGACCTCTCTAATCTTCTACATCTCTATTTTTACTTCTCCTCACTGTTAACCTCTCTATTTGCCACTGTCATCTATCTCTCCTGAGTCTCCTGGAACTTTACTCTCAGCTCTTCTTTGCAGACCTCTATCCTTCCTTTGTTTCTCTTCCTATGCACATTCTTTTTTTTTTCATTTTTTTATTAGGTATTTTCCTCGTTTACATTTTCAATGCTATCCCAAAAGTCCCCCATACCCACCCCCCCAACCCCCTACCAACCCACTCCCCCTTTTTGGCCCTGGGGTTCCCCTGTACTGGGGCATATAAAGGTTGCAAGTCCAATGGGCCTCTCTTTGCAGTTAGGGCTGACTAGGCCATCTTTTGATACATATGCAGCTAGAGACAAGAGCTCTGGGGTACTGGTTAGTTCATAATAATGTTCCACCTATGGGGTTGCAGTTCCCTTTAGCTCCTTGGGTACTTTCTCTAGCTCCTCCATTGGAGGCCCTGTGTTCCATCCAATAGCTGACTGTGATCATCCACTTCTGTGTTTGCTAGGCCCCGGCATAGTCTCACAAGAGACAGCTATATCTGGGTCCTTTCAGCAAAATCTTGCTAGTGTATTCAATGGTGTCAGCATTTGGAAGCTGATTATGGGATGGATCCCTGCATATAGCAATCAACTAGATGGTCCATCCTTTTGTCACAGCTCCAAATTTTGTCTCTGTAACTCCTTCCATGTGTGTTTTGTTCCCATTTATAAGAAGGGGCAAAGTGTCCACACTTTGGTCTTCGTTCTTCTTGAATTTCATGCGTTTAGCAAATTGTATCTTATATCTTGGGTATCCTAAGTTTCTGGGCTAATATCCACTTATCAGTGAGTGCATATTGTGAGAGTTCCTTTGTGATTGGGTTACCTCACTCAGGATGATGCTCTCCAGATCCATCCATTTTCCTAGGAATATCATAAATTCATTTTTTTAATTGCTGAGTAGTACTCCATTGTGTAAAGAGAAATGCGAATTGATCCATTTCTATCTCCTTGTACTAAGGTCAAATCTAAGTGGATTAAGTAACTCCACATAAAACCAGAGACACTGAAACGTATAGAGGAGAAAGTAGGGAAAAGCCTCGAAGATATGGGTACAGGGGAAAAATTCCTGAATAGAACAGCAATGGCTTGTGCTGTAAGATCAAGAATCAATAAATTGGACCTCATAAAATTGCAAAGCTTCTGCAAAGCAAAAGACACCGTCAATAAGACAAAAAGGCCACCAACAGATTGGGAAAGGATCTTTACCTATCCCAAATCAGATAGGGGACTAATATCCAATATATATAAAGAACTCAAGAAGGTGGACTCCAGAAAATCAAATAACCCCATTAAAAAATGGGGCTCAGAGCTGAACAAAGAATTCTCACCTGAGGAATACAGAATGGCAGAGAAGCACCTGAAAAAAATGTTCAACATTCTTGATCATCAGGGAAATGCAACTCAAAACAACACTGAGATTCCACCTCACACCAGTCAGAATGGCTAAGGTCAAAAATTCAGGTGACAGCAGATGCTGGCGAGGATGTGGAGAAAGAGGAACACTCCTCCATTGTTGGTGGGATTGCAAGCTTGTACAACCTCTCTGGAAATCAGTCTGGCGGTTCCTCAGAAAATTGGACATAGTACTACCAGAGGATCCCGCAATACCACTCCTGGGCATATATCCAGAAGATGTCCCAACCGGTAAGAAGGACACATGCTCCACTCTGTTCATAGCAGCCTTATTTATAATAGCCAGAAGCTGTAAAGAACCCAGATGCCCCTCAACAGAGGAATGGATACAGAAAATGTGGTACATTTACACAATGGAGTACTACTCAGCTATTAAAAAAATGAATTTATGAAATTCCTCTGCACATTCTTATCAACTTACGATAACTTTCTTATCCACATACCCTGTCCTTCTCTTAACTTCTGTAACTTCCTGTTACCTAGGTCAGATTGCTGGGGCCCTATCTAGTCCCACAGAGACGAGACCCCCATCAGAGCCTGGCAGCTAGAGTTGCAGGTGCTCCTTACCTTGGACAGAAGCCCAGAGTGGTTGGATGCCTCCCTCACTGGAGCTTGGGAAAGACTCACTGCTAGCAGCTCAGGGCAGGGCTGCCTGAGAAGAGAAAACTAGTGGCACAGAGGAGTGCAGCTCTCACAGATGGCTGCACTGGGCCACTGATTATCTCAAAGTGAAAGCACTTTTCTGTTAACAAGAGACAGGATGCAGGGGACAGGGGAATGAGAAGCAGCCAGGGAATCTGTGGTGCAGGCTCCTGGGAGCAGGAGGAACTAGCAGGACCCCACGGGGAGCAGACACTGTAGGAGAGGAGGGAAGGCGGTGGAGGCGGTGACTCAACCACTTGACAGATGCCCAGTGCTCACTGCACTGTCTGCCCACCGGGCTAGCGCCCTCGGAGGCAGTGATGATGGTGGTGGTGGTGAGGAAGCAAGCAGCCAGGCAGGCGCAGGGGATGCACAGGTGTGCACCACTAAGCAGACTCTCCTTGGCCCCTCCCCAGCTGGGGCATGCAATGTGGCCACTCGAGGGAGCCAGGCAGGGCCAGTGCAGGGCCCCATCAGGCCTCTGACACTGAGGTGCCTGCAGAACCCAGAAGTGAACAGCAAGTTACCAGAAGGTTTGTGCACTGTTCTGCACTGAGCTCATTTCTCCCTAGGCTCCAGGTCTGGGGGGGGGCACTGTGACCTGCTGGCTGCTCTCTGGAATTGGAGTGGGAGGCAGGGCAGCTGAGGATCTGAAAGGAAGTGGTCAGCATATGGATCTGACAGGATTCTTAGGCTTATTCTAGAGGGCATAACTCAAAAACAGTATGCAGTCATTAGTCCGAGTCCGAAAACAAAGAGACACACAAGACACACACAGAAATTGTTTTCAGGCAACCACAATAGAAACATAGTACCACAGAAATGACAACCACAAGCAAGACCAATACAGGGCATCTTACACACAATTTCCAGAGAAGCTCACTGTCACTACGACCAAG
The DNA here is from genome assembly GCF_978045245.1 of Mus caroli. NCBI lineage: Eukaryota > Metazoa > Chordata > Mammalia > Rodentia > Muridae > Mus > Mus caroli. The sequence continues at coordinate 85,430,682 of NW_028227263.1, forward strand.
TCAAATGGACCTCTCTCCATGGGAAGGCCCCCAGAACCTGAGACAAGCTTAAAACCAAACCGAGATAATCAGTCAACTCCTAGGGACCAAAACCAGACTTGAAACCAGACAAACCAAAAGCAAAACAGAATCAGAAGGTGGTCCAATGGAGGAAACACAACTGAACAAGACAGACAGACAGACACACAGACATACAGACATTCAGGGAGGGATTCCACTTTACCTCTTATGTATGGTGTCTGTGTCTCATGATAAAACCACAAACAAAAACAAAATAGCAACACAGATAAAAGACACCAGTATATCTAAGCACACTCGTCTGTGCCTGGACTTATACAACCAGCCAAATGCTACTTCTTGACAGGTCGGATTCCACATCAACCTCTTTCCTGATGGGGTGGGATTCCACATCCAATCCCACTTTGGCAGAGAGAGGACCTGATCGCCCTCACTCTGCCAGAGGACAGTGAGTCCTTCCTGACTATCCCACACCCTGGGCACTTCCTCCAGGGTCACTCTTGGAATGTCTTCCAAGGTCGCAGGCTGTGGGGCCATAGACTGTTGTCCTCCCAGAGCCACTAGGTCCTTATGGTCCACAGTGGCAGCTGCCAGAATACAGAATACCAGAACTGGTAACCAAGACACAAGTTCAGCGGTGCCACACTTAGACAACAGACAATATACAAGATTTACACAAACAAACGCACCTCCAAGGGGTCCTTCAGGGTTCCTGGGTGTCACGCAGATCTTGGTGGAACCTCCAAATGTTAGAACCTAGTGGGGAAACCCCCACCCAATTCCTGATTTGGTGTGCACTCAAAAAATCACGAAGGACCATCCTGATGTAATTACATGAGGACGTTTAATTAAGGAGCTCCAGACTGACATGCATCCCACACAGGAGATAATGGATGTCGGCCACAAGGCTCGAAAGCTAGGGGTTTTTATGGAGTAAGGGGCTTAAGGGTGTGGAATTCAGCATAGCAACACACTATTGGCTTATTCAAACATCAGCAGAAAATTTACATGTATGTGCAGTTTATCAGAGTTCTGTGAGTTGTTGACTCAGTTCAGATAGCCCTGTTATGTCTTCACATTCCCCTTTATCTTATGGTCAAGATGTTCCCAGGGCATACCCAGGTTTGTTTTTCTTTTTTCTCAAACCCAGGCAGCCTCTAGGCTCACAAACAACCAGCAATTTCTGAGTATTTTATATGACTTACAGGTATTGCAATTTCATCTTTATTTCAAAAGACAGAAATGCTCAAAAGGAAACAGCATTTGTGGCAATTTTTTGGGGGGGGATTTTTGCAGAAGAAGGTAGAAATTAGAAATAGCTCCAGACTTCTACTGACTTCTTTTTCTGTTGTTTAGTGTGGACAGAGAAGAAGGTACAAGTAGTTTTTCCTGCCATCCATATTTGATTTTTCTGCTTCAGTCAGGGAAACCAGTGATGAGAAGAAGAACAATAATATATCAGCAGCACTGATGGAAATCTCCAAGTTTACAGTATGTTTTGATGTTTATGCTTAGATATGAGATGTTTCACCTAATTAATTCTGATTCCATTTTCTATTTGAATGTCTAAACTCCAAAAAGCAGAAGCAAAGGGACCAAATAAATTTGTCTGATGAGATGGATTTCATCAGTCAGGCTGCTAGCTATATTCCAGGACTTTTCTTGTCATCTGTATTACTAATTCCAGACTGTATGGTGGTAAATAGGAGCAAGATTGCTTCTGAAATGGACAAGAAATAGAGACAGTGGAATCTGACAAGCACAGTGACTTTTCAATTAGGGCCTTCCTGCTTTTGTTCACCTGGATCTCAAAGCTGTACAGGAAATCTACTTTAAAATTTTGCTCTTAGCTTTAGATGGCCTTGTCCCTGTCAGTCATGTGCTTTGTCTTCTGCAAGGAAATACGTGACATTGATCTTCAGCTTGAGACAGAGTCTAGGGATTTGATGATTCCTTTTCAATCTTAGTTTATCTGCTTTGAGAATTTCTATGGCATTGAATGTGCTCAGTGTTCATCTTTGGGATCTCTGACAATGTACAGCTGTAGTAGACATGTATCCTACCATATTCAGGAAGCATACCACTCTCAGGGCAGTGAGGGTCTTACCTGTTATCATTAATAGTTACAGTTTTTCCACTATCCACCCTTCCTTTACACTGTTATTTTACTTAGGCAAATATTAGTTTTTCTAGATTATTCTTCCATGTGATTCCTTTCCTTAGGTCCTTGTTTAGCTCAATATCACCTACTCCCAAAAGAGGAATTGACATAGTAATATTGTCTGTTTTTAATTGTGAATGTCTAGATCCCAACACTATTTCTTTATTAGCATTCTGTCTTTAGCAGTTAGTGCAGTGTGATATGTCATTAATATAATGATATTACTTTGGCATATTTACTACTTCCATAAGTAAACATCTTACAACTGTTTAAGATATGGAAAAAAATTCATGATTTCTTTTGCAATAACACATGGAAACTTCCCTACAAACCAGGTAGTATTGAGAATATGAATATAGCATGAATGATTTCAAAAATATATGTTAATATTTTAGATATTATAAAGATTATTTAGCTTTCATTTTAAAGATTGCATATATTTGAAGGAGTGCCTCAAAGAACCACTGCAAATATCCATGCAAGCCTATCTTTGAAAGCACACTAAATGGAGTTAAATATATTAGTACAATGAAACAAGCATACAATAAATGCACATTGGGAAACACACAGGTACATCACAAACAGTCAGCATGCAGCTACAATTTAAAGATCAGAGTCATAGTCTGGAAAATCTAGGGAGAAATAGTGGTTCTCTATGAAGTGGACCGATTCCAGGCACAGAATGCCATGAATAGGTTCAGCAACTTTATACTACTAACTTGTTTTCCTGTGGGTCTTCTTTAACCATCAGGGAAATGCAAATCAAAACAACCATGAGATTCCATCCCACACCAGTTAGAATGGCTAAGATGAAAATTTCAGGTAACAGCAGATGCTGGGTGGAATGTGGAGAAAGAGGAACACTCCTCCATTGCTGGTGGGTCTGCAAGCTGGTACAACCACTCTGGAAATCAGTTTGGGTGTTCCTCAGAAAAGTGGACATAGTTCTACTAGATGATCCAGCAATACCACTCCTGGGCATATACCCAGAAGAAGTTACAATATGTAATAAGGACACATGCTCACTATGTTCAAAGCAGCCTTATTTATAATAGCCAGAAACTGGAAATAACCTTTATCAGAAGAATGGATACAGAAAAACGTGGTACATTTACACAATAGAGTACTACTCAGATATTAAAAACTATGAATTTGTGAAATTCTTAGACAAATGGATGGATCTGTGTCTTAGTTAGGGTTTTACTGCTGTGAACAGACACCATGACCAGGGCAAGTCTTATAAAAAACAACATTTAATTGGGGCTGCTTACAGGTTCAGAGGTTCAGTCCATTATCATCAAGGTGGGAGCATGGCAGTATCTAGGCAGGCATGGCGCAGCAGGAGCTGAGAGTTCTATGTCTTCATCCAAAGGCTGCTAGTGGAAGACTGACTTCCAGGCAACTAAGGTGAGGATCTTATACCCACACCCACAGTGACACACCCATTCCAACCAGGTCACACCTATTCCAACACAGCCACACCTTCAGATGGTGCCACTCCCTGATCCAAGGATATACAAACCATCACAATCTGGAAGATATAATCTTGAGTGAGGAAATCTAATCACAAAAGAACCCACATGATATGCACTTGGTGATAAGTGTATATTGGCCCAGAAGCTCAGAATCCTTCTTAGAAAGGGGAACAAAATACCCATGGAAAGAGTTACTGAGACAAAGTTCGGTGCAGAGATAGAACGAACAACCATCCTGAGACTGTCCCACTTCGGGATCCTTCCCACAAACAACCACCAAATCTATACACTATGGCAGATGCCAAAAGGAGCCTGTTGACAGGAGCCTGATATAGCTGTCTCCTGAAGGCCTCTGCCAGTTCCTGGCAAATACAGAAGTGGATACTCACAATCATCCATTGGATATTGGACAAAGCACAAGGTCCCCGATGAAGGAGCTAGAGAAAGTACCCAAGGAGATGAAGGGGTCTGAAGCCCCATAGGAGGAATATATATATATATATATATATATAATACATAGGAGGAATACACACACACACACACGTGTGTGTGTGTGTGTGTGTCTGTGTCTGTGTCTGTGTCTGTGTCTGTGTGTGTCTATGAGTGTCTGTGTGATGCATTGATAGCAGAACTTGTAAATTTGAAGGTGCATTGTGGTTAAATATAAATGAAACAGAGAAGAAAGGCAAAAATGGATAGGAAAAAGCTCCCCTTTATTGTTGTACTGAACATTAATCAAAGACTACTTTGAGAAAATAAATGCATGATTCCAGCTTTTTTCTTGGTATCTAAGTGTGAGTTATTTATGGATATAAGGAATTAGGCCCCCTGGAACAAATCAAATGTTGGACATGATTTTCCATAGGAGGTTAGTATTAGGAAGTATCAAGATGCAACTCTGAGTAAGTTGAAGGAGGCAGAATTCTAGAAATTGTCAAAGTTTTCTCCACTGTTGGTATTTTGAAACTCACTATCATTCTATACATTAATAGTGACTATATTAAATCTGCTAATGACTGTAATGGTTTTAAATTTTATGGAGTTAAACCATTTGATCTGTCTTCATTGGGGTTTCTAGTGTTATGACAATACACTGTAAAAACAAACAAACAAGCAACAAAGGAAATGATTTATTTCAGATAACACTTCCATATTGTTTATCATTAGTGAAGGAAGTAAGGAGAGAAGTTCAAATAGGGCAGGAACCATCAGGCAAGGTCTTTTGCAGAGTTAAGGGGTGCTGATGCCTGGTTTGTTCACTATGACTTGCTCAGCAATGATACCCAAACTAGGGAAAGCACTGGGAAGGTCCCTCTCCTATCAGTCACTAGTTAAGAAAATTCCTTAAAACTTAATCTTATCTTCACAATCAAAATTCCCTCCTTTCAGATTACAGAAGCTTGTGTCAAGTTGGTATAAGATGATTCAACACAACTGACCTATTGTCTTCTTGATGCAACGACATATCACTAGTAATCTACATCCCTTCCTAATTTGTGACCAAAATCTCATATTTAAAATCATGAAAAAAATTTAAACAGCCAACAGTGTTTACAAATTCAAGCACATTCAAATTTCATTCCCTGTAAGGTAGTCAATCTATTTTAAACTCCAAAGTTTTTTAAAATTCACAGTATCTTAAAAGTTGCCCAAGTAAAATAAAAAAATAAATCTAATTCTTCCTTACTTAAAGAGGAAAGAACCAGGGCACAATCACCATCAAATCAAAGCAAGATCAAACTCTAACTGTAATTAATTTTGTATCCAATATATTTGATCCACTCAACATCATTTAGACTCTCACAAATTGCATAGGTCACTTTTCCTGTTCTGCCTTCTATAGCACACAAGCTTAGGCTCTGGCTGACTCCACCCCACAGCTGCTGATTGTCTTGATGGTCATACAGTGGTACCGACACCTTCAAAATTCTGTGGTATTCTGCTATAACTGGGCTGCATGTTCATTAATATCCTCTCCTGGGCACTTTTCATAGTGCTAAGACTCAAGTTCTCTATATGATCTCTTCAGTCATGGGACATCAACCCTTTCTGAAACTGCACCTTAACCAATGGCCTGTCCTATTTTATCACAGTGCTAATCCTCAGCTTATTCTAATGACCCTTTCATGCCATCAAAACTAGTACCATGTGAGTAATGCTTCTACTATCAAGTACAGCTGCAAGAGTGAAGCACAACCTTAGCCAAAGGAACTTGGAATTCCTGGTGTTCTTCTGGAGTTTCCCAGAACTGGATACAACAGTTACATTGTGTTTCTATTTAGTTTCTGTTTTAATAACTTGTTCGTTGATGAAGGTGGGATCTATCACCATTATTGTGTGGGTTTTGTGTTTCTGAGGTTTTGTAAAATTTTGTGGTCTTGTTGTTTGTTTTTGGTTTTTTTATGAATGTGGTTATTCTTCAATTTGTGAAATAGATGTTCAGAATTGAAACTTCATCTTGGTGGATTTTTACTTTGATGAGTATGAAGTGCCCGTCCCCTTGCTTTTGACAACATTTGATTGAAAGTCTATTTTATTGGATACTTGAATGGCTACTTCAGCTTTATTCTTGGCACTGATTACTTGAAAAAGTTTTTCTGCCCTTTACTCTTAAGTAGTTTCAATCTTTGTTGCTGAGGTGCTCATAACTTTGTAAGCTATACAATAAAAATGACCAATCAACAACATCCTGCAGAATGAACAAAATCACCCTCAAAATCCCAATACAATTCTTACCGACCTTAAATGGACTATGCTCAAGTTTAAATAAAAACACAAAAAACCATGAGACTTAAAACAACCTTAAACAATAAAAGAAATGCTGGAGGCATTACCATTCATAATTTCAAGTTTCAGCACACAGATCTATTAATAAGATGTTCATGGTATTGGAACAAAAGCAGACATATCTAATTGAAGCCCAGACATAAATCCATACACTTATGGACACCTGAATTTTGATAAAGACTTCTGAAATAACATGAGAAAGATTCCATAAGAAAGATAGGCTGGTGAATCCTGAATGGGACATCAGAATGTTATGCCCAATTCTCAAGAATCCCAGAAGAATGCCAGGAATTGCAACTCCACTGTAAAAACAAAGAGAATCTTTATTTCATGAGTCATACCCTGATAGCAAGCCTTTCCCACTGTCCAAGTTAGGGATGTGATACTTGTGTTCAGGATCTCAGAGTATATGTATGAACATATGCACAAGCAGGGATCCTCAAACTTTGAGGTTATGTGACTGGGGAGGTGAGAAGGGAAAGTTATCCTTCAAACCTGATAACATTTGTTCAGACAGTGGGGCAGACCCATACATCTGGGAGGGGATTTTCCTGACCTGGGAAGTAACTTTATGGTGCTATTCATGAGCTAATGTATTTTTACAAACTGGTCACAGCTGCCTGGTAACACAAAATTGCCCTTTTGTCTGGGTCCTAAAGTGGATCTCATCACTTCAAGGATGTTTGGTCCCTGTTTGCTTCAAGGGCAGGGGATATCTGCACTGGAGAAATGTTGGTTATCTATCAAGGGAAGTACTAGCCTCCTTGACACAGATACTAGGGCATGTTGTTTTTTGTCTTTTCCCAAAGCTGATAACTGCCACTCCCCATAACCCCGAGGGGTTGTTAGGGGGAAGGGAGTGTCACCATGAAAAGGGGGATTGCAATATTCTGGCACCAGGCTGGACCAGCTCTATTTGTCCTCTCCAAAGGCTGGAAGCATCTATGGTGGAAGAGGGGACCTCTAACTGTGCAAGCAGTGGGGAAGTGAAAAAGGCAGGTTTCCTTGTTCATTCCTCCCTCTCCTAGTAACTTTAGTGGCAAATCTTGGCCCTCTAAACCTGGATTATCTGTGCTAACTGGTTGATACTAGTACCTCATCACCATCAACTGAATAGTTTCCTTTTCATATATTGGAGAATCTTATTGATTATGCATGGTCCAAAGTGAGGAGTACTAAAATGATGATCATAGGTCCCATGATTGTGGAGATGAGGGTTGTAAGACAGGGGGACGAATCAAATATTGAATGATACCAACTTTTGGAGTACTCTTGTTCCCTTTGGCACCTATCTATACTTTCCCTAACTTTAGCTGATGGCCTAATAACCTCAGAATGCTTGGAAAGAAACAAAATTCTTCAAGCAAAGCAGCACATAACCCTCCCTGTTGTAGGAACACTAAGTCTAGTCCCTGCCTGTTCCACAGTACTACCTCAGAGAGTCCACATTGCACTCCAGATGTAAGATGGACTTTTCTAGGTGTTGAATGTCCTCATCTATGTCTGCTTTTAAGCTATTGATTTTTCCTGTGATGTTAATGCAACTATATCAGTACCTGCTCTGGCTAGTCCTGCCCCTAGGATTATGGCTAGGGTAAAGGAGATAGGTTCCCTTTTCTGGCTCATGAGGTCTCACTCAACATGTCCTACTGGAGTTTCAGCACTGCCTCTTCTGAGTAAAATGTTATGTGGGGTACTAACTGGATTAGAATATAGGACTCCTTTGTGGTAGAAGAATTAAGTATGTCTCCATGCACACATGGGTTCAGTCCAGTTAAATAAGACCAACATGCTTGTTGGGGGCAGTAGATAATTCATTTGGAATGAACAGTGGGTATTATTTGAATGCAGAGGTGCCAGTGTGGCAGGGGTACATTTTCCATGCAGGTACCTTGTCCCTATATGTTCTGCAGGGTTAAAGCCAGACCTTTTTTGGACCATATATATGCAATGTCTCTTTCAGACACATTCTATCTGGCTATTAATCTGATGCCTTTATAAAAGGGGGATATCTAGTCAGCTCTGGCTAGAAAATACTCAGAATTTGGAAGGTCTTTAACATTATTGAATGGAGGGCGTTTGTCTACTGGTTCTGTATGCTCCAGGAAAAATTCAGGAACTGAAGATTTATGTGTCAGGGTGACAGGGGGAACAGTGGTCAATAGTCTGAGGGATGTTGTTGTTACAGGTTTAGGGTTTGTCAAAACCTGATTTGGTTCGATAGCTACCAACAGAGGATTCACAGTTGGTTTTATTAAAATTCTAACTTTAGGCTGGGCATGGTGCACCTTTAATCCCAGCATTCGAGAGGCAGAGGCAGGTGGATTTCTGAGTTCGAGGCCAGCCTGGTCTACAAAGTGAGTTCCATGACAGAGAGGGCTATACAGAAAAAACCCTGTCTCCAAAAACAAAAAACAAACAAACAAACAAACAAACAAAAAAAGATTCTATCTTTATAAAACAGCCCATGGCTATTTTCTCTGATAACATGAAGCTGGAGGCCCCAGGACTTCTCAGCTTTCTGTGCTTTTAATTGTTTCCCTTTGGCAGTGAATCTACATAAAACTTTGGAATCAGTCACCTGCCATGCAACCATGATAAGGTCTTTCCTTGATACCTTTCATCTACTGTTCCCTCTGATGTTTCACACCCCCAAGAGACAAAGCAAAATTGTTCTGGACCCCAACATCTGAGAGTACTTTTCTTCCTGGGTCATATATAAAAGCTTCTCTATCTATCTCGAGTGGGTATGAATGTCATAAAGTCCATTGAGTGTCAGGCCATGAGTTATCTGCCACCCAGAACAGATCAAAAGTCAAATCTGGGAACCAGGGTGTCCCAAGTGGATTCCTTGTGCAGGATAGCTGAACATGATAGACAGTCTCAGGATTTTCAGTTACCCAAGTCAGGTCAAAGGGATTATGGGGGTTAGGGGCTGCAGTACAAACAGTTAACAAAATCAGTAGGCTCAGGACTGGGTTAATTTTAACTTGATATGATTGGTGCCCTTTTGAACTTTCCATTCCAGTGGAGACAGTGAAATATAGTGATCTTCCTTTGGTGAGAGGAGATCACCAGGTCTAGCATGAGTATAGTACACTCAGGCTGTGATCCAATCAACTTTAATGTCAGTTGGTGTAGTTAGTTGGATGACAAAACGTCCTTTCCACCTAGGCTCCAGCACATCCCAGTGAAATATGTTCATATAGACCCAGTTTCCTGGATGAAACTTGTGTGGTTCTAGAACTGGCCCTGCTTCATAGAGTGAACGCAGTTTAGGCCAAACATTCATGAACCCACTGGGTTCCTCTGACCTTGGGTCATCAGCTTCCAGTTCTGCAATAACTGCTGACTGAAGGTTAGGTACAAGGAGGGCAGAGACACCATACATAATTTTCAAAGGGGTTAATGCCATACAGTAAGGGGAGTTCCACATATGATATAGGGTTAAAGGAAGGACCATCACCCTGTCTTCACCAGTCTCCATGGACAGTTTCTTTAAGGTTTCTTTTAATGTTCTATTCATTCTTTCTACCTGGCCTGAACTTTAGGGACAGTATGCACAATGTAATTTCTAATCTGCCCCAATAAATTTTGTTACATCCTGGCTTACATTGGACACAAATGCTAGTTCATTGTCTAACCCTATCATATGAGGGAATTCATGTGATCATAGATGTGTGGGTTTAATTCTGGGTCTTCAATTTTATTCCATTGATCAACCTGTCTGTCTCTGTACCAGAACCATGCAGTTTTTAATCTCAATTGCTCTGTAGTACAGCTTGTGCTCAGGTGTGGGCATAAGTGGGTGTAGGGGAAGGAGAGGGGTCAGAGAGAGCCAACATCTGGCCAGAGCTCCTGTACTCTGGGCAGGTGGATGTGGGAGGGCTGCCAGACACTTTCCACTTGGCCCCAGGTGTGCATCTAAGCTACTGGCCCCTCTCAACAAGGGCTAGACAATGGGCAGACCCCAATACCAGGGGCCCAAGGGTGACACCCTTAACCCCAGAGATAAGGGAGTGGCAGCAGAGGAAGAGAGGTTCCCAAGCAGGCAAGAGTCCTTAGTCCTGTCCATTGCTGGAGCATAGGAAGGCCTTCTGATGGGAGATTAGACAGGACTCATAAGGAGAAATCCTATCCCTTCATCCAAGCACAGTGGAACTTGATTAACAGAGACAGTCTATGGTTTTTGAGCTTTATTGTAGAAAGGCAAGAGGAAAGAGAAAAGGTAGAAAGAGAGAAAGACCATCCATGGCCAAGAGGAGAGAAGGGGAAAATTAAGAAAGAAAGAAAGGCTAGAGTAAGAGAAAGAGAGTAAGAGAAAGAGAGTAAGGAAAGTAAAGGCATAAGAAAACAAGGAGAGAGAGTAAGAGAAGGAGAGGAGAGAGTTAGGTGACCAAGCAGCCCGTCTTATGTTGGGCTGTTTTCTTGTTGTTGCTAAGTAAATGGGAGGAGTATAGCATGAAGGACAGAAGCTTGGGACATTGTCTACATGACTAAAAGCCACGTTTCTCTTGTGGGGGCAGTGGAGGTGGTAAATTCAACAGGAACCAGGGTTCCTGAAGACATGAGGGAACACCTTCCATCACATGTAGGTGAATTAACAGCACTGGGTACCAGGGTTTCACACCTCAGCTATACTGGAGACCAGCCCGTCAGTGAATAGCCCATTGCCCCACAGTCAGGGATGGTGATTCCACCAATGTTGTTTTATTGTTGAGAATAGTTTTTACTACCCTAGATTTTTTGTTATCCCAGATAAATTTGCAAATTGCCCTTTCTAACTCTGTGAAAAATTAAGTTGGAAGTTTGATGGGGATTGCATTGCTTTCAGCAAGATAGCCAATTTGACTATATTAATCCTTTCAATTCATGACCATGGAAGATCTTTCCATCTTCTGAGATTTTCTTCCACTTCTTTCTTCAGAGACTTGAAGTTTTTATCATTCATTTGCTTAGTTAGAGTCACACCAAGGTGAACCCACACATCTATGGTCACTTGATCTTTGACAAAGGAGTTAAAACCATCCATTGGAAAAAAAGCATTATTAGCAAATGATGTTGGATCAGCTAGCACTTAGCATGTAGAAGAATTGGAATTGATCCATTTTTATCTCTTTGCACAAATCTCAAGTGTAAGTGGATCAAGAAACTCCACATAAAACCAGAGACACTGAAACTTAAAGAGGAGAAAGTAGGTAAGAGCCTTGAACATATGGGCACAAGGGAAAAATTCCTGAACAGAACACCAATGGTTTGTACTGTAAGATAAAGAAGTAACAAATGGTACCTCATAGAAGTGCAAAGCTTCTGTAAGGCAAAGGACACTGTCAATAAGACAAAAAGGCCAATAACAGATTGGGAAAAGATCTTTACCAACCCTAAATCAGATAGGAGACTAATATCCAATATATACAAAAACTCAAGAAGTTAGACAAAAAAAAAAAAAAAAACAACAACAACAACAAACCAGTGTCAGAATGGCTAAGATGAAAAACTCAGGTGATAGCCGATACTGTTGAGGATGTGATGAAAGAGGAACACTCCTCCATTGCTGGTGAGATTGGTACAACCACTCTGGAAATCAATCTGGTGGTTCCTCAGAAAACTGGACATATTGTTACCGGAAGATCCAGCAATACCTCTCCTGGGGTATTATCCTGAAGATGCTCCAACATGTAATAAGGACACATGTTCCACTATGTTCATAGCAGCCTTATTTATAATAGCCAGAAGTTGGAAAGAACCCAGATGTCCTTCAACAGAGAAATGGATACAGAAAATGTGGTACATTTACACAATGGAGTACTACTCAGCAATTGAAAACAATGAATTCATGAAATTCTTAGGCAAATGGAAAGAACCCAGATGTCCTTCAACAGAGAAATGGATACAGAAAATGTGGTACATTTACACAATGGAGTACTACTCAGCAAATGAAAACAATGAATTCATGAAATTCTTAGGCAAATGGATGCATCTGGAGGATATCATCCTGAGTGTGGTAAACTAATCACAAAAGAACACACGTGATATGCAGTCACTGATAAGTAGATATTATCCCAGAAGCTCCGAGTACCCAAGATACAATTTGCAAAATACATGAAATTCAAGAAGAAGAAACACCAAAGTGTGGATACTTCAATCCTTAGAAGGGGGAAAAAACTATCCATGTGAGGAGTTACAGAGACAAAGTTCAGAGCTGAGATGGAAGGAAAGATTATCCAGAGACTTCCCTACCTGGGGATCCATTCCATATACAAACACCAACCCTAGACACTGTTGCATATTCCAGAAAAATTTTGCTGACAGGACCCTGGCATAGCTCTCTCTTGTGATTCTATGCCAATGTCTGGCAAATACACAAGTGGATGCTCACAGTTATCTATTGAATGGTAAAAAGGGCTCCTAATGAAAGAGCTAGAGAAAGTACCCAAGGAGGTAAAGGGGTCTGCCACCCTGTAGGAGGAACAACAATAAGAACTAAACTGTATTCCCCAGAGCTGTGGCTCTGGTTGCATATGTAGTAGAGGATGGCCTAGTCAGCCATCAGTGGGAGGAGAAGCCCTTGGTATTGTGAATATCATATGACTCAGGGGAATGCCAGGGTCAGGAAGCAGGAGTGGGTAGGCTGGGGAACAGGGTGGGGGAAGGATATAGGAGGCTTTGTGGATAGCATTTGAAATGTAAATGAAGAAAATATCTAATAAAAATAAAATTAAAAGAATACATCTAATAAAAAATAAATTAAGAAAAAAAAATGAGGGAATTCATACCTGGTTAAAATATCTTCCAGCAACTTCTGCAGTTTCAGTCTTTTTTGGAACTATTTCTGTCCATCCAGAGAAGGCGTCCAAGAACACCCATAAGTACTTGTAACCTTACCTCCCAGGTTTGATTTCTGTAAAATCAACTTCCCAGTGGTCCCCTGACCTTTTACCTAGCAACTAGGATCCTGGATGCTTGGTAGTATTGTGGATGTTGGTTAATTAGCAAGCTCTGCAGCTTGACACAATATTCTGGATAATATTCTGCATATCTTTGAAAGTCACCTTAGGTTGTCTCGCTCTATCAGCCATTGATCTCACTACCATATAAATAAGTCTATGGATTTTCCTGAGGAGAGATCTTGCCAGGGAATTGGGTAATATTAATTTACCTTCAGCTGTTTGCCACTGGCCCTCTGAACATTGGATAAGGGGTTGATTCTTGGCACATTGGATCTCTTCTTTTCCTATAGAGTGGACATTCTGGCAGGTTGGTATTGTGAGGCTCTCATACGGTTGCAGCCAACAGCTTTCTTCCAGGGCTACCTCTCTGTCAGCTTTGTCAGCTAAGTTCTTACCTCTAAACACTTCCATTGTTCCTTTTTGAATGGACTGGAAAGTGTATGATTGTCACTCTTTGGCAACCAAAGGGCTTTGAGTAATTTTAGGATCTCATCTTTCTTTTTGATAGTTTTCCCTCCACAGTTAGGAGCCTTCTCTCCTGGTAAAAGGCTCCATGTATGTGAGCAGCTTCAAATGCATATAAGCTGTCCTTGTAGATCTTAACAGCCAGTCCTTTCCCTATAACAAGGGCCTAGGTTATCACTATCAGTTCAGCCCTTTGAGTTAATGTGCCTATGTGGAGAAACTGACACCCTAGTACCTCTGTTTCCATGGTTACTGCTGCTCCTGTTTCCTCTGACCCTTTCAAATGAAACTGCTTCTATCTGTGAACGAAGTCTACTATGCCCATGGAAGAGGAGAGTCCTTTAAGTCAGGAAGGGTACTATGTTCCTGGGTCAAGTTTTTGTTCCATTGTTGGAGTGGATTGTCCAAATCTGGGTCAGGGAGAAGGGTCACAGGATTCAAGGAAACAGTTGACTGATAAGTAACTCAGTCAGGGTTAATTAGTAAAGTCTGATAATGAGTAATGTGGGTGTTACTGAGCCACCAGTCAGGATGATGACTAGGCAATGGGAGTAGTCAAGGCTAATTTTTGTCCCAAAGTTAATTTATCTCCATTTTAACCAGTAGTGCCATAATTGCAATGATACACAGGCAAGGTGGCCATCCTGCTGGTACTTTTTTTGACAAATTGGCCACAGGCCATTTTCATGGCCCCAGAGTTTGAGTCAGGGGACATTTGGTTATTCCTTTATGTTCAAGGGCATATGGGTGAAATGGCTTAGTAATGTCTAGTAGCCACAAAACAGGCACTCACAACAGTAAACACTTTACTCTCTCAAAAGTCCTTTGGGGATCCTGAGTCCATACAAAGTCCCTGGATCTCTGGTGGCTTCATATAAAGGTTTGGCTACTTCAGCGAAACTTGGAATCCATAGTCTGCAAAAGCCTGCATATTCCAAAAACTCTCTTTCATGTCATGTGCTCTGGGGGTGGGGTGTGGATGTTGCTAACACTCTCTTTTCTTGCTGTAGAAAGCAACCACTAGCCATCTTTCAGTATATAACTGAGATAGGTGACTTCAGTCTTAAAGAGCTGTTCTTTCTTGACAGATGCCTGACATTCCCTAGAGGCTTTAAGAGTTTCTGGGTCTTCTTCTTGTACCTATCTTTGATTTCTTCTACAATTATAAGATCATCTAAATAGTGAAGAAGTGTTAGGTCTAGGTTATTAATACTGTACTCACCCAGGTCCTCATGTGAGGGTTCATCAAAATTAGTGGATGAATTCTTGTAGCCTTGAGACAAGTGGGTCCAGGTGAGTTGCCCATTAACCTCTCTTTCAGGATTTAAAGGCAAAATATTTCTAGCTTTTGGGAGCTAAGGTAAGCTGAAGAAAGCATCCTTTAGGTCCAGAACAGAATACCATTTTTGATCTGGAGACAGAGAGCTCAATAGTGTATAAAGATTAGGAACCATAGGGCTTATGTCCATTACTCTGTGGTTATCTTTCTGTAGGTCCCAGATGGGGGGCAATAATCATTGGACTTTGGCTTCTTCCAGGCAATTATAGGGTGTTCTAGGCTGATTGACATGGCATAAGGACTCCCAAGGCCAGAAGTTGTCAGGTATGGGGGGGGGGCAGGTAATCCCCTTCCGTGCTTCTTGACACATGGATATTTGTGGACCTATAGTGGGTCTGCCCCGGTTTAAGCTCTACAAATACACAGCATTGATGTTTTGCCAACCCCATGTCTCTAGTTTTTGACCACAGCTGAGGGAAATTTTGGTAGTCAAAAATTTGGATCTTTTTTTGGGGGAGCAGCCTGTGACTTGTTTAGTCTATACTCAGTCTCAGAGACCAAGTCAAGTGTCAGCCCCTGAATTGGATCACGGTTCTGATCCATTAGCCAGACTTCCCCAGGGTTAAAATGAATCTAGGCTCTCATTTTGGCTACTAGATCTCTCCCTACTAAGGAGTAGGGGTACTCAGGAATAACTATGAATGAGTGAGTTACCTGTCCCATTTCCAAATCCACTCTTCTTTGGGTAGTCCATGAATATTGTTTGATGCCTGTGACCCCTTAAACCCAGGACTCCTTAGTCAATAAAGGCCATTCAGCCTTCACAAGAACTGAATGTTGGGTTCCAATATCTACCAAGAAAGCTAGAGGCCTTCCCTCCACTCTAAGGGTTACCCTGGATTCAGGAAGGGGGTCTAAGGTATACTTGAAGTTCTAGCTAAAACAATAAGTCTTAAAAACAGAGGTCAATGGGGTGCAAATTGGAAAGGAAGAAGTCAAATTATACTATAGTATACATCAGCAATGCCTAAAACTCTAAGCAGATCTTCTACAGTTGATACAAACCATCATCAATTTGGCTGGATATAAAGTTAATGCAAATAAATTTGTTACCTTCATTTATGACAATGAAATACAGTCCAAGAAAGCAAATTATATTAGGGAAAAAAAACCCTTGGCAATAAGCACACATTATATAAAATATCTTGGTGTAACTTTAAGCAACTGTGAAATCTAGCTGACAAGTATTTTATGATCCTTGAAAAAAGAAATTGAAGAAAACCTCAGAAGATGGAAAGAACTCCCATGCTCATAAATCAGTAGGATTAACATATTGAAAATGGCCATTTTACCAAGAGCAACTACATATTCAATGTAACTCCCGTTAAAATTCCAAAACAATTATTTTTAATCTTTCATATTTTTATAGTCCAGTTATCCTACTCTCTTTATGCTCTCTGACAGTCCTTATCCCTTTTCTATTCTCCTGTCTCCAAGAGGATGTCCTCACATCCCTAAACCCCCAACACCCCACCAAGCCTCCTCATTCCCTGGGGTCTTATGTCTCTTAAGGGTTAGGTGTATCTTCTCTCATTAAAGCCAGATAAGGCAGTCCTCTGTTGTATATGTGTCAGGGGATTGGTCTGGCTACTGCATGCTGCCTGGTTGGTGGCTCAGTGTCTGAAAGATCTTGGAGGTCCAGGTTTGTTGAGACTGCTGATATTTCTTTGGGGTTACCATCCTCCTCAAATTCTTCCAGCCTTTCCCTAACTTAACCAGAGGTTTCCCGGACTTCAGTCCATTGGTTGGGTGCAAGTGTCTGTTTCTGTCTCAGTCAGCTGCTTATTAGGCCTCTTGGAGGGGAGCCACACTGTGCTCCTGTCTATAAGCACACCATAGCATAAGTAACTGTGTCAGGCCTTGGATCCTTAGGTTGAGATGGGTCCCAATTTGGGGCAGTCACTGGATTTCCTTTCATTCCGTCTCTTCTCCACTTTTGTACCTGTAGTTCTTTTAGACAGGAAGAATTCTGGGTCAGAGTTTTTGACTGGGGATGACATCTCCATCCCTCCACTTGATTCCCTGTCTTTCTACTGGGGAGAGATTCTACAAATTCCCTTTCCCCACTGTAGGGCATTTCATCTAAGGTCCCTCCCTTTGGGTCTTGTTATTATCTCACCTCCCAGGTCTGTAGTACATTATAGAGGGTCACATTACCTTCCATGTCTTGAGGTTATGTATTTCAATTCAATCTGATGGCCCTCTAGATTCACTTTTGCTTACCCCCACACAATACCTGAGCATCTACGTCTTTTTGTTTGCCCCTCTACCTCCGCTCTCCCACCCAGTTCCCTCCCTCGCCCTGCCCTGTTATAGAACATGAGAGAACAATTCTCAACTTCATATGGAAAAACAAAAAATCCAGGAAAACTAAATGAACCTGAACAATAAAAGAGCTTCTGTAGGCATCACTATTCCTGATTTCAAGTTGGACTACAGAGTAATAGTGATTAAGAAAAACCACATTGTCTTCAATTTGAGACAGACAGGTTGATCAATGGAATACAATTGAAGATCCAAAAATAAGCTGACATATCTATGGATACTTGGTCTCTTACAAAGCAGCCAAAACTATAGAGTAGAAAAAGAACATAGTGGAGCATATGTCCTGGTTATATGTTGGAGTACCTTTGCGGTAAATACCAAGAGTGGTATAATTGGAAATTGGGTCTTCATGTAGAGTTGTTGCAAATTTTCGTAGGAACAAACAGATTGATTTCCACCATAATGGAAATCAGCTTGCAATCCCACCAGCAATAGAGGAATATTCCTCTTTCTTCACCTCCTTTCCAGCATTTGCTCTCACCTAAGGTTTATTTTTTTTTCTCACTTGAATAGTATCATTTAGCCTCATTGACACAGATGGAGATGCTTGAAGCCAACCATTGAACTGATCATGGGGCCCAAATGGAGATGTTAGGAAAGCACTGAAGGAGCTGAAATGTTTGCAACATCATAGGAAGAACAACAATAGCAATGAGCCAGATACCCCAGAGCTCTCAGGAACTAAACTACCAAACAAAGAGTACACATGGAGGAACCCATGGCTCCAGCTGCATGCATAGCAGTGGATGGTCTTGCCTGGCATTAAAGGGACTGGAGGCTGTTGGTCCCCTGAATTTTTTATCTTAACCCTCTGTTTGTTGTAAAGTGGAATCTCAGCATCATTTTGATTTGCATTTCCCTGATGATTATGGATATTGAACAATTCTTTAGGTGTTTCTAGGCCATTCTAGATACTTCAGTTGAAAATTTCTTTGTTTATTTCTGTACCCCATTTTTAGTTGAGTTACTGGGTTTTCTAGAGTCTAACTTCTTGATTGCTTATATATTTTGGATATTAGCCTTCTATCACATCTAATGTTGGTAAGAACTTTTACCAAATTATAGGTTTCCATTTTTACCTATTGACAATGTTCTTTGCCTTACAGAAGATGTTCTGTTTCAGGAGGTCCCATTGGTCAACTGTTGATTTTACAGCCTGAGCCATTAGTATTCTGTTCAAGAAAATTTCCCCTATGCTGATGTGTTCAAGGCTCTTTCCCACTTTATTTTCTATTAGATTCAGAATCTTTATCAAATGGTGCTGATTTAACTGTAGATCTCAATGGAGAAGGGTGTAGATTGACCATATTTGTCTCTCTGTATAAAGCTCAAGTCCAGTTGTGTCAAGAATCACAACATAAAATTATATACACTAAATCCAATAGAAGATACGTGGGAAATAGCCTAGAACGCGTTGGCACAGCAAAACATTCCCTAAAGAGAACATCAATGGCCCAGGTTTTAAGATTCAAATCTCACGTGTTTTGCAAATTGCATCTTATATCTTGGGTATTCTAAGTTTCTGGGCTAATATCCACTTATCAGTGTGTATATATCATGTGAGGACTTTTGTGATTGGGTTATCTCACTCAGGATGACGCCCTCCAGGTCCATCCATTTGCCTAGGAATTTCATAAATTCATTCTTTTTAATAGCTGAGTAGTGCTCCATTGTGTAAATGTAATATATTTTCTGTATCCATTCCTCTGTTGAGGGGCATCTGGGTTCTTTCCAGCTTCTGGCTATTATAAATAAGGCTGCTATGAACATAGTGGAGCATGTGTCCTTCTGACCAGTTAGAACATCTTCTGGATATATGCCCAGGAGAGGTATTGAGGAATCCTCCGGTAGTACTATGTCCAATTTTCTGAGGAACAACCAGACTGATTTCCAGAATGGTTGTACAAGCTTGCAATTCCACCAACAATGGAGGAGTGTTCCTCTTTCTCCACATCCTCGCCAGCATCTGCTGTCACCTGAATTTTTGATCTTAACCATTCTGACTGGTGTGAGGTGGAATCTCAGGGTTGTTTTGATTTGCCTTTCCCTGATGATTAATGATGCTTAACATTTTTTCAGGTGCTTCTCAGCCATTCGTTATTCCTTAGGTGAGAATACTTTGTTTAGCTCTGAGCCCCATTTGTAATGGGGTTATTTGATTTTCTGGAGTCCACCTTCTTGAGTTCTTTATATATATTGGATAGGAGTTACAGAGACAAAGTTTGGAGCTGAGATGAAAGGATGGACCATCTAGAGACTGCCATACCCGGGGATCAATCCTATAATCAGCCTCCAAATGCTGACACCATTGCATACACTAGCAAGATTTTGCTGAAATAACCCTGATTTAACTGTCTCTTTTGAGGCTATGCCAGGGCCTAGCAAACACAGAAGTGGAGGCTCACAATCAGCTATTGGATGGATCACAGGGCCCCCAATGGAGGAGCTAGAAAAAGTACCCAAGGAGCTAAAAGGATTTGCAACCCTATACGTGGAACAATATGAACTAAGCAGTACCACCCCCCCGCCCCCCAATCTCGTGTCTCTAGCTGCATATATATCAGAAGATGGCCTAGTCGGCCATCAGTAGAAAGAGAGGCCCATTGGTCTTGCAAACTTTATATGCCTTAGTACAGGGGAATGCCAGGGCCAAGAAGTGGGAGTGGGTGGGGAGGGGAGTGGGGGTGAGGGTATGGGGTACTTTTGGAATAGCTTTGGAAATGTAAATGAAGAAAATACTTAATAATAATAATAATAATAATAATGATGATGATAAAGATCCAAAACTCAAGTGACATGACAGGATATGCTAGGAAGAAAGGGGAATACTCCTCTATAGATGGTGGATTTGAAAACTCACACACTCACTTTCAAAATTAATCAGGTCATCCATTGGGAAAATTGGAAAGAGTTCTACCTGAAGACCCAGCTATTCCACTTTTGGGGATATACTGAAATGATTCACCACAATGTCCAAGGAGATGTGCTCCTTTATGTTTACAGCAGCCTTACTCATATTAGCAACCCAAATCTCCAGCAACTAAAGAATGAATACAGAAAATGTAGTTCATTTACACAATGGACACTACTCAGCTATTAAAAAGGGCATCATGAATTATTCAGGCAAATGGATTGTCCCAGAAAATATAACTCCTGAGTGAGGTATCAAAATACCAAAAGGACATGCATAGAGTATATTCAGTGATAAGTGGATATTAGCCTCAAAGTGCAGAATAGTCACAACTCCCCCCACATATTTTAAGAAGTTAAACACGAAGAAAAGGAAGCGAGGATGTTTCAGTACGATTTAGAAAGGGGAAAAAGTAATCATGAAAGGAAGAGGGAGGAGAGACCTGGTTAAAAGATAAATGGGAAGGGGGAATCTGTGCAGGATCAGGTATTGGGGAAACAGGAGATAAGCCCAGAGGTCCAGGTGAATGAATGGAAATAAGCAGCATCTAGGAGTGTTGAGTTGGGGGAACCTCTAGAAAGTTCCACAGACCTGGAATGGAGGAAGCTCTTAGGAATTAATGTGGTTTACCTTAAGTGAAATATCCAACCATGTGGAGATGGAACATGAAGAGTCCAAACACAGTAGTAGATTTTAGTTGAAAACAGCCTTTTCCTGGACAGATCACACTGAGCAAGCATGGTTCCCATGAAAGAGGTCCTTATTGAAAGAGAGGAAGAAGCAAGGAAGAGAAATAAGGAAGATGGTTCTGTATCTCTATCTTTTATCTGAGCCATGACGTAGGCTACCCAGGTGAGTATGTGCACAGGTGATGCAGGTGAGGCATGTACTAGGAGTGCAGCAATTTCCATGGCAACATATTCCTAAGGGTCCTTTTTGCCTAGGGATGACTCCTTCCATGGATTCAGAGGCTAGCTGTGAGCCAATTCTGATGCTAATTTACCTCCTTTTTTCTTATCATAAATAGAAGGAAAGAATGGGAAGGAGTAGCCAATGGTGAAAGGGTAACAGATCTCTTAAATTGCTTTATGCTGTTTAGGAGGATCATTAATTTGGGTGGGTAGCTGACATTCACCATCAGGGCAAACTGTATAGTCATTCACACCAGGCTCCTCTGTGGACAGTGGCTGGTAATCTGGTAAAAGACGCTGATTAATTGTTTGATTAGAATTTTTTTGAATTTGTTCAGGAAGGAATGTGGACTCACTGTTAGTGAGGCAGAGGGCAAATAGTAAAACCCCCCAAATTATAAGATGCATCAAGAAGGGCAGTATCTATTTCCATATGGGTGGCTGGTAATCCCATAAAAGGAGCTTATTAATTTTTTGATTAGAGAATTACTGAATTTGTCTATGAAGTAATGTGAAAATGGGGTTAAGGATTCAGGCATCAAATAGAAACTCATGAAAAATGAGAAGAGGCATTAAGAAGAGCTGTATCCATTTCCATATATGGTTTTCAAAAATCCAGGAATCAGAGGACCCTCATTATCCCCTCTATTTCTGGATGTCTGACTGCAGTTGCTGGATTTTATTTCTTACTATCCCAGATTAATTGATGTCAAAACAGCATTCTTGGAGAAACAGGCAAAGAACCTTTATTTGCTGTAAGTACATCTAGTCCCTGTTGGTTCTGAAGGGACAAGGCTGCCAACAAATTGATCTGTTTCTGGATGGTAAACAACATGGATTCAGTCACTTCTTGAAAACAATTTCAAGCTAAGAAGAGAACCTTTTGTGCAGGGTTAATGAAATACTAATCCCTGCTGTTTCAGCACGAGCACCTATTCCTGCAGTGACCAGGAGTGGTACAACTTGAACTGCCCTCTTGTAATGTTAGGCAGGTATTGTGTCTATAACCAGGAGTGGTAGAGACTCTTTTCCATGGATTATTCCTAGTTCAGGGAAAAGGAACAGCAACATGCAAACTCCTGACCAGCCTCCTGGAAGGTAGGCAATGACATACCTGAGGGCCACTAAGAATTGATGTGTTTTGGACTGCAGTGCACTTTTGAGGAGATGAGGCATCAATGGTTGTGGTTCTATTGAAGTCTATTGAGCTTAGTGTTCCTACAAAATATGACTCGAATATCTTAAAACAGTCTGCCATGACCAAAAGAGGGATAAAGACAAGGTATGGGGTCATGACAACATCAGACAGAATCATTACAGCTGATGAAAGGTGAGATGAGGTTACTTGGTAGTATCATTAGAGGGACTGTAAGTGGCAAGTAAGAGTTAGTCCCAGCAGGTACACATAGCCAGCAATGTTTAATGGAACCAGGTCAGGTGGCATTAAGGAGTTGTTAGGACGAGGTCAGGGCCTGAAGCAGATGCAATGATAATTTAGTGCCATTTATGAGGGGAGATGACAAGTAATTTAGACTCTTAGAGGAGTGTTTGATTACTGATCCTATTTTTCCAGTAACTAGATGTTGGACAATTCAGACATATATTCTGTGGATGTGAATGATACTCATTGGTGACCTGGCTTTGTTTTTATGGTAGACCTTACCAACAACTGTTTCCTACCTGGGATTCCATGGGTCTTGTATATATAAGAAGAGGGTCTTTGTATTGTTGTTAGTAGAAATGATTGGTCCACGATCTTACCATATTTATCTGGCAAGGCCAATATGGACAGAGCCATATTCACCTGGCCATTTTTAAAAATTATCTTTCATCTGGTCAAAGAGGAAGTAAACAAAGAGGTCATAATATTTAGATGGATATAGGAATGATAGCAGTTTTGACCATCTCCTAGCATCTGGCTATGGAGCATTTTCCTGACCCTATATGGAAAGACTGTTTCTTATCAGTGGGTTTTTCTTGAAACTTGACTCTCCATATGTAAGGACTACCCTGGATGGAAAAGAACAGCTGGGAGAGCATGAGAAACCCATGTATAATCCAGTAGGGTTGAGTACTGCTGCCAGAATGGAGTCTCATTTTTCTTGGGTTAGGGACAAGATGGGTAATTTCAATGTCATCTGGAGCTTAAGAGAGGAGGGTCCTGTTGGGGTCAATGTGTAGGAAGAAGAGTCATTTTGAGGTTGAAGGTAAAAAGTGAGAGGTGAGACAGGTGGAACCAATGAGAGAGTTTCTCCAGTTTAGCAGATATAGGAGTCACGAGAATTACCTTGAAAGGGACTTGTCATTTAGGAGAGAGAAATGGAAGTTGATTATTTGGAGAGGAGAGAAGAATGACCATTGTTGGTAAGGTTGGGTGGGGTCAAAAGAACTTATAATTTGTTTAGCTATAAACTTAGAACAAGTGGTGGGAGGGTTGAAATTAGGTGTCAGTGCAGGAGGATAGGAGCAGCTTGCACTGACACAGAAGGAGGGGAGGTATCTGGAAAGGTTGATACAGGAGCCTGTGGGGAAGTCTGGTGAGAAGAGGAATCTGAGAAGACTGAGGTTTTAGAAGAGGTTGTAGAGAAATGTCTGCTACAGAAAGGGGGCAGTTCATTAGCTGGATAGAGAATTGTAGTGTGATCAGGTAGAGGTTTCATAGCTAGAAGAAATTCAGTTGGTGGATAGAAAGATTAGAGAGAGGATTTAGTGAAGATAGGTAAAAATCTTGGGTGCAAGGGACCCCTTTCCATTTACTGGACCACTGGCAGTACATATGATGATCTCTTAAAATGGTTGAATTTAATGTGCCATTAAGTAGTCATTTGTAGCTGTTGTGTAATGTGTACTGAATCCATACCTTATTGCATAAGTGTACAAGCTTTGATAGCCACTATTAGCATTATAGACTTAAAATTTTTCAGGAGACACCACAGAGAGGAACCCAGAGGCATGTCCAAAGACATTAAGAAACCCATGTCTTGCTGTGGTTATTTTATTGAACTATTCATACCAGCATCCTAAGAAAAAATTCAGTAATGAATACAAATGAGAAGCCAGTTTATATGCACTGGGACATATAGAGGACACTAGACGCTAGTGATTCCTGGACTCACAGAAAAACACGGCACAGGTAAAATTAGGATTTTTTTTCTATGGACAGAGAGGTAGGAGTCACAAAAACTGTGTCTGAGAGAGGAGGGAGAGGGAGAGGGAGAGGGAGAGGGAGAGGGAGAGGGAGAGGGAGAGGGAGAGGGAGAGGGAGAGGGAGAGGGAGAGGGAGAGGGAGAGGGAGAGGGAGAGGGAGAGGGAGAGGGAGAGGGAGAGGGAGAGGGAGAGGGAGAGGGAGAGGGAGAGGGAGAGGGAGAGGGAGAGGGAGAGGGAGAGGGAGAGGGAGAGGGAGAGGGAGAGGGAGTTATCAAACAGTATAAGTGCAAAACTAGAGCATCAGCTCTGAGGCCTCTCATAGGGACCATGGAAAGTCCATCCCCTAAAGTGTAGAGGGTGACCAAACCTCTCTTGGAGAAGGTGCCTTGCCTACTGATCAGAACAAAAACCTTACCAATCTACTGATGCTTGTGTAAAAGTTTTAGCAATCTGGTTTCAAGAAAAGTGAGATTATGTGGCTGGTGGATGTGTCTGGATGAGGTTCAGTCTGTGGGGGCTTAACCCACATGGTAGCAGAGAGTCTCATGGCAGTGTGAGCACTGTAGCAGTGCTGGCTGTGGAGCAGCAGAACCAAAGACCAGCCTGGGTTCGTTGCTAGGGAGTCTTGGCACAAAATGTTAGTTGAAAACAGCTTGTACCTGGACAGATCATGTCAAACCAGCACATTTCTCATGAAATACATCCTTTTTTATTAAAAGATGTTAAGAAGCAAAGGAGAGAAAAGGGGAGATGGGTCGTGGCCTCTGTCTTTTATCCATGCTGTGATGTAGGTAACCAAGGTGATGACTCACACAAGTGATGCAGGTGAGGCATGTACAGGGAATATGCACTGGTTGCCATGGTAGCAGACACAGAAGGTTTCTTTTCACCTAAAAATGATGTCACCACCGGATTCAGAGTCTAGCTGTAAACAGCTTCTGATGCTAATTGTAGACATGTCTCCTAGTTGAGGGATGGGGACAACAACTTACCTTCAAAAGTTTTGATGCAAAAATTGGTCCTGTCTAAACAAAATGCAGGGACACAATTGTAGAATAATCTGAAAGAATGGCTGATCAGGGACCAGCAGGCACCAAATTCTGATACTATGATGCTATGTTGTTCTTGTAGAGAGAAGCCTAGCATGGCTATCTTTTAAGAACTTTTACCAGCAGCTGACTGAGTTGGATACAGATAATTACATCCAACCTTTGCACAGAGGTCAGGAGCCAATATGGAAGTGTTAAGGGAAGAAGTGAAGGAGCTGAAGTGAATGGCAACTGCATAGTAAGATAGACACTGTCAAGTAACCTGGACCCCTGCTAGCTCTCAGAGACTATGCTGCCAGTCAAAGAGTACACATAGTCTGATCTGAAACCTCCAGGACATATGTAGCAGAATACTGCTTAATCTGGCCTCATTGGAAATGGATACACCTAAAAGACTTGATGTCCCAGAAAAGGCAGATGTCTGTTTTCTACCCTATCCAAAAAAGTAATAATGAAGAAAGTAAGAACATCACTTTCAACAGAAATGAGTGCTAAGTGGGATAAACAGGTACTGACTTACAAGGGCTGACTTACAAGAACATATCCAGAAGTCTGTATTTTCATGATAAGGACTTCAGATTGTTCATTGTATTACTTAAACCTTGATTGCTCAAGTGTTCCCTTTCACTCACAAACTTCCAGTTAAAGCTGCTGCAAATGTTAACAATTAAATGTCTGCTGACATAAAAGATTCAGAGCAAGTGGAACAACTAGACTCTAAGAACTTCCCAGAAGGATATACATCCTGCAGTGTAGTGAAGTTATCCCTAAGTACCCTTGGTGATACACTGGATTTGTCAAATAATTATGTACATGGAACTGCCCATAACCTCACATAGTAATTTTAGTGAGTATGTGCATTACCTAATTATAGAAAATGCAATTCTAAGCATACCTAAGAACATAAGTGTGGTTGTAATACTATAACTTTCCCTTTTTCTTTATGGTTATTGTATGTTAAAGCTGGGTATAAATAAGATGGCAAGTCTAAAATTATGTGAAGTATTATGAGTTTGCTTTTATGCAAGACATTAATTCAGTATTTTTTGTTTTGTTTTCTCCCAGCCTGTCTTAGTTTTCCAAATAAGAAATGATTAGGAATTATTGAGTGTTAGTAGAATCAAATAAATAACCTAGAAGAGTCAACAGACAGACATATTAGATCCAGGTACCACCTCTCAGTCCCATAGGATCAGAAGAACAAGAAGACTTTAAGCAGTTGAGATTTGTTATCAGACTGCTCTGTAATGTGTTTCTGGGGTGGCTGTCTTCTTAAATTCTCGTTCTCATTAGTTAATATTTATGCATATTATTTAGTTTCACTTCTATCCTATTCCTCATACCATGTTTCCACCTTAGATACAATCTCTTTGTGTACCTCTAACCATATATATATATATATATATATATATGGAACTGCCCATAACCTCACATAGTAATATATACATGTATATATTGTTAGAACTTTTTGAATTTCTACTTCCCTGTGACTGCATTTTTAAACATGTGCTAATTGTTCCAAACTTGACCACTTGTAGTAATGTATAATACAAGTAAGAGAGATATTAATAGGCAAAATCATATTGAAAACTTTGTAGTCGTAAGTCAATAGCATTAGCCTAAATGCTGAAAAACCATGTATCTGAAAACTTGCATATGCCAGAAAGATTTTGCTGAAAGGACCCTGATATAGCTGTCTCATGTGAGGCTATGCCAGTGCCTGGCAAATACAGAAGTGGATGCTCACATTCATCTATTGGATGGAACACAGGGCCCTCTATGGAGGAGATAGAGAAAGTGCCCAAGGAGCTAAAGTGATCTGCAACCCTATAGGTGGAACAACAATATGAACTAACCAGTACCTCCAGAGCTCATGTCTCTAGCTGCATACGTAGCAGAAGATGGACTAGTCGGCCATCATTGGGAAGAGAGGCCCCTTGGTCTTGCAAACTTTATATGCCCCACTACAGGGGAATGCAAGGGCCAAAAATTGGGAATGGGTGGGTTAGGGAGCAGGGCGGGGAGAGGGTATAGGGAACTTTCAGGATAGCATTTGAAATGTAAATAAAGAAAATATCTAATAAAAATCATAATAGAAAAAAAAGTGGTTAAATGTAAAAAGACCATTTAGCTGTATCTTGGCTCGTTTGATACTCACTGCCAAGATACAGGTATGAAGCTCAAAGATTAAAAGACTTACACCATGCTCAAGCCTGGAGCAGATAGAAGTATGATGAGTATGTGCTAAAAATTGATGAGGGAGAAACAAACCTTTCTCATATTTTGGCTGATCATTCTAAATATTTCCCTGAGATTACTGCAAAAGAATGTCTAAACAAAGGACTATTCTGTCAGCTATAAAACTGACACCTTTGAAAGTTTAGTTTTGTGAAAGATTATCTTTTTATTTGGTTTTGTTAACTGTTTCCATGCTCAAGTAGAAAATCAAGCAGAGTCAAGAGACCCATACTTAAGCAACCAAACTTTCCCTTCAACTTTTTATATGAAAGTGTACCTTAAATTACCATGTCTTAAGAGAGATATAGCATATATATTGCAGAGATTAGCTCTATATATGTAACCATGGGAAAGCCATCATACTTAGTGAGAAAAGAATTTATGGTGCCTCCTTTCATATTCTAGTAAGTAGTCCATAACTTATACTTTGCTTAGAAGTCCAAGTACCTTCTTTTTTCAAGCAAATATTGATGGAATATTAAATTAGTTTATTGTTGGTACCAACAGAGGAGTATTCAGATACTATTTAGATTAAGGGGTAGAATAATAACACAGTTGGAGTAGTTGGTTGATTATGATAAAACTGAGTATATTTGAGAAGAGAATTGATGTTGTCTTTTAACTGGAAAATAAGACAGGCAATTGACACAATGTTGATTGTAGAAATGGAGTTTGGGTTGGAAATTTTTACATTGTACTTTGTGTCTTCTGTTCAGGTAGGATACTGACAGGGGAAAGTTGAGTATATAGTGTTGTAGTACATGTTAATATATGAGACTAAAAGGACAATGAATGTCTTTAGGGTATATAAAAAACCTACGGTATACTTTATTGATGGATGGGTGTTTCCCATATGCCCTGTAGTAACATATCAAAAGAGAATCATTGATAAGTTACAGAGGAAACAAAACTCTATATCAAAATGACTTTGTTGCCTGCCTGTCTTTCCTGTATGCCTAACTGTGTTTCCCTTTCTGGCTCAATAGGAGAGGATATACATAATTGTGCAGTAACCTGAGGTTCCATGGTAGGTTGGAACCCAGAGGGGACCTCTACCTTCTCAGACATGATGGTAAGGGAGGGCTCATGTAAAATGGGACTAGAAGGAAAGGGAAGAGCTGTGAGCTATAAAGTAAATATATTACTTTACTATATCTATTCATATATCTATATCATCTATATCTATATCTATATGTCTATCTATATCTATATCTATAATTACTTTATATATAAAGTGAGTAAATAAATTAATTATCAGAAAAAAAACCTAAATATTTCCCCCATCTACATGTAACTTGTGATTGGGTCATCCACTGCCCACAGAGTTAAATTGAAGTATTTTACCTGCATTGAGGATAAAAGTACTCACCCGTTAAACCCAGTGTTCTTTAAAGTAGTTCATAATCCATCGGCTCCCTCAAAAGAATATTGGGGTATTTCATCATCAGCTTGTTTTGAGAAGTACAGGAGTATGGGAAAACATTGATTCCATGTGCACTTGGTGGAAATATGTATTTTAATTATTTTTTTTTATTTTTGAGGTGATAATGTAATTAAAACTCTCTCCTTCCACTCCACCATTAATATCCTCAGTGAATGAGAATGGGCATCCATATCCAAGAAATATCTTCATTCATCAATATCATTGTATATAGAACAAATTTTTGTAAATATTATTTAGTGCATGGTTGAAAATAATATCAAAGAAAGATTGACATTTGAATCTCTTGTCTGGAGGCATAGACCAAATCCCTTGAGATATTTACCTTGTGGAAGAGCATGGAAGAATGCAGGCACTCCTATAGGTCTGCAAAGTCTTTTTATAATTAGAGACAAATGTAAAAGAGAGAATATGTATTTACTGCTGTTTTAAGCTCAAAAGATATATATTTGAAATTTGAGTTTATTCATTGTTAAAAGCTGCTATTTATGCCGTCATTATTTGCTTAATCTTTTGGGATGATTGCCAATCACACAACATTCAGAAGTGTATAGAATCACATATGTAAGAAGCATGATTACTGTTAAAAGCCAATGCTGTTTCCAAGGAATGGCACAATAACAAAATTAAGTCCTGTAATTTTTATATTATTTATAATGAATTAACTTGCCTGCATTTCAGAAGATGTCACTGAATCAGTTAATTTTTTTCTGTACAGAGTAAAATTTTGTGTTCAGCTTTGTAGAGGAAACAATACCTTTTATATATGGATTTAACTGTCATATGTTGTTTGAACTCTGATTGAAGATGCATCTAGAAATGAGATTTGATTTCCTCCTACTTTATTATCAAGCCTATTTGCTCCAAAATATTTAATGATATTCTGGTTTTCTCTGGAAAGCTACCACACCTGATTCTCCAGCAGGAAGCAAAGAGACACTATAACACTCATTGAGTAAAGGCATTGTGGCTCTTATTTCTATGAAATAAACAAAGCTAGTTAAAGAAA
This sequence comes from Mus caroli, assembly GCF_978045245.1. Lineage (NCBI taxonomy): Eukaryota > Metazoa > Chordata > Mammalia > Rodentia > Muridae > Mus > Mus caroli. The sequence goes on from NW_028227263.1 coordinate 85,460,908, forward strand.
AACTTTGAAAGCCACACGTTTTGTGTGTCTGTTATTTGCATTCACTCAAAAACAAAAGATCTGTTACATTGCCTATTGTTTTACATAAAGATTGCATTTTGTTTGTTTAATGTATTACTGAAAATCAAACAATTTAAAAATTTACTAATCTCCACTGTAGGGGATGCTTTCATGCAACCCTTTGATAGCTCCTTAGTTAATGAAGTTTTGAACTACAATCATAGTAAATGTATTACCTATATAGTTTTACCCTTTAATTCTGTCTGTTTCATTACTTCTTCAAGAAAAAAACTATGCCAGATCTCACAGCTCTTTAAGGAAACTGTGTGTGCATATTTAAATCATTGGAGGATAATTCTTTGCCTTGGTGGAGGTCATATTGCATTACTTATTGGGTGTTTTGTTTGTTTGTTTGTTGTGTTTTGTTTTTATTTTCTTCATTTACATTTCAAATGCTATCCCCTTTCCTAGTTTCCTCTCTGAAAGTCCCCTATACCCTCCCTCTGCCTTGCTCCCCAACCCATCTACTGCCACTTACTTATTGTTTTAGTTAGTGTCTCTATGATTACGTTGTTAATACTTGAGGTCTTTGTTGATCATGTAGAGATTAGAAAAACCACTCACCAAAGTAAAAGTATTTTATTTCTCAGAGTCATTGGCACTGGCACGGTGTAGGCAGCAAGCATGACAAGGTGACAGAATAATTGGGAGATAATAGAGGCTGACAAAAATGGTTATGAATTGCCTCTATCAGATTATCCTGAGGGAATTACTGGTGCATTTATTGTTTAATGGTTGATTTGGGGTCACAATTTCAATTTGGTTAGTGCTACACTTTTTTCACATGAATTTGAAGAAATAACAAGATTGTTTGGGATTACACTCTAACTAAAATATGCTGTTATGAAAATTTATTCATGGAAGGTTATGCTAAGAGAAAAAATTTAAATGCTATATTTCATATATTCCTATTTACTTATCATGAAGTAAATGTCCAATAATCTGAATAGCTAAAAATACTATATTGAGAAAATTGCTAGTGACAGGAACCTAGAAACAATGAGTGATGAGTCTGACATTTTTTCTTTATCATTGTTAAATTCATATAAAAATGAATGCCTACTAAACTTCAAATTGCAAGAATACATCATTCATTCACAACTGTTTTAAAATCTCATAATATTATAAAGTAAATCTCATAATTTACTCAGTGTATTATCACTTCACTCATGGAAAACAAATCAATTTTCTTTAATTAATGAAATATGATTTGACAAGAGTACTACTGAAGCTTCTTAGTCTTGCATTTAAAATGGGATATTTTATTCCACTAATGACACTGTTTTTACCATGAATAGAGATTGTATAATATCTACAAAGCAATGTGAATCTAATTATTTTAATAGACCCCAATACACACTTGCTTAAAATCTTTTCATTAAACCCTTAAAGAGACAACATCCATATCACAATTTGTACAAGGTCTGTTATAGCCTAAAAATATTTCTTAAAGAATTTTATTGAACAATTCATAGAATTTCTCTACCCACAATATATCACATCAGCACAAATGATGATGATATCCAGAAAATTGTGAAAAATAGGATATGAAAGCCATTCACAGAGTGACAACACCAACTCAACCAGATTACAGGGTCTGAGTAGGGTGAATTGAGCAGGTGATATGGAGTTGAATTGCACTGGATAGCAGCTTGAATTTTTAAGCCTCTGAAGATACTTTGTCTGCCTATGGGAGCTAGATTACAGTGGAGAAAGCATGGTTTTCTTGGGGTCACGAGGTTTATTTAAAATTTTTATAGCATTGGCTACATCACTAAACATCATTTCAAATAATTTCTAATACATAATGATACAAGGAGAATAAAATGAATTTTTAATGATTATATTGTAAGATTCAATAATCATATCTATTATGCAAACTTAGACAAAGTTTAGCTAAGCAGAGAAGGAGGTCTTAATATTCTTTCTATAAAACTTGTGTGGTTACAGGTACTTGACAGCTTCAAGTCTTTAAAAGATATTATTTTACATGTTATTATAACCAGAAAAGCAAAAAATTAACCAGATGAATCATAACCAATTTCTGTGGGGCATTGGGCTATGCACAGATAGGCTAGTCTCCAGTTGAGTTGAGGTCTGAATCCTAGATTGGTGATAATTCACCTACATGACAAGGTAGGCATTCCCTCATGCTCCTGGAACTCTGGATCCTTCCTAAGTTACAACCCCAACAGTCCCGACAAGAGAAGCATGGCTAGTAGTTCCATAGGCAGTGTCCTAAGCTTTTGACTTTCAGGCTTAACTCCTCCCCAGTACCTAACTACAGTAAAGACCATAAGAGGAGCTGCTTGGCCCAACCTCACTCTCTTACTCCTCTCTCACTCTCTCACTCCTTTGTTCTTTTAGTCTTACTCTCCTCTCTTCTCCTCTCTTCTCCTCTCTTCTCCTCTCTTCTCCTCTCTTCTCCTCTCTTCTCCTCTCTTCTCCTCTCCTCTCCTCTCCTCTCCTCTCCTCTCACTCTCTCCCTATTACTCTCTCTTTCTCTCTCTAGCCTTTCCTCTCTCAATCTCTTTCTACCTTCTCTATTTTCCCCTGCATCTCTACAATAAAGCTCTAAAACCATAGACAGTCTCTGCTCATCAAGGCTGCACTCACTCTTGCATGTGTGGGAACCTCTCTTCCCTCTTCCAACTCTTCCTCGAAATACAGGGTGCGGCCCCAGGACTGACAGTTTGGGCTGTCCCTTGTCCACTCCTCATCGAGTAGATCAGAGGCTTGGATGACCACACAAGGGGTGCTGAGTGGAAAGCATCTGGCAGCCCTCCCATGTCTTCCTGTCCAGAGCATAGGTGTAACTCTGGCAAGAAGTGGGTCCTCCCTCGTCCCTCTTTCGCCAGGCCCCCTTTTTACTTCCCACATATTTCATGCCTTTTTATTTCTTATTTCTTTTTCTGATTCTTGTATATGTCTCTCCAATAAGCACTTTATACTAATTCTTGAACTGTATGTGAGAAGAATGACAAGTACTAGTCCCTAAAATGTAAATTACTATCCTTATGGTATTAATATTATGAAGTAAAAGGCAACAGGTCTTATAATGAATAATTAAATGATATTTTGCTTCCTAAACACTTTTGCATATTGTTCTTTTAATAAACTTACTCAGGTATCAACAGTACAGAATAAAAAGGAAATGTTTCCAATATTATCTTAGGGTTTTCTACATGTGCAAAATCTTGAACACTCTCCACCCTCCAGGAGAATGATAAATACAACCTAATTTATGATTTTATTAATTAAGGTTTTTTAAATGTATTTTATTAGGTATTTTTTTCATTTACATTTCCAATGCTATCCCAAAAGTCCCCCATACCCTCCCCCCATGCCCCTACACACTCACTGCCACTTCTTGGCCCAGGCGTTCCTCTGTACTGAGGCATATAAAGTTTGCATGACCAATGGGACTCTCTTGCCACTGATGGCCAACTAGGCCATCTTCTGATAAATATGCAGCTAGAGACAAGAGCTCCGAGGGTTACTGGTTAGTTTATATTGTTGTTCCACCTATAGGGTTGCAGATCCCTTTAGTTCCTTGGGTACTTTCTCTAGCTCCTCCATTGGGGGCCCTGTGATCCATCCAATAGCTGACTGTAAGCATCCACTTCTTTGTTTCGTAGGCCCCGGCATAGTCTCACAAGAGACAGCTATATCAGGGTTCTTTCAGCAAAATCTTGCTAGTGTATGCAATGGTGTCAGCGTTTGGAGGCTGATTATGGGATGGATCCCTAGGTATGGCAGTCTCTAGATGGTCCATCCTTTTGTTTCAGCTACAAACTTTGTCTCTGTAACTCCTTCTATGGCTGTTTTGTTCCCAATTCTAAGAAGTGGCAAAGTGTTCACACTTTTGTCTTCATTCTTATTGAGTTTCATGTGTTTTGCAAATTGTATATTATATCTGGGGTATTCTAAGTTTCTGGGCTAATATCGACTTATGAGTGAGTATATACCATGTGAGTTCTTTTGTGATTGGGTTACCTAACTCACGATGATGCCATCCAGGTCCATCCATTTGCCTAGGAATTTGATAAATTCATTCTTTTTAAATAACTGAGTACTATTCCATTGTGTAAATGTACCACATGTTCAGTATCCATTCCTATGTTGAGGGGTATCTGGGTTATTTCTAGCTTCTGGCTATTATAACTAAGGCTGCTATGAACATAGTGGAGCATGTGTCCTTCTTACCAGTTGGAATATCTTCTGGATATATGCCCAGGAGAGGTATTGCAGTATCCTCTGGTAGTACTATGTCCAATTTTCTGAGGAACCGCTAGACTGATTTCCAGAATAGTTGTACAAGCTTGCAATCCCACTAACAATAGAGGAGGGTTCTTCTTTCTCCACATCCTCACCAGCATCTGCTGTCACCTGAATTTTTGATCTTAGCCATTCTGGCTGTTGTGAGGTAGAATCTAACCATTGCTTTGATTTGCATTTCCCTGATCATTAAGGATGCTGACTATTATTTTTTCAGATGCTTCTCAGCCAATTCGGTATTCCTCATGTGAGAATTCTTTGTTTAGATCTGATCCCCATATTTTAATGGAGTTATTTGTTTTTCTGGAGTAAACCTTCTTGGGTTCTTTATATATGTATTGAATATTAGTCCCCTATCTGATTTATGATAGGTAAAGATCTGCCACAGACTCTCTGGGCACCTTTGTCTGTGTGGAACGGGTCTCTAGTGTCCGGTGGACAAAGCATAGGATGGGTGACAAACAGATGCACACAGGAGAGGTTGTGTGTAGAATCTGAATGTAATTTTTGAATCGAGCATCAGACTTTTTATACAGAAGACAATAAAGAAGTTGGGTGACATAGCCGCAAGGTACAAATGAGGTAACTGGATGCTTAATGATTCTTACACAGAACAGAGGAATGAAAATGCGAAAATCGGAAGGAACTGGGCAATAAAATAACTGAGACAATTCAGCCCTATCTAAGGTCAGCTATTGTCTTAGAGGCCAGGTGTGAGAACTTTTCACTCCTAGGGCAAGGGCTTTCACACCCAAGTCATGATTCTAACTAGGGAGTTCTGTTCTAGCTAACCATCTCATGAATAATGCAATACTCTAAAACCACAGCCCTATCTGCTTCTTAAACCATTGTAAATTCCTGTAAATGGGAGTGACTTGGCTATTATTGATAGTGTGATACCAGAGGCTATTCTGAATGTCACTGTCTGGGTCAAGGATGTTCTAGGACTGTTGGAACACTGGTGAAAGGCTTTAGCTATGTCAGAATTCAATCTTGAAAGGCACTTATAATAGGATGATAATGAAAGAGAGCACGTGGATCATACACTAGACTAATGCGGGAATGGAAAATTAATGTATGGTTTAGAGGGAACGCCAGACTCCAGGAGTGAGTTTCTGTGAAACTCTTTTGGCTCGAGAGTAGTTTTTAAGCCTCTCGGCTTGTCAAAACTGACTCGACTGGAGTGCAGTGGCAAAGATCCTTTCCTAATCTGTTGGTGGCCATTTTGTCTTATTGACTGTCTTTTGCCTTACAGAAGCTTTGAAATTTTATGAAGTCCCATTTGTCAATTCTTAATATTACAGCACAAGCCATTGCAGTTCTACTCAGGAATTTTTCCCCTGTGCCCATATCTTCAATGCTTTTCCCCACTTTCTCCACTATGAGTTTCACTGTCTCTGGTTTTATGTGGAGTTTCTTGATCCACTTATATTTGACCTTAATAAAAAGAGATAGGAATGGTTCAATTCGCTTTCTTCTACAGGATAACAGCCAGTTGTGCCAGCATCTTTTGTTGAAAATGCTATCTTTTTTTCTACTCGATGGTTTTTGCTCCCTTGTCAAAGATCAAGTGACCATAGATGTGTGGGTACATTTCTGGGTCTTCAATTCTATTCCATTTGTCTACTTGTCTGTCTCTATACCAGTACCATGAAGTTTTATCACAATTCCTCTTTTGTACATCTTTGGGTCAGGCATGGTGATTCCACCAGAGGTTCTTTTATCCTTGAGATGAGTTTTTGCTATCCTAAGTTTTTTGTTTTTCCAGATGAGTTTCCAGATTGTCCTTTCTAATTCTTTGAAGAATTGAGTTGGAATTTTGATAGCGATTGCATTGAATTTGTAGATTGCTTTTGACAAGATAGCAATTTTTTATGATATTGATCCTGCAAATCCATGGGCATGGGAGTTCTTTTCATCTCCTGAGATCTTCTTTAGTTTCTTTCTTAAGAGACTTGAAGTTATTATCATACAGATCTTTTACTTCCTTAGAATATTGCTAAGGTATTTTATATTATTTGTGACTATTGAGAAGGGTGTTGTCACCCCAATTTCTTTCTCAGCCTGTTTATCCTTTGTATAGAGAAAGGCCATTGCCTTGTTTGAGTTAATTTTATATCCAGTTTCTTCATTGAAGCTGTTCATCAGGTTTAGGACTTCTCTGGTGGAATTTTTAGGGTCACTTATATATACTATCATATCATCTGCAGAAAGTGGTATTTTGACTTCATCTTTTCCAATTTGTATCCCCTTGATCTCCTTTTGTTGTAGAATTGCTCTGGCTAGGACTACAAGTACAATATTGAATAGGTAGGGAGAAAGTGGTCAGCCTTGTCTGGTTCCTGAATTTAGTGGGATTGCTTCCAGCTTCTCACCATTTTCTTTGATGTTGGCTACTGGTGTGCTTAGATTGCTTTTACCATGTTTAGGTATGGGCCTTGAATTCCTGATCTTTCCAAGACTTTTATCATGAATAGGTGTTGGATTTTGGTAAATGCTTTTTCAGCATCTAACGAGATGTTCATGTGGTTTTTTGTCATTGAGTTTGTTTATATAGTGGATTAAGTTGTTGGATTTCCATATATATTAAACCAACCCTGCATCCCTAGAATGAAACTTATTTGGTCAAGATGGATGATTGTTTTGATGTGTTCTTGGATTCAGTTAGAGAGAATTTTATTGAGAATTTTTGCATCGATAATCATAAGGAAAATTGGTCTGAAGTTCACTATGTTTGATGGATCTTTCTGTGGTTTAGGTATCAGAGTAATTGTGGCTTCATAGAATGAATTGGGAAGAGTACCTTCTGATTTTATTCTGTGGAATATTTTGTGAAGAACTGGAATTAGATCTTCTTTGAAGGTCTGATAGAACTCTCTACTAAACCCATCTGGTCATTGGGCATTTTTTAGTTGTGAGGATATTAATGACTGCTTCTATTTCTTTATGGTATATAGGACTGTTTAGATCATTAACCTGATCCTGATTTAAGTTTGGTACCTGCTATATGTATAGAAATTTGTCCATTTTATCCAGGTTTTCCAGTTTTGTTGAGTATAGCCTTTTTGTAGAAGGATCTGATGGTGCTTTGCATTTCTTCAGGATCTGTTGTTCTGTCTCCCTTTTCAATTCTGATTTTTTTAATTAAGATGCTGTCCCTCTGCACTCTAGTGAGTCTGGCTAAGGATTTATCTATCCTGTTGATTTTCTCAAAGAACCAGTTCCTCCTTTGTTTAATTCTTTGAATAGCTCTTGTTTCCCCTTGGTTTACTTCAACCTAAGTTTGATTATTTTCTGCCTTCTACTCCTCTTGAGTTAATTTGCTTCTTTTTGTTCTAGAGCTTTTAGATGTGTTGTCGAGCTGCTAGGGTGTGCTCTCTCCAGTTTCTTTTTCCACTTAGAAATGCTTTCATTGTGTCCCTTATGTTTGGGTATGTTGTGGCTTCATTTTCATTAAATTCTAAAAGGTCCTTAATTTCTTTCTTTATTCCTTCCTTGACCAAGGTATCATTGAGAAGAGTGTTGTTCAGTTTCCACGTGACTGTTGGCTTTCTGTTAATTATGTTTTTATTGAAGATCAGCCTTAGTCCATGGTGATCTGATAGGATGCATGGGACAATTTCAATATTTCTGTATCTGTTGAGGCCTGTTTTGTGACCAATTATATGTTCAATTTTGGAGAAGGTACCATGAGGTGCTGAGAAGAATGTATATCCTTTTGTTTTAGGAAAAAAATCTTCTGTAGATATCTGTTAAGTCCCTTTGATTCATAACTTCTGTTAGTTTCAACGTGTCCCCGTTTGTTTTCTGTTTCCACGATCTGTCCATTGTTGAAAGTGGTGTGTTGAAGTCTCCCACTATTATTGTGTGGTGCAATGTGTGCTTTGAGCTTTATTAAAGTTTCTTTAATGAACGGGGCTGCCCTTGTGTTTGGAGCATAGATATTCAGAATTGAGAGTTCCTCTTGGAAGATTTTACCTTTGATGTGTATTTAGTGCCCCTCTTTGTCTTTTTTTGATAACTTTGAGTTGGAAGTCGATTTTATTAGATATTAGAATGGCTACTCCAGCTTGTTTCTTCAGACCACTTGCTTGGAAAATTGTTTTCCAGCCTTTCATTCTGAGGTAGTGTCTGTCAATTTTCCTGAGATGGGTTTCCTGTAAGCAGCAAAATCTTGGGCCCTGTATCTATAGCCAGTCTGTTAGTCTATGGTTTTTATTGGGGAATTGAGTCCATTGATATTAAGAGATATTAAGGAAAAGTAATTGCTTCTTCCTATTCCTTTTGTTGTTAGAGTTGGCATTCTGTTCTTGTGACTGTCTTCTTTTAGGTTTGTTGAAGGATTACTTCTTTCTTGTTTTACAGGACGTGGTCTCTGTCCTTGTATTTTTTTTCTCTATTATTATCCTTTGAAGGGCTAGAATCCTGGAAAAATAATTTGTGAAATTTGTTTTGCTATTGAATACTTTGCTTTCTCTATCTATGTAATTGAAAGTTTGGCTGGATATAGTAGCCTGGACAGGCATTTGTGTTCTCTTAGTATCTATATAACATGTGTCTATGATCTTCTGGCTTTCATAGTCTCTGGTGAAAATCTGGTGTAATTCTCATAGGCCTGCCTGTATATGTTACTTGACCTTTTTCCCTTGCTGCTTTTAATATTCTATCTTTATTTAGTGCAGTTGTTGTTCTGATTTTTATGTGTCAGGAGGAATTTATTTTCTGGTCCAGTCTATTTGGAGTCTTGTAGGCTTATTGTATGTTCAGGGGCATCTCTTTCTTTAGGTTTGGGAAGTTTACTTCTATAATTTTGTTGAGGATATTTGCTTGCCCTTTAAGTTGGAAATTTTCATTCTCATCTACTCCTATTATCCGTAGGTTTGTTCTTCTCATTGTGTCCTGGATTTCCTGGATGTTTTGAGTTAGGATGTTTTTGCATTTTTGCATTGTCTTTGATTGTTGTCCAGATGTTCTCTAAGGAACCTTCTGCACCTGAGAGTCTCTCTTCCATTTCTTGTATTCTGTTGCTGATGCTCACTTCTATGGTTCCAGATTTCTGTCCTAGGGTTTCTATCTCCAGCTTTGCCTCACTTTGGGTTTTCTTTATTGTATGTACTTCTCTTTTTAGGTCTAGTATGGTTTTGTTTATTTCCATCACCTGTTTGGTTGTGTTTTCCTGTTTTTCTTTAAGGACTTGTAACTCTTTAGCAGTGTTCTCCAGTATTTCTTTAAGTGAGTTATTAAAGTCCTTCTTGATGTCCTGTACCATCATCATGAGATATGCTTTTCGGTTATCTATCTTTTCTGTTGTGTTGGGGTATTCAGGATTGGCTGAGGTAGGATTGCTGGGTTCTGATGATGGTGAGTGGTCTTGGTTTCTCTTAGTAAGATTCTTATGTTTGCCTTTTGCCATTTGGTAATCTATGGAGTTTAATGTTATAGTTGTCTCTGGTTAGAACTTGTTCCTCTCGTGATTTTGTTAGCCTCTATCTGCAGGACTGGGAGACTAGTTCTCTCCTGAGTTTCAGTGGTTAGAGTACTCTCTGCAGGCAATCTCTCCTCTTGCAGGGAAGTTGTACATATATCTGGTGTTCAGACGTGCCTCCTGGCAGTAGATGGAGGCCCAAAACAGGGCCTGTCACAGAAGCTATTAGTTTCTGTAATCCACACTCTCACCTGCGCAGACTAGACTCAGCAGGATCCAGAACCAAGATGGCTCCCCCAGATACTCCAGCAAAGCCCTCTCATGCGGGGTGAACACTTCTCCTCTGGCAGGGAAGGTGCCCAGATATCTGGGGTCTGAAACGGTGTTTGCCCCAAAAGCTGTGTGGCTTCCACCTGTCCCAGATGCTGTTAGCTTCTGTAGTCAACACTCTCACCTGCTCAGACTAGTCTAGGCAGGATCCACAAACAAGATAGCTCCCACAGATGCTCTGGCAAAGTACTCCTGAGTGGGGCAGATACCTCTTGTCTGGCAGGAAATGTTCCCAGATATCTGGAGCCTGAAACAGGGTCTGAAGCCTCAGAAGCTCTGTGGCTTCTTTCTGTCCCAGAAGCTGTTAGCTTCTGTAGTCCACACTCTCAACTGTGGAGACTAGTCTTGGCAAGATCCAGAAACCAAGATGGCTCCCCCAGATGCTCTGGCAAAGACCTCCTTTTTTTTCTTTTTTCTTTTTCTTTTCTTTTCTTTTTTTTAATAATAGCAATTTCTCCTGTTCTATTTCTCTTTCCTCATCATACCAGAACACCAATGCTTTCAATATTGATGAAGTCAAAAGGCAATTCAGTCAATGGATCCTCCAAAAGAGGAGAATTTGAAGAGTGTTTAGTACACACACACACACACACACACACACACACACACACATATATATATATATATATATATATATGTATATATTAGATATAAATGTTAATATTTACTTCCATTTTCTATTGTGAATAAAAGTAGTATTTTATATATGTATATGTGTGTGTGTGTCTGTGTGTGTGTGTGATTTAGACTAATATAGTATCTTTCTAAAATATATACACAATGAGCTGAAGAGATTGCTCAGCAGATAAGAGCATGTGTGGTTTTTCAAGAGTTCTTGTGTTCTGTTCGTGTAGTGTGTATATCTCCAGCACCAGGTACATGATGCAGCCTTAAGGCTTCCCTGGACATAACACATAAACAAAGTACACAGACCTATATTTTGCATAAGAACTCATACACATTCAATAAAATTGAAAAAGTATTTTAAAAGTAATTAATATAAGTACCAAGACATTTCATGTATTTCTTGCTAGTTGTTTTTATTGCTATACATGATCTGAAGAGTTCTCAATTAAAAAAAAAAAGATAGATCATTGAAAAGTGCAGCATGTATTAGAGAAAACTAACATAGATAATGCTGCAATGATTAAATCACTGTAATGTATACTTACATATATTAGTCCTTCATATTTTATGCAAGTATTAGATTATGAATGGGTCCCATAGGCTTTAGGGGTATTGGATGCTTTAAGTTTTGTTAGCGAGTTATGTGTATAAAGTCGTGAGCTTTCTTCCATGTTGTTTTGATGTTTGAGATCCTCCTGCCTTTTTGTCACACATTCTTATTCATGGTTCTCTAAGCAAAATTTCTCACCTTCATGGAAATTATGGGACTTTTTTTATTTTCTGCCTGTTAATGCACATCGTAACTGTGCCAAACAAACTTTTCCTTATGTATTTCTCAGAAAAGACACAGAAGAAATATATGCCCAGACAAATTTCAAGAATCACTTTGTAAAGTTTATTTCAAATTTCTTTAATTCTTGTTTCTGCTTCCATCTGTGCCCCAGAGCTGACCCTGTGCCAAAATTCTTCTCACCCCAATCTCTCCCAGACATAGCTTTTCCCAGAGAAGTGCTGAAACTCCAAAGCTCAAAGATGAGACAACTACTTCCTCAATTCCTGGCCCAAAGTGGGACATGTTCAGAGCCCACAGGACCAAGGAATCTTGGAGCAACAAGTGATAAGAACATTTTGGGTTCTATCTGTGCCCCTGGGCTGACCCTAAGGCACAGGTCTCCTCAACCCAAACCCAGGTGGTGATAGCTTGTCTTCCAGGGGATTGAAACACCTAAGAGCACAGGAGTGCTGACATACTTAGTTTTGTTGTCTCACAGGAAGGACAAGCTAAAGTCAGAGACATCAAGACCAGCTAACACCAAAGATAACCAGATGGCAAGAGGCAAGCACAAGAACATAAGCAACAGAAACCAAGGATGCTTAGCATCATCAGAACGCAGTTCTCTAACCACACCAAGTCCTGGATACACCAACACACTTGAAAAGTGAGATTCTCATTTAAAATCACATCTCATGGTGATGATGGTGGGCTTTAAGAGTGACATAAATAACTCAATTAAAGAAACACAGGGGAAAACAGGTAAACAGGTAGAAGCATGCAAAGAGGAAACACAAAAATTCCTTAAAGAATTACAGGAAAGCACAACCAAACAGGTGAAGGAACTAAACAAAACTATCCAGGATCTAAAAATGGAAGTAGAAACAATAAAGAACTCACAAAAGGAGACAATCTGGGAGATATAAAATCTAGGAAAGAGATCAGAAGTCATAGACACAAGCACCACCAGCAGAATACAGGACATAGAATATTGATGATCAGGGACAGAAGATACCATAGAAAACATTGACACAACAGCCAAAGAAAATAAAAATTCAAAAAGCTTCTAACCCAAAACATCTAGGAAATCCAGCACACCATGAGAAGTCCAAAGCTAAGTATTGTAGGTATAGAAAAGAATGAAGATCTCCAACCTAAAGAACCAGAAAATATCTTCAACAACATTATAAAAGAAAACTTCCCTAACCTAAAGAGATGTCTAGGAACATACAAGAAGCCAACAGAACTGCAAATAGAATGGACCAGAAAAGAAATTCATCAGGTCACATAACAGTCAAAATACCAAATGCACAAAACACAGAAATATTAAAAGTACTAAGGGAAAAATGGTCAAGTACCATATAAAGGCAGACTATGAGAATTATAACAGACTTCTCAGAAACTATAAAAGCCAGAAGATCTTGGGCAGATGTCATACAGACCTTATGAGAACACAAATGCCAATATAGGCTACGAAAGCCAGCAAAAATCTCAAGTTGCATAGATGGAGAAACCAAGACAGTCCATGACCAAAAAAAAATACACATTATCTTTCCAGAAATCCAGCCATACAAAGGATAATATATAGAAGACTACAATACAAGGAGGGAAACTACACCTTAAAAAAGCAAGAAAGAAATCTTCCTTCAACAAACCAAAAAGAAGATTGCCACATAAACATAATTCCACCTCTAACAACAAAAATAATAAGAAGCAACAACCACTTTTCTTTAATATCTCTAAATATCAATGGACTCAATTCCCTAGTAAGAGGACATACACTAACATAGTGGGTACTTCAAGAAGACCCAATATTTTGCTGCATTAAGAAAATGCACCTCAGTGACAAAAACAAACATTACCACAAAGTAATAGGATATAAAAAATTCCAAGCAAATGGTCCCAAGAAATAAACTGTAGTAGCCATTCTAATATCTAATAAAATCAACTTTCAACCAAAAATTATCAAAAAAGATAAGGAAGGACACTTCATATCCATGAAAGGAAAATTCTGCTAAGATGAACTCCCAATTCTGAACATCAAAATCCACATTCATAAAAGAAACTTTACTAAAACTCAAAACACACATTGCCCCTTATAAGTAATAGGGAAGACTTCTACACCCCACTCTCAGCAATGGACAGCCCAGGGAAATAGAAAGTAAGCAGAGACACAATGAAACTAACAGATGATATGAACCACATGGATTTAACAGATATCTTTAGAACATTTTTATCCTAAAACAAAATAATATTTTTCTTCTCAGACCTTATCATGCCTTCTCTATAATTGGTCATATAATTGGTCACAAAACAGGCCCCAACATATATGAGAAGGTTGAAATAATCCCATGTATATAAGGCTGGTCTTCAATAACAACAAAAATAACAGAAAGCCCAAATACAAATGCAAGCTGAACCATGTTCTGCTCAATGATAACTTGGTCAGGGAAGAAATAAAGAAAATAAGAACTTTTTTAGATTTCAATGAAAATGAAGGCACTGTATACCCCCAAATTATGGGACACAAGTAACAGTGCTCAGAGGAAATCTCATAGATCTGAGTGCCTCCATAAATAAATTGTAGCGAGCACAAACTGACAGTTTAACAACACTTCGGAAAGCTCTAAAACAAACAAACAAACAAAAACAAACAAACAAACAAACAAAAAAAAAACAAGCAAATGCACTCAAGAGAAATAGACAGAAGGAAATAATCAATCTCATGGCTGAAATTAATAAAGTAAAACAAAAAAGAACTACACAAAAATCAACAAAACCAGAAGCTGGTTCTTTGAGAAAAGCATCAAGATAGATAAACCACTAGCCAGATTAACCAGAGGGCAGAGAGACAGATTGGGTAAAAGATTCTTACCAACATTACATCCAATAGAGGGCTGACATCCAAAATATACAAGGAACTCAAGAACTTAAATTCCAGATATACAAATAACTGGATTAGAAACGGTGTAGAGAGCTAAAAAGAGAATTCTCAACTGAGGAATCTTGCATAGCTGAGAAGCACTTGGAGAATAGTTCTACATCCTTAATCATCTGGGAAGTGCAATTCAAAGTGACACGGAGATTCAACCTCATACCAGTCAGAATGGCTAAGTTCAAAAACTCAGGTGACAGCAGATGCTTCCAAGTATGTATAGAAGGAATCCTTATCAGTAGGATTGCAATCTGGCACAACCATCCTGGATACCAGTTTGCCACTTTCTTAGAAATTTGGACATAGTACTACCTGAGGACCCAGCAATACAACTCCTGGGCATACACCCAAAACATGCTCCAACATATAACAAGGACACATGCTCCACTATGTTCATAGCAGCCTTATTCATAATAGCCAGAAACTAGAAACAAACCATATGCCCCTCCACATAGGAATATATAAAGAAAATGTGCTACATTTTCACAATGGAATACTACTCAGCTATTGAAAATAATGATGTTTTGAAATTCACAGGAAAATGGATAGAATTAGACAACATCATTCTTCAGGAGGTAACCCAGTCACAAAAGAATCAACATTTTATTTACTCACTGGTAAGTGGATACTAGGCAAAAATCTTGCAATACCCATGATGTAACTCAGAGACCATATAAAGATAAAGAAGAAGGAACACCAAAGTGTGGGCACTTCATTCCTATTTTGAATGGAGTACTTGAGGAGGGAGGTACTTGGGAGGGTTAGAAGTAGGGGAGGAAAAAAGTTGAGGCAGGATCATGTTTAAGTTGAGATAGGGGAGATATACAGAGGGTCAGGAAATTGAATAAAGTAGTATAGTAGTTGGGGATATTCGGTGAACCCACCATAAAGTCCCAGACGCCAAGAAAGTAAGAGGCTCCTGGGATCCAACAGGTATAATGTTAAATGAAATCCTCAGCAAAGGGGAGAAGAAAACTGTAGAGACAATATCAAGAGTTAGTCATAACCCCTGGTTGAGGGATGGGGCCACCCACCTATCTCAAAAAAATTGAACCCAGAATTGCTCTTGTCTAAAGGAAATACAGGAACATAGACTGGATCAGAAACTGAAGGAAAGGCCATCCAGACATGGCCCCACCTGAGGATCCAACCAATATAGCCATCAAATTCGGACACTATTGCTGATGCCAAGAGTTGCTTGCTATCAGGAGCCTGATATAGCTGCCTTCTGAGAGTCTTTGTCAGAGCCTGTCAAATACAGATGTGGATTCTTACAGCCAACCATCGGACTGAGCATGGGGACTCCAACAGTGGAGATAGGGGAAGGACTGTAGGATCTGAAGAGGTTTGCAACCCCATAGGAAAATATCAGTAGCAATCAGACCCCCTACATCTTCCAATGGGCTAAAGCACCAACTAGGGAGTACACATGTAGGGACCCAGAGAATGACCTTATCTGGCCATGGTCTTGAGAATTCTAGATGCTCCCATGTAGGTGAAGGCTAGGGTGGTGAGGCAGGAGTGGGTATTGTGTGTGGGATCATTCTCATAGAAGCAAAAGGGAGAGGTGATGGGATGGGATTTTGAGAAGAGAAATCTGGAAGGGTGATGAGAATTGAAGGTCTGAATGAGATGAGGGAGTTTGCAACCTATAGGAAGAACAACAATATTAACCAAACAAACACCTCCACCCCTGAGCTCCCAGGACACCAATCAAAGAGTACACATGGAGGAACACATGGCTCCAGCCACATATGTAGCAGAGGATAGCCTTGTGGGGGATCAAGGAGAGGGGAGGCTCTTGGTTCTGAGAAGGGTCAATGCCCCAGTGTAGGGGAATGCCAGGTCACAGAGTTGGGAGAGGGTGGGTGGTTGGGGGAGCACCTTCACAGAAACAGGAAGAGAAAGAGGGTAAAATGGGTATTTCCAGAGGGGAAATGGGAAACCAGATAAAATTTGAAATGTAAATACATAAAATATCCAATAAAAAGAAATGTAAATATATAAAATACCCAATAAATTCTTTATTGATCATTAGAGCTCTCTGTGTTGCACAGCAAATTCTCGATTGTTTATGTTCATATGATACCTCTGTTTCATGTTGCAGTGAGTTGGGAGCAGAAAAAAAACCACCAAGACTGGCAGATGGTTATTTTAATATATTTATATTTTTGTTAATATTTAGAATGGCTTTGTATAGAAATTCCATTGAACATTTATTTTGAGCCAAGGCATTGTACCATTGACAAACTCATTTTCTGTTTTATTTTTATATTTTATTAGATATTTACTTTATTTACATATCAAATGTTGTACCCTTTCCTGGTTTACCCTCTGAAACACCCCTATTCTCTCCCCCTACCCCTGCTCACCAACCCACCCATACCTGTTTCCTGGCAGTCATTTCCCTTCACTGGGGCATAGGGCCTACACAGGGCCAAGGACATCTCCTCTCACTGATGACCAACTAGGCCATCCTCTGCTACATATGCAGCTGGAGCCATGAGTCCCACCATGTATACTCTTTGGTTGGTGATTTAGTCACTGGGAGCTCTGGGGGTACTCGTTAGTTCATATTGTTTCTCCTATGGGGATGCTAACCCCTTCGGCTACTTGGGTCATTTCTCTAGCTCCTTCATTGGGGAACTCAGTGCAATGGTAGGCTGTGAGGATCCACCTCTGTATTTGTCAGTTACTGGCGAAGCCTCTCCAGAGATAGCTATAAGAGGCTTCTCTCAGTAAGCACTTGTTAGATCAACAAAAGTTTCTGGGTTTGGTAACTGTAAATGGGAAGGAACCCCAGGTGAGGCAGTCACTGGATCATCATTCCTTGAGTTTCTGCTCAACACTTTATCTCTGTAACTACTTCCATGGGTATTTAGTTCCTCTTCTAAGAAGGATCAAAGTATCCATACTTTGGTACTCCTTCTTGAGTTTCATTTGGTTTGCAATTTGTATCTTGAAAATTATGATCTTCTGGGCTAATATCCACTGATCAGTTGGTGCATATCATGTGTGTTCTTTTGTGGTAGGGTTACCTCACTCAGGATGATATTTTCTAGTTTCATCCATTTGCCTAGGAATTTCATGAATTCATTGTTTTTTAATAGCTGCATCGAACTTTATTGATTAAATGTACTACATTTTCTGTATCTATTCTTCTGTTGAGGAACATCTTGGTTCTTTCCAGCTCCTGGGCATTATAAATACGGTTGCTATGAACATAGTAGAGCATGTGTACTTATTACATGTTGGAGCATCTTCTGCATATAGGCCCAGAAGTGATATTACTGGATCTTCAGGTACTAATATGTTCAATTTTCTGAGGAACTGCTAGACTGATTTCCACAGTGGTTGTATTAGGTTACAACCCCACCAGAAATGGAGGAGTGTTCCCCTTTCTCCACCACCTCACCTGCATCTGCTTTAACCTTAGTTTTTGATCTTAGCCATTCTGACTGGTGTGAGGTGTGATCTCTGTGTTGTTTCAATTTGCATTTTCCTGATGACTAAGGATGTTGAACATTTCTTTAGGTTGTTTCTCAGTCATTTGGATTTCTCAGTTGAGAATTCTTTGTTTAGCTCTATACCCCATTTTTAATAGTGTTATTTGGTTCTTTGGAGTCTAACTTCTTGAGATCTTTGTATATATTGGATGATAGCCCTCTAAGGATGATACCTCTAAGGTTGGTAAAGATCTTTTCCGAGTCTGTTGGTTGTCTTTTTGTACAATTGACAGTGTCCTTTGCTTTACAGAAAATTTGCAGTTTCATGAGGTACTAGTTGTGGATTATTGATCTTAGAGCACAGGCTATTGGTGTCCTGTTTAGGAAAATTTCCCCACAGCCCATGTGCTCAGGGATTTTCCCTACTTTCTCTTCTATCGGTTTCAGTGTATTTGGTTTTATGTGGGGGTCCTTGATCCACTTGGACTTGAGCTTTGTACAAGGAGATAAGAATGTATCAATGTGCATTCTCATACATGCTATCTGCCAGTTGAACATGCACTATTTGTTGAAAATGCTGTCTTTTTTCCACTGGATGGTTTTAGCTCCTCTGTCAAAGATCAAGTGACCACATGTGGGTTCATTTCTGAGTCTTCAATTCTATTCCATTAATCTACCTGCCTGTCACTGTACCTATACAATTCAGTTCTTACCATAATTGCTCTGTATTACAGCTTGAGGTCAGGGATGGTGATTCTACCAGAAGTCTGTTTGTTTGTTTGCTTGTTTATTTATTTATTTTGCTTACATTTTTATTAGATTTTTAATTTTACATTTCAAATGCTATCTACTTTCCTAGTTTCCCCTTTGAAATTCTCCTATGCCCTCCCTCCTATCCCTGCTCCCCAACCCACCTACTCCTGTTCCTGGCCCTGGCATTCCCCTATACTGGGGCATAGAACCTTCACAGGACCTAGAGGCTCTCCTCCCATTGATGACCCATTAGTCCATCCTCTGCTACATATGCAGCTAGAGCCATCATTCCCACCATGTGCTTTCTTTGATTGGTGGTTTTGTCCTAAGGAGCTCTGGGGTACTGGTTAGTTCATATTGATGTTCCTCCTATGGGGCTGCAACCCCCTTCAGCTCCTTGTGTCCTTTCTCTTGCTCTTTCATTGGGGAAGACTTAATTCCAATACTCCTCAAAATATTCCACAAAATAGAAACAGAAGGTACTCTACCCAATTCATTCTATGAAGCCACAATTACTGTAATAACTAAATCACCCAAAGATCTTTTATTTTTGAGAACAGTTTTCTCTATGCTAGTTTTTTTGTTATTCCAAATGAATTTGCAAATTGCTCTTTCTAACTGAAGAGTTGAGTTGGACTTTTGAAGGGGATTGCCTTCAATCTCTTGATTGCTTTCTGCAGGATAGCTATTTTTACTACATTAATCCTGCCAGCCCATGAGCATGGGAGATCTTTTCATGTTCTGAGATCTTACTCAATTTCTTTCTTCAGACACTTGAAGTTCTTAACATACACATCTTTCACTTGCTTAGATAGAGTCATATCAAGGTATTTTGTATTAGTTGTGACTGTTGTGAAGGGTGTTGTTTCCCTAATTTCTTTCTCAGCTTGTTTATCCTTTTGTAGATGAAGGCCACTTATTTGCTTGAATTGATTTTATATTCAGGCAATTTGTTAAAGTTGTTTATCAGGTTGAGGAGTTCTCTGGTGGCTTTTTAAGGGTCACTTAACTCTACTATCATATTATCTGCAAATAGTGATAGTTTGACATTTTCCTTTCCATTTTGAATTCCTCTGAACTCTTCTTGTTGTCTAAAATCTCTCTTAGGACTTCAGGTACTATATTGAATAGGTAGGGAGAGAGAGGGTAGCCTTATCTAGTCTCTGATTCTAGTTAAATTGCTTCTAGTTTCTCTCCATTTAGCAGTGTGTTCGCTACTAGTTTGCTATATATTGCTTTTATTATGTTTAGATATGGGACTTGAATTCCTGATCCTTCTAAGACTTTTATCATGAAGGGGTGTTGAATTCTGTCAAATGCTTTCTTAGCATCTAATGAGATGATCATATGGTTTTTCTTTGAGTTTGTCTATATAGTGGATTACATAGATGAATTTCTGTATCCTTTTTCCTTCTTTTTTATTAGATATTTTCTTTCTTTGCATTTCAAATACTATCCTGAAAGTTCCCTATACCCTCTTCATGTCCTGCTACCCTACACACCCACTCCCACTTCTTGGCCCTGGCATTCCCCTGTACTGGGGCTTATAAAGTTTTCAAGACCAAGGGGCCTCTCTTCCCAAGGATGGCCGACTAGGCCATCTTCTGCTACATATGCAGCTAGAGACATGAGATGTCCCTCAACCGAGGAATGGATACAGAAAATGTAGTACATTTTACACAATGGAGTACTACTCAGCTATTAAAAAAAATTTATGAAATTCTTGAGCAAATGGATGTATCTGGATGATACCATCCTGAGTGAGGTAACCCAATCACAAAAGAGGTCACTTGATATGCACTCACTGATAAATAGATATTAGCCCAGAAACTTAGAGTACCAAAGATACAATTTGCAAAACACAAGAAAATCTAAAAGAAGGAAGACCAACACATGGATACTTCATTCCTCCTTAGAATAGGGAACAAACTACCCATGGAAGGAGTTACAGAGACAAAGTTTGGAGCTGCGAGGAAGGACTGGACCATCCAGAGACTGCCCCACTTGGGGATCCATCCCATAGTCAGCCACCAAACCCAGACACTATTGCATATGCTAGCATGATTTGCTGAAAGCACTGTGATATAGCTGCCTCTTGTGAGGCTATGTCAGTGCCTGGCAAATAGAGAAGTGGATGCTCACAGTCATCTATTGGATGTAACACAAGGCCCCCAATGGAGGAGCTTGAGAAAGTACCCAAAGAGCTGAAGGGGTCTGCAACCCTATATGTAGAACAACAATATGAACTTACCAGTACCCCAAGAGCTCATCTCTCTAGCTGCATATGTAGCAGAAGATTGCCTAGTCGGCCATCAGTGGAAAGAGAAGCCTATTGGTCTTACAAACTTTATATGCCCCAGGACAGGGGAACGCCAGGGCCAAGAAGTGGGAGTGGGTGGGTTGAGGAGCAGAGTGGGGGGACAGTATTGGGAACCTTTGGGATAGCATTTGAAATGTAAATAAAGAAAATATCTAATTAAAAAATACATATGTCAGAATCCAGAAAACTACATTTGCATTTTCATTAGGTTTTGGTGGTGAATTAATTGGTGCAGTTAAAATGAGCATTCATAGCCCTAGAATATGACCAGCATTCACTTCCTGCATTAATCCATATAGTGTCTAATTAATATTTCTGAGTCCCAAAGCAGAGTTAGCAGTACTACTGGGGACACAGCCAAACATTCCTGAAGATCAGATGCATCAAATTCTGTTGAAATTGAAGGTAAAGTGGCATATATGAACAATATAAATGAGATTATAAAAGATAATTTTAAAATGACAGAAACAGGATTATAATTTATAACTTATCAATACATTTTGAAGGTCTATTTTGTATTTTCAAATTTTTTCTTGTCCTCTAAAGCTTTATATCTCTTTATTCCTTAATTTGTATTCAACCAATCCCACCTCTTATCCTTGCTTCTCAGTCGATATTTTATCTATTCAAAAATTACATGCTCATATATAGTATGCTTATTCTGATTTTAAATTTATTTTAGTAGAATTCTAGTGTGCATCTAGAACAAATATGAACTTAATTCAAAACAATTAATAAATTAATCAGAAATAGGCAAACAAAAACATAAAAATTCAAAATCCATGCAAAATAATTATCTCTAATTTATGTTGGTCAATTAGTTCTGGACATAGAGGCTGCCTAGGATTCTATTGATATTATACAGCATGTTTGATTATATTCTTTCCTCTCCCTGAATTGGTATAAGATTATCCCATCTGCCTAACTACCCAACTGTAGTGATATATATAGGAAAGACTTTGTGTTCAGTTTAGGGTGAAATATTTCAGGAAAGCCTTTGCTATTCTTTGGGTTAATCTGTGGAGGCTGAGATATGGTTTTGAGACTGTTTGAACCTTGAAGAAATGTTGTATCCTTAGAAAGTCTGTATTTAGTATTATATTAGTTTATGGCTCACCAATCATAGTTCTAACACACTCTTAGAAAACATGGAGTCTTATTTTTGATTATGGCTTGTGGCCAATATTTGTGTGAGCATTATGCTCTCATGAGAATCATGGGCCAGATAACATTAGTACTTTGAACCTTTCCCAGCTTCAATTAATTTGTCTAATAATTGAATAAAAGTAACTGGAAAAACTACTCAGATTCAGTGTCTTCCAAGAATGCAGAATTTGTCTACTCCTTTAGAACTGGGATGCTTAGCATCATGGTGAGCTTCTCTGTCTATTGCCATAACTCTGACCAACATCAATTTATACAGTTCATATTTTTTTCTCAGTACAAACCACAACAACACCAAAAAACAAAACAAAACAAAACAATACAAACAAAATGTACAGAAAAGTAACATTATATTTGGCCAAGCAGGGTATATTTAGAAGTATATGAGACAGAGATCAGTAAAGGATTTGAAAGAGAATTGTGAGTGTGTGTTGGAAGATATGGAGAGAGGAATAGAAAGAAAAATATTCTAATTATATCTTCAAATAAAAATAAATCTTGCTGTGTGCTGCAGACCCTCTGGGTCCCTTGTCTGGGTGGAATGGGTCTCTGGTCACAGGTGGGCATGGAGTTTGTGGGAATTGACAGACAGACTCAGACTCGAAAGAGTGTGCTGGATCTGAATGTAATTTGTCAAATTGAGCATCAAACGTTTTATACAGAAGAAAATAGGGAAGTTGGGTGACACATCTCCAGGTACAAAGAGGTTACTGGATTCTTACATAAAACAGAGGAATGCAAAAAGAAATGGCAGGAACCAACTGGGATAAAATTCAATGTTAACATGGATCAAAAACAGCTCCACCTAAGGTCCACTTATCTTAGAAGCCAGGGGCAAGGGCTTCGTGCCCTTGCCATAGTTCCTACTCTAGTCTATTGTATAGTCCACCTTCCCCCTAGGCCATTGTAAATAGTTATGTATGGGTGTAACTCAGCTACCTATAGTTCTAAGTATCTACTCTGGTTCCTCTTTAGGTCACAAACTTCCTTCTTCCTAGATAATGGTAGATTTCTGTGTAGGGCAGTGACTTAGCTATCCAGGCCCAAGGTTGGATCAAGGACTGCCTAGAATCTAATTTAGCTATATGTCAAAATATCAATCCTTAGGAGCACTTGTAATAAAGCAATATTAGGGGAAAGCACACAGGTCCGTTTACCAACTAAAGCAAGGGCAGTGGAGCATTTTTTATACAGGATGCCAAGGTTCCAGGAGATTAAGTTTCCATAAACATTTCGCCTCTGAACAGGGCCCAGGTTTTTGGGGCCTGTCATGCTTGTCACTACTGGAATGGAGGTAGGAGCTGTGTATCTCAGGCTGAAGTTGAACTTGCTCT
The DNA here is from genome assembly GCF_978045245.1 of Mus caroli. Lineage (NCBI taxonomy): Eukaryota > Metazoa > Chordata > Mammalia > Rodentia > Muridae > Mus > Mus caroli. The sequence continues at coordinate 85,484,352 of NW_028227263.1, forward strand.
GTAATACAAAATTGCCACCCATTTATGATATGCCTCCATAATGATTCTGAATCCTGGAAACACAGGTATATACTAGCATTCATGCCATAATAATATCAAAATATTAAATATGTACTGATATACATGAAGCTATGGTTTGAGATGTACTTCAGTGGATGGAGAGTTCTTGCCTAGAATGTATGGAACACTGGAATTCATACTCAGCAGCACAGAAAACCAATGTGATATACACCTGGGTTTCATTCTCAGCAGCACATAAATCCACTGTTGTGATATACACCTGTCATCTTAGAACATGAGAGGTATTAGAGGCAGGTCAAAATTTGTAGGTCATTCCAAATGAATTTGCCAGTTGTTCTCCCAAATTCTATGAAGAATTGAGTTGGAATTTTGATGGGAATTTCGTTGAATCTGTAAATTGGTTTTGGCAAGATGGTCACTATATTAATTTTGCAAACATATGAGCATGAGAGATCTTTCCATCTTCTGAAATTTTCTTCAATTACTTTCTTCAGAGACTTGTAAATCTTATACAGATCTTTCACTTGCTTCGTTAGTGTCATACCAAGGTATTATATATAATTTGTGAGTATTGTGAAGGGTGTCATTTCAATAATTTCTTTCTCTGCCTGTTTTTCCTTTGAGTATAGGAAGGCTACTGATTTGTTTGAGTTAATTTTATATCTAGCCACTTTGCTCAAGATGTTTATCAGGTTTAGAAGTTATCAGCTGGAATTTTTAGCATCGCTTATATGTACTATCATATCACCAGCAAATAGTGACATTTTGACTTCTTTCTTTCCAATTTGTATCCCTTTGATTTCTCTTTGTTTTCTAATTTCTCTGGCTAGGACTTCAATTACTATATTGAATAGGTAGGGAGAGAATGGGCAGCTTTTTCTAGTCCCTGATCTTAGTGAGAATGCTTCATTTTTCTCTCAATTTAGTTTTGTTACCTACGGGTTGGATGTATATTGCTTTTACTAAGTTTAGGTATGGGCCTTGAATTCCTGTTATTTCCAAGGCTTTTACTATGAAGGAGTGTTGAACTTTCTCAAATGATTTTCTGCATCTAATGAGATGCTCTTGAGATTTGTTTCTTTGAGTTTGTTTATATAGTGGACTACATTGATGGATTTCCATACACTGAACCATCTCTGCATCCCTGGGAAGAAGCAGAGTTGATCATGATAGACTATTGTTTTGTTGTGTTGTTGGGTTTGGTTTGTGAATATTTTATTGATTATTTTTACATTGATATAAGGGAAATTAGTCAGAAGATCTATTTTATTTTTCTTATGGGTCTTTGGTTTTGGTATCAGAGTAACAGCAGCTACAAAGAATGAATTAGAGAGTATTACTTCTGATTCTATTTTGTGGAATAGTTTGAACAGTATTGGAATTAAGTCTTCCTTGAAGGTATGATAAAATTCTGTACTAAAAACAGGTGGGCCTGGGCTTTTTTAGTTAGAAGACTTTTAATGACTGCTTCTACTTCTTTAGGGATTATGGGACTATTTAAATGTTTTATCTGATCCTGACTTAACTTTGAACCTGTTATCTACCTAGGAAATTATCCATTTCATCCAGAATTTCCAGGTTTTTTTTAATTATGTATTTTCCTCATTTACATTTCCACTGCTATCCCAAAAGCCCCCCATACCATTCCCCCAACTCCCCTACCCACCCACTCCCACTCCCTGTACTGGGGCATATAAAGTTTGCAAGTCCAGTGGGCCTCTCTTTCCAGTGATGGCCAACTAGGACATCTTTAGATACATATGCAGGCTTTTGCAGTGGGGTATGACGATTTTTTTGAAATTTCTGTTTCTGTTGTTATGGCTACCTTTTAATTTCTGATTTTGTTAATTTGGATACTGTCTCTGTGCCATCTGGTTCATCTGGCTAAGGGTTTATCTATCATATTGAATTTCTCAGAGAACTAGCTCCTAAATTTGTTGATTCTTTATATAAATATTTTTCTACTTGGTTGATTTTAGCCCTGTCCTTGATTATTTTCTGTTGTCTATTCATCTTGGGTATATTTGCCTTTTTTCCCTAGATCTTTCATATGTGATGTCAAGCTGCTAGTATATGCCCTCTCCAGCTTCTTTTTGGAGGCACTAGGAGTTATGAATTTTACTCATAGCAGTGCTTTCATTGTGTCTGATAATTTTGGGTACATTGTGCCTTCGTTTTCATTAAATTCTATAAATAACTCTGGATAGTGAAAACTATTCTCATCTGTACAAAAATTTCTGGGGCAATCATGATCCCTGACTTCAATTTTTTTCCACAGAGCAATAGTGGTAAAATCTGTATGGTATTGGTACAGAGACAGGAAGGTAGATCATACAAATCTATAGTTACTTGATCTTTGACAAAGGGGCTAAAATGATCCAGTGGAAAAATACAGCATTTTCAACAAATTGTGCTGATTTAACTGGCAGTCAGCATGTAGAAAAATGCAAATCAATCAGTTCTTATTTCCTTCTTCAAAGCTCAAGTTCAAGTGTATCAAGTACCTCCACATAAAACCTGATACATTGAATCCAATAGAATAGAAAGTGGTGAAGAGCCTAAAACACATGAGCACAGGGGAAATTTTCTTCAACAGAATATCTATGGTCTATGCTTCAAGATTTAAAATTGAAAAGTGGGACCTCATAAAATCCCCAAGCTTCTGTAAGGCAAAAGACATAGTCAGTAGGACAAAATTGCAACCAACAGACTCATAAAAATCATTAATAGCTCTACATCTGACAGTGCGCAAACATTCAATATATACAAAGAACTCAAGAATTTAGACTTCAGAGAACCAAATATTCCTACAAAAAATGGAGTACAATGAGACTCTGTTTTGAAAATAAAGGTTTTTTCCCCTTTTCCTTAAGCTATAACAAATGTGATATTCATAAAATGGTCACATTTTTGAGTGGGCAGTTGCAATATTATATGCCATAATTTTATATTTTATGGATATTTTCTTTATATACATTTCAAATGTTATCCCCTTTACTAGTACCCATGAACTCCCCTATCACATTCCCCTCTTCCTGCTTCTCTGAGGATGTTACTCCACCCAAACAATCACTATTGCCTTGGTGCCTTGGCATTTACCTACACTTGTGCCATCACAGGAACAAGGGTGTCTCCCCTTGGAGTATAAATTGTATGATGCTGTGAAAAACATGAAACTTTACATGAAAACAAAAGTGGGGAACAGAGCTAAACAAAGAATTCTCACCTGAGGAATATCAAATGGCCAAGAAATACGTAAATAAATGGTCAACATACTTTTTCTTCCAGGAAATGCAAATCAAAACTACCCTGAGAATCCACATCATACCAGTAAGAATGGCTAAGATAAAAAACTCAGGTGAGACAAGCCCCTTCCAGTTGGAGCCAGCACAGGGTCAGCTGGGCAGAGTAGGCAGACACCCCCAAGGTCCCTAGAGGGCTCTCCATGCGATCTTAGGACATCCGGTGAGTAGAACACAACTTCTATTCCATTCCAATCACAGGGGACCTGCGAAAGCATTAGGGAAGCAGAAAACCCGGCCTGACCAGGGTCACAAGTCCCTTCTGGTCAGAACCAGCACCAGGTCTCCTTGGGTGCAGAGTCAGCAGACACCCTCAAGCTCCCTAGAGGACAGCTTCTGAGGCAGACCCAAGCTCCAGACGTCAGGAATCTTCCCTGCCAGAGGAGAGGTGTATGCCCCACAGAAGGGCTTTGCCAGAGCACCTGGGGGAGACATCTTGGTTTCCAAATCCCTCTGAGACTAGTCTGGGAAGGTGTTAGCAGAAGCTAACAGTTACTGGGACAGGCAGAAGCCACATAGCTTCTGAGGCAGAGCCCTTGTCGGGATCCAGACAACCAGGTACCTTCCTGCCAGAGGAGAGGTGTCCACCCTGCGTTGGAGGGCTTTGCCTGAGCACCTGGGGGAGCCAGCTTGGTTCCCGGATCCATATGAGAATAGTCTGAACAGGTGAGAGCATGGAATACACAGGCTAACAGTCTCTGGGACAGGGCTTATTTCAGGCTTTGATCTTCTGCCAGGAGACAGGACTGAATGCCAGATATTTGTGTACCTTACCTGCAAGAGGAGAGCTTGACAGCAGAGAGTGCTCTGACCACTGAAACTCAGGAGAGAGCTAGTCTCCCAGGTCTGCTGATAGAGGAAAACAGAATCACCTGAGAAAAAAGCTCTAACCAGAGACAACTATAACAACTAACTCCAGAGATTACAAGATGGCAAAAGGCAAATGTAAAAATCTTACTAACAGAAACAAAGACCACTCACCATCATCAGAATGCAGCACTCCCACCCCACTCAGTCCTGGGCAACACAACACACCCGAAAAACTAGACCTGGATTGAAAAGCATATCTCATGATGATGGTAGAGGACATCAAGAAAGACTTTAATAACTCACTTAAAGAAATACAGGAGAACACTGCTAAAGGGTTACAAGTCCTTAAAGAAAAACAGTAAAACACAACAAAACAGGGAGAACTCCTTAAAGAAAAACAGGAATCACATCCACTCAGGTAATGGAAATGAACAAAACCCTACTAGACCTAAAAAGGAAAGTAGACACAATAAGGAAAACCCAAAGTGAGGCAACACTTGAGATAGAAACTCTAGGAAAGAAATCTGGAACCATAATGCAAGAATCAGCAACAGAATACAAGAGATAGAAGAGAGAATCTCAGGTGCAGAAGATTCCATAGAGAACATCCACACAACAATGTAATAAAATGCAAAATGCAAAAAGATCCTAACTCAAAACATCCAGGAAATCCAGGACATAATGAGAAGACCAAACCTACAGATAATAGGAGTAGATAAGAATGAAGATTTTCAATTTAAAGGGCCAGCAAATATCTTCAACCAAATTATAGAAGAAAACTTCCAAAAACAATTATAAAAGAGAAACTTCTCTTCCTCTTTCTAAAGAAAGGGATGCCCATGAACATTCAAGAAGCCTTCAGAACTCCAAATAGACTGGACCAGAAAAGGATTTCCTTGAGAATTCCCTACCTGACCAGGGTCACAAGTCCCTTCTGGTTGCCATCAGAACTAGGGCACCTTGGGCATGGAGTCTGTGGACACCCCCAAGGTCCCCAGAGGACTCTCCACGGGACCTTAGGAACTCTGCTGAGTGGAAGGAGGCAAGATCAAACGCCAGATATCTGGGCACATTCCCTGTAAGAGGAGATCTAGCCTGCAGAGAGTAAGTACTCTGACCACTGAAAACCAGGAGAAAGCTAATCTCCCAGGTCTGCTGATAGAGGCTAATATAATCACTGGAGGAACAAGCTTTAACCAGAGACAACTATAACAACTAACTCCAGAGATTACCAGATGGCGAAAGGCAAATGGAAGAATCTTACTAACAGAAACCAAGGCCATACTCCTTCATTAGAACGCAGCACTCCCACTTCACACAGTCCTGGGTACCCCAAGACACCTGAAAACCTAGACCCAGATTTAAAAGCATATCTACATGATGATGGTAGAGGACATCAAGAAGGACTTTAATAACTAACTTAAAGAAATACAGGAGAACACAGCTACAGTGATAAAAGTCCTTAAAGAAAAACAAGAAAACACAACCAAACAGGTAGAACTCCTTAAAGAAAAACAGGAAAGAACACCAAAACAGGCAAACAGGTAATGGAAATGAACAAAACCATACTAGACCTACCAAGGGAAGTAGACACAATAAATAAAACCCAAAGTGAGGCAACACTGGAGATAGAAACCCTAGGAAAGAAATCGGGAATCATAGATTTGAGAATCAGCAACAGAATACAAGAGATGGAAGAGAGAATCTCAGGTGCAGAAGATTCCATAGAGAATATTGGCACGATAATCAAACAAAATGCAAAATGCAAAAAGATGCTAACTCAAAAAATCCAGGAAATCCAGGACATAATGAGAAGACCAAACCTACGGATAATGGGAGTAGATCAGAATGAAGATTTTATACTTAAAAGACCAGCAAATATCTTTAACCAAATTATAGAAGAAAACTTCCCAAACAAAATTATAAAAGAGAAACTTCTCTTTCTAAAGAAAGAGATGCCCATGAACATGCAAGAAGCCTTCAGAACTCCAAATAGACTGGACCAGAAACAAAATTACTTGAGGAAACCCGGCTTGACCAGGGTCACAAGTCCCTTCCGGTTGGCGCCAGCACTGGGGCACCTTGGGTGTGGAGTATGTGGACATTCCCAAGGTCCCCAGAAGACTCTCCACGGGATCTTCAGACCTTTGTTGAGTGGAACACAACTTCTGCTCCAATCCAATTGCATGCAACCTGAGACAGCATTAATTAGGGAAGCAGAAAACCCAGCCTGACCAGGGTCACAAGTCCCTTTTGGTCAGTGCCAGCACTGTGGCACCTTTGGGCATGGAGTATTCAGAAATCCCCAAGGTCCCCAGAGGACTCTACATGGAACCTTAGAACCTTTTGGTGAGTGGAACACAATTTCTGCGAGGAGACATGTTCGAATGCCAGATATCTGGGCACCTTCTCTGCAAGAGGAGTTCTAGTTTGCAGAGAGTACTCTGACCACTGAAACTCAGAAGAGAGATAGTCTCCCAGGTCTGTGGATAGAGAATAACATAATCACCTGAGGAACAAGCTCTAACCAGAGACAAATATAACAACTAACTCCAGAGATTACCAGATGCAAAAGGCAAATGGAAGAATCTTACTAAAAGAAACGAAGACCACTCACCATCATCAAAATGCAGTACTCCCACCTCACCCAGTCCTGGGAACCCCAACACACCAGAAAAAGTAGACCAGGATTTAAAAGCATATCTCATGATGATGGTAGAGGACATCAAGGAGGACTTTACTAACTCACTTAAAGAAATATAGGAGGACACTGCTAAAGAGTTACAAGTACTTAAAGAAAAACAGGAAAACACAACCGAACAGATAGAAATCCTTAAAGAAAAACAGGAAAGCACATCCAAACAGGTATTGGAAATGAACAAAATCATACTAGACCTAAAAAGGGAAGTAGACACAATAAAGAAAATCCAAAGTGAGGCAACACTCGAGATACAACCCTAGGAAAGGAATATGAAACCATAATTCGAGAATTAGCAACAGAATACAAGAGATTGAAGACAGAATCTCAGGTGCAGAAGATTCCATAGAGAATATCTGCACAACAATCAAACAAATTGCAAAACGCAAAAGATCCTAACTGAAAACATCCAGGAAATCCAGGACACAACGAGAAGACCAAACCTATGGATAATAGGAGTAGATGAGAATGAAGATTTTCAATTTAAAAGGCCTGCAAATATCTTTAACCACTGTACTGGCTATTTTTGTGTCAACTTGACACAGCTGGAGTTATCACAGAGAAAGGAGCTTCAGTTGAGGAAATGCCTCCATGAGATCCAGCTGTAAGGCATTTTCTCAATTAGTGATCAAGGGGGAAAGGCCCCTTGTGGGTGGGAACATCCCTGGGCTGGTAGTCTTGGGTTCTATAAGAGAGTAGGCTGAGCAAGCCAGAGGAGGTAAGCCAGTAAAGAACATCCTTCCATGGCCTCTGCATCAGCTCATGCTCCCTGACCTGTTTGAGTTCCAGTCCTGACTTCCTTTGGTGATGAATAGCAGCATGGAAGTGTAAGCTGAATAAACCCTTTCCTCCCCAACTTGCTTCTTGGTCATGATGTTTGTGCAGGAATAGAAACCCTGACTAAGACAACCACATTATAGAAGAAAACTCCCCAAACAAATTATAAAAGAGAATCTTCTCTTTCTCTTTCTAAAGAAAGAAATGCCCACGAACATGCAAGAATCCTTTAGAACTCAAAATAGACCGGACCAGAAAAGAAATTCCTTGAGGAAATCCGGCCTAACCAGGGTTAAAAGTCCTGTCCAGTTGACTCCAGCACAGGGGCACCTTGGGTATGGAGTCGGTAGACACTCCCAAGGTCCCCAGAAGAGTCTCCACAGAATTGTATGACCTCTGGTGAGTGGAACACAACTTCTACTCCAATCTAATTGCATGCAACCTGAGACAGCATTAATTAGGGCAACAGAAAATCTGGTCTGACCAGGGTCACAAGTCCCTTTTGGTCAGTGCCAGCAGTGGGGCACCTTTTGGCACGGAGTATTCAGACATCCCCAAGTTCCCCAGAGGACTCTCCATGGATCCTTAGAACCTTTGGTGAGTGGAACACAACTTCTGCCAGGAGACAAGTTCGAATGCCAGATATCTGGGCACCTTCTCTGCAAGAAGAGATCTGGCCTGCAGAGAGTACACTGACCACTGAAACTCAGAAGAGAGATAGTCTCCCAGGTCTGTGGATAGAGAATAACATAATCACCTGAGGAACAAGCTCTAACCAGAGACAAATATAACAACTAACTCCAGAGATTACCAGATGCAAAAGGCAAATGGAAGAATCTTACTAAAAGAAACGAAGACCACTCACCATCATCAGAATGCAGAACTCTCACCTCACCCAGTCCTGGGCACCCCAACACACCCGAAAAAGTAGACCAGGATTTAAAAGCATATCTCATGATGACGGTAGAGGACATCAAGAAGGACTTTACTAACTCACTTAAAGAAATATAGGAGGACACTGCTAAAGAGTTACAAGTACTTAAAGAAAAACAGGAAAACACAACCGAACAGATAGAAATCCTTAAAGAAAAACAGGAAAGCACATCCAAACAGGTAACGGAAATGAACAAAATCATACTAGACCTGAAAAGGGAAGTAGACACAATGAAGAAAACCCCAAGTGAGGCAACACTCGAGATACAACCCTAGGAAAGAAATCTGGAACCATAATGGGAGAATCAGCAACAGAATACAAGAGATGGAAGAAAGAATCTCAGGTGCAGAAGATTCTATACAGAATAAAAGCACAACAATCAAACAAATTGCAAAATGTAGAAAGATCCTAAATCAAAACATCCAAGAAATCTAGGACAAAATGAGAAGACCAAACCTATGGATAATAGGAGTAGATGAGAATGAAGATTTTCAACTTAAAAGGCCACCAAATATCTTTAACCAAATTATAGAAGAAAACTTCCCAAACAAAATTATAAAAGAGAAACTTCTCTTTCTAAAGAAAGAGATGCCCATGAACATGCAAGAAGCCTTCAGAACTCCAAATAGTCTGGACCAGAAATGAAATTACTTGAGGAAATCCGGCCTGACCAGGGTCACAAGTCCCTTCCGGTTGGCGCCAGCACTGGGGCACCTTGGGTGTGGAGTATGTGGACACTCCCAAGGTCCCCAGAAGACTCTTCATGGGATCTTCAGACCTTTGTTGAGTGGAACACAACTTCTGCTCCAATCCAATTGCATGCAACCCGAGACAGCATTAATTAGGGAAGCAGAAAACCCAGCCTGATCAGGGTTACAAGTCCCTTCTGGTCTGTTCCAAAACTGGAGCACCTTTGGGCACAGAATCTTCGGACATTCCCAAGGTCCCTAGAGGCCTCTCCACAGGACCTTAGGACCTCTGGTGAGTGGAACACAACTTCTGCCAGGAGGCAAGTTCGAAGTCCATATATCTGGTCCCTTCCCTGCAAGAGGAGATCTTGCCTGCAGAGAGTACTCTGACCACTGAAACTCAGGAGAGAGTTAGTCTCCCAGGTCTGCTGATAGAGACTAACGTAATCACAGGAGGAACAAGCTCTAACCAGAGACAACTATAACAACTAACTCCAGTGATTACCAGATGGGAAAAGGCAAATGGAAGAAGCTTACTAACCGTAAGCATGACCACTCACCATCATCAAATGCTACACTCCCACCCTACCCAGTCCTGGGCACTTCAACACACCCGAAAAACTAGACCCGGATTTAAAAGCATATCTCATGATGATGGTAGAGGACATCAAGAAAGACTTTAATAACTCACTTAAAGAAATACAGGAGAACACTGCTAAAGGGTTACAAGTCCTTAAAGAAAAACAGTAAAACACAACAAAACAGGGAGAACTCCTTAAAGAAAAACAGGAATCACATCCACACAGGTAATGGAAATGAACAAAACCATACTAGACCTAAAAAGGAAAGTAGACACAATAAGGAAAACCCAAATGAGGCAATACTTGAGATAGAAACCCTAGGAAAGAAATCTGGAACCATAATGCGAGAATCAGCAACAGAATACAGGAGATTGAAGAGAGAATCTCAGGTGCAGAAGATTCCATATAGAATATCGGCACAACAATCAGACAAAATGCAAAATGCAAAAAGATCCTAACTCAAAACATCCAGGAAATCCAGGACAAAATGAGAAGACCAAACCTACGGATAATAGGAGTAGATGAGAATGAATTTTCAATTTAAAGGGTCAGCAAATATCTTTAACCAAATTATAGAAGAAAACTTCCCAAACAAAATTAAAAAAGAGAAACTTCTCTTTCTCTTTCTAAAGAAAGAGATGCCCATGAACATGCAAGAAACCTTCAGAACTCCAAATAGACTGGACCAAAAAAGGAATTACTTGAGAATACCCTACCTGACCAGGGTCACAAGACCCTTCTGGTCGCCGCCAGAACTGGGGCACCTTGGGCATGGAGTCTGAGTACACCCCCATGGTCCCCAGAGGACTCCCCATGGGTCCTTAGGACCTCTGGTGAGTGGAACACAACTGCTGCCAGGAGACAAGTTCAAATGCCCGATATCTGGGCACCTTCTCTGCAAGAGGAGATCTAGCCTGCAGAGAGTATTCTGACCACTGAAACTCAGGAGAGAGCTAGTCTCCCATGTCTGTGGATAGAGGCTAACATAATCACCTGAGGAACAATCTCTAACCAGAGACAACTATAACAACTAACTCCAGAGATTACCAGATGGCGAAAGGCAAATGGAAGAATATTACTAACAGAAAGCAAGACCACTCACCATCATCAGAACAGAGCACTCCCACCCCACCCAGTCCTGGGCACCCCAACACACCCGAAAAACTAGTCCCAGATTTAAAAGCATATCTCATGTTGATGGTAGAGGACATCAAGAAGGACTTTAATAACTCACTTAAAGAAACCCAGGAGAACACTGTTAAGAGTTAGAAGTCCTTAAATGAAAACAGGAAAACACAACCAAACAGGTAGAACTCCTTAAAGAAAAACAGCAATCACATCCACACAGGTAATGCAAATGAACAAAACCATAATAGACCTACAAAGGGAAGTAGACACAATAAAGAAAACCCAAAGTGAGGCAATGCTGGAGATAGAAACCCTAGGAAATAAATCTGGATCCATAGATGTGAGAATCAGCAACAGAATACAAGACATGGAAGAGAAAATCTCAGGTGCAGAAGATTCCATAGAGAACATTGGCACAACAATCAAACAAAATGCAAAATGCAAAAAGATCCTAACTCAAAGCATCCAGGAAATCCAGGACACAAAGAGAAGACCAATATTATGGATAATAGGTGTAGATGAGAACAAAGATTTTCAACTCAATGTTCCAGTAAATATCTTCAAACAAATTATAGAAGAAAACTTCCCAAACCTAAAGAAGTAGATGCCCATGAACATACAAGAAGCCTACAGAACTCCAAATAGACTGGACCAGAAAAGAAATTCCTTCCAACACATAAGCAGAACAACAAATGCACTAAATAAAGATAGAATATTAAAAACTGTATGGGAAAAATATCAAGTAACATATAAAGACAGGCCTATCAGAATTACACCAGACTTTTCACCAGAGACTATGAAAGCCAGAAGATCCTGGACAGATGTTATACAGACGCTAAGAGAACACAAATGCCAGCCCAGGCTATCCCGCCAAACTCTCAATTATCATAGATGGAGAAACGAAATTATTCCACTAAAGAAAGAAATTTACACATTATCTTTCCAGAAATCCAGCCCTTCAATGAATAATAACAGAAAAAGCCAATACAAGGACAGAAAACCCACCCTAGAAAATCCAAGAAAGTAATCCTTCAACAAACCAAAAAGAAGAAAGCCACATGAACAGAATGCCAAATCTAACATCAAAAAGATTAGGAAGGAATAATTATGTTTCCTTAACATCTCTTAATATCAATATACTCAATTCCCCAACAAAAAGACATAGACTAACAAACTGGCTACACAAAAGGGACCCAACATTTTGCTGCTTACAGAAACCTATCTCAGGGAAACAGACAGACACTACCTCAGAGTGAAAGGCTGTAAAACAATTTTCCAAGCAAATGATCTGAAGAAACAAGCTGGAGTATCCATTCTAATATCGAATAAAATCGACTTCCAACTGTAAGTTATCAAAAAAGTCAAGGAGGGACACTTCATACACATCAAGGTAAAATTCTCCAAGAGAAACTTGCAATTCTGAATATCTATGTTCCAAATGCAAGGGCAGCCACATTCATTAAAGAAACTTTAGTAAAGCTTAAAGCACACATTGCACCTCACACAATAATAGTGGGCGTCTTCAACACACCACTTTCATCAATGGACAGATCATGGAAACAGAAACTAAACAGGGACACAGTGAAACTAACAGAAGTTATGAAACAAATGGACTTAACAGATATCTACAAAACATTTTATCCTAAAACAAAAGGATATACCTTCTTCTCAGCACCTCATGGTACCTTCTCCAAAATTGACTATATAATTGGTAACAAAACAGGCCTCAACAGATACAAAACTATTGAAATTTTCCCATGCATCCTACCAGATCACCATGGACTAAGGCTGATCTTCAATAACAACGTAAATAATGGAAAGCCAATATCCACGTGGAAACTGAACAATACTCTTCTCAATGATACCTTGGTCTATGAAGGAATAAAGAAAGAAATTAAAGATATTTTAGAGTTTAATGAAAATGAAGCCCCAACATACCCAAACTTGAAGTCCTAGCCAGAGTCCTATATAACAAAAGGAGATCAAGGGGATACAAATTGGAAAGGAAGAAGTCAAAATATCACTTTTTGCAGATGATATTATAGTATACATAAGTGACCGTATAATTCCACCAGAGAACTCCTAAACCAGAGAAACAGCTTCGGTGAAGTAGCTGGACATAAAATTAACTAAAAAAAGTCAATAGCCCTTCAATACACAAAGAATAAACAGGCTGAGAAAGAAATTAGGGAAACAACACCCTTTTCAATAGTCACAAATAATAAAAAATACCTTGGTGAGATTCTAACTAAGTAAGTGAAAGATCTGTATGATACAACTTAAAGTCTCCAAAGAAAGAAATTAAAGAAGATCTCAGAAGATGGAAAGATCTCCCATGCTCATGGATTGGCAGTATCAATATAGTAAAAATCGATATCTTGCCAGAAGCAATATACAGATTCAATGCAATCCCCATCTAAATTCCAACTCAATTCTTCAACAAATTAGAAAGAGCAATCTGCAAATTCGTCTGGAATAATAAAAAATCCTAGGATAGCAAAAACCCTTCTCAAGGATAAAAGAACCACTTATGGAATCACCATGCCTGACCTAAAGCTGTACTACAGAGTAATTGTGAAAACAACAACAAAACAAAACAAAACAAAGCAAAACAAAACAAACAAAGAAACAAAAAAACAAAACAACTGCATCATACTGTTAGGGTGACAGACAAGTAGACCAATGAAATAGAATTGAGACCCAGAAATGAAACCAAACACCTATGGTCACTTGATCTTTGACAAGGGACCTAAAACCATCCAGTATAAAAAAAGACTGCATTTTCAACAAATGGTGCTGCACAACTGGTGGTAATAATGTAGAAGAATGCAAATTGATCCATTCCTATCTCCTTGTACTAAGGTCAAATCTAAGAGGATCAAGGAACTCCACATAAAACCAGAGACACTGAAACTTTTAGAGGAGAAAGTGGGGAAAAGCCTCGAAGATATGGGCACGGGGGAAAATTCCTGAATAGAACAGCAAAGGCATGTGCTGTAAGATCGAGAATTGACAAATGGGACCTCATAAAACTGCAAAGCTTCTGTAAGGCAAAAGACACAGTCAATAAGACAAAAAGGCCACCAATAGTTTGGGAAAGTTCTTTACCTATTCTAAATCAGATAGGGGACTAATATCCAACATAAATAAAGAACTCATGAAGGTGGACTTTAGAAAATCAAATAACCCCACTAAAAAATGGGGCACAGAGCTAAACAAAGAATTCTCACCAGAGGAAAACTGAATGGCTGATAAGCCATTAATCATCATGGAAATGCAAATCAAAGCAACCCTGAGATTCCTCCTCATGCCAGTCACAATGGCTATGTTCAAAAATTCAGGTTATAGCAGATCTTGGCGAGGCTGTGGAGAAAGAGGAACACTCCTCCATCGTTGATGGGATTGCAAGGTTGTACAACCACTCTGGAATTCAGTCTCGGTTCCTCAGAAAATTGGACATAGTACTACCGGAGGATACTGCAATAACTCTCCTGGGCATATATCCATAATATGTTCCAACTGGTAAGAAGGACACATGCTCCACTATGTTCATAGCAGCCTTATTTATAATAGCCTGTAGCTGGAAATAACCCAGATGTCCCTCAACAGAGGATTGGATACGGAAAATATGGTACATTTACACAATGAAGTACTACTCAGCTATTAAAAAGAATGAATTTATGAAATTCCTAGGCAAATGGATGGACCTGGAGAGCATCATCCTGAGTGATGTAACACAATCACAAAGAACTCACATGATATATATTTCCTGATAAGTGGATATTAGTTCAGAAACTTAGAATGCCCAAGATACAAGATACAATTTGCAAAACACATGAAACTCAAGTAGAATGAAGACCAAAGTGTGGCCTCTTTGCCCCTTCTTAGAATTGGGAACAAAACACCCATGGAAGGAGTTACAGAGACAAAGTTTGGAGCTGAGGTGAAAGGATGGACCACATAGAGTCTGCCATACCCAGGGATCCATCGCATAATCTGCCTCCAAACGCTGAAACCATTGCATACACTAGTAAGATTTTGCTGAAAGGATCCTGATTCAACTGTATCTTGTGAGGCTATGCCGGGGCCTAGCAAACACAGAAGTGGATGCTCATAGTCAGCTATTGGATGCATCACAGGGCCCCCAATGGAGGAGCTAGAGAAAGTACCCATGGAGGTAAAGGGGTCTTCAACCCTATTATTAGAATAACAATATGAACTAACCAGTACCTCCCCCCAGAGCTCATGTGTCTAGCTGCATATGTACCAGAATTGCTCTAATTGGCCATCATTGGATAGAGAGGCCCATTGGTCTTGCAAACTTTATATGTCCCACTAAAGGGAAAAGCCAAGGCCAAGAATTGGGTGTGGGTGTGCAGGGGATTGGGGGGAGGGTATAGGGGACATTTGTGATAGGATTGGAAATGTAAACGAAGAAAACACCTAATTAAAATATAACTGAGGAGACAGCAGATGCTGGGGAGGATATGGAGAATGAAGATTACTCCTTTGTTTTCCATGGTATTGTTTTCTGGTGAAATTACTTTGGAAACCAGTGTGGTGTTTCCTCAGAAAATTGGACAATGTAGTGCATTTAAACAATGGTATACTTACTCAGCTCTTAAAAACAATGACTTCATGAAATTCTTAGGCAAATGTTTGGAATTAGAAAATATCATCCTGAGAGAGGTAAACCAATCAGAAAATAACACCTAGGGTGTGTACTCACTGATAAATGGATATTAGCCCAAAAGCTCGGAGTAACCAAGATACAATTTACAGATCATGTGAAGTTCAAAAAAAAAGAAGAACAAACTGTGGATGCTTCAGTCCTTCTCAGAAAGGGGAACAAAATACTCACAGGAGGAAACACAGAAAGAAGTGTGGAGCAGAGACGCAAGGAAAGGCCATCCAGAGACTGCCCCACCTGGGGATCCATCCTATGTACAGACACCAAACCCAAATACTATTGTGGAAGCCAAGAAGTGCTTGTTGTCAGGGTCCTGATATAGCTGACTCCTGACAGGCTCTGCCAGAACCTGACAAATACAGAGGCAGATGGTCACAGTCAACCAATGTACTGGGCATAGGGTCACCAATGGAGGACTTAAAGGACTGAAAGGACTGAAGTGGTTTGCAACTCTATAGGAAGAAGGACAATATCAATCAACTAGAACCTCCAGAGCTCCCAAGGAACAAAAAACAACCAAAGAGTACATATTTAGGGACCCATGGCTCCAGTCACATATATAGCTGAGGATGGCCTTGTTCAGCATCAACGGTAAGAGAGGCCCTTGGTCCTTTGAAGGCTAAATGCCCCAGTGTAGGAGAAGGAGTGGGTGGGAAGGCAGGTTTGGGCAGGTGGATGGGGTAGCATTCTCATAGAAGAATGGTTTAGGGTGATGTGAAAGGGGGTTTCCAGAGTGGAAACTTTGTAAGTGGATAACATTTGAAATTTGAATAAATAAAATATCCAATAAAACATAAATAAAAGTGTTTCTAGGTCATCATCACCTAAATTTTGAGCTATCATATAGCCATCTATATCATATAGAACACATGTTATTTAGCTTCAAAACAAATAAGTTGATTAAAATTGGGCAAATGAAAATAAAAATAATAATTATACCCCAAACCATTAATTCTAATTTGCATAGGCCTATTAGTCCCTGGCATAGAGACTGTCTAGAAGTGTTTTCGTTGACATGTTTTCTTTACTGATATTCAGTTGAATAAAATTGATTTTACCCTTTCTATATTTGTTATAGAGTTTTGTGGCTAATCACTTTTGAACTTCTGCTGTTTTTCTGATTTTTTACGTGCAGGTTTTGTTTATGCTTATTATTTTGAGCTTCCTAAACTATGTGCATGTATGACAATATACAGTTCTTTTTTATTAGAGGTACCAATACCACAGATAGACATACTATTCCATCTAGTAAAACCTCAAATTAAAAAAAAAAAGCGTTTGAATCTTGCTGGGCTTCTATCAGTTGGGTTTCTAGGAGTATTCTTAAAAATTATAGGTTATTGAGAAGGTTCCTACTACAATCTTATGTTAGTGTCAACCTAAGAAATTAAGCTGGTGATTAACTTTAAACTATATGTCCACTGACTCACATTCATGCTACTAAAAGAAAATATTTTGTTGTGTACTAGATGTCTCCTGACATCTTCATTTTCTGAGAAATCTTAGCTGAAGTAAGAATGTTTTAAAAAACTAGATTCCAAACTTTATCTCTGTAACTCTTTCCATGGGTGTTTTGTTCCCAATTCTAAGAAGGGGCACAGTGTCCACACTTTGGTCTTCGTTCTTCTTGAGTTTCATGCGTTTAACAAATTGTATCTTATATCTTGGGTATCCTAAGTTTTTGGGCTAATATCCACTTACAGAGATAAAGTTTGGAACTGTGACGAAAGGATGGACCATCGAAAGACTGCCATATCCAGGGATCCATCCCATAATCAGCTTCCAAACGCTGACACCATTGCATACACTAGCAAGATTTTGCTGAAAAGACCCAGATATAGTTGTCTCTTGTGAGACAATGCCGGGGCCTAGCAAACTCAGAAGTGGATGCTCACAGTCAGCTATTGGCTGGATCACAGGTCCCCCAATGGAGGACCTAGAGAAGTACCCAAGGAGATAAAATGATCTGCAACCCTATAGGTGGAACAACATTATGAACTAACCAGTACCCCAGAGATCTTGACTCTAGCTGCATATGTATCAAAAGATGGCCTAGTCGGCCATCACTGAAAAGAGAGACCCATTGGACTTGCAAACTTTATATGCCCCAGTACAGGGGAACGCCAGGGCAAAAAAGTTGGAGTGGGTGGGTAGTGGAGTGGGGGGGGAGTGTATTGGGGACTTTTTGGATAGCATTGGAAATGTAAATGAGGAAAATATCTAATAAAAAATTAATTCAAAAAATAAAATAAAATAATTAAATAATTAAAAGCTATTAGATATTATCAAGAAAATTGGAAAAGCAATATAATTTCCTTTTGTATTTATATCTCTGTTCTTTCCTGTCTGCAGATCTGGGTCCTCTGGTTTTAGGTTTCCTCTGCATTGCTGAGTTCTTGTAATATTTTTTAGTGACTCTCTGCCAGTGAGAAAGGTTATGACTTATGTATGATTGGGAAAAAACATATACTAACCTTCAGTTATTAAAATAAAGTATTTTCAGGATGAAGAATTACAGGTATGCACTTTGTTCATTCATGAACATGGAGCAGGGAGAGATTCCAATCCTGTGTTTTAGCTTTCATTCCTTCCCCCCATAAGTCATCCTTACCCGGTTTGTGTGTGCTGCCTTTTACACATGTATTCTTAACAATTTATTCTGCTAACTTGTTTTATGCCCTTGGATTACAACGGGCTCCAGAGTATGTCTCTATTTCTCATGTTTCTATGTGTCCAAGTTTCTTATATTTGTGCGGTCTGGCCACCAACTTTTCAGTCCCCTCAGTTTCTATTCCTACACATCTTTGCCACTTCTATCCATCTCACAGTTCGTTGAGTACACTTTGATCTTTCTTGTTTTCCTGGGCAGTCTCTCTTGCTGCCTTCCACTTCACTAAACATTTTTTTTTCTACAATATCTCCTTTACGTTCACATAATAACTGTAATTTTTATATTGGACATATTGTTTCCATTTCTAGAATTTAGCTTTGGTGTTTGTATATTTTATAAGAGTCTCTATTGACATAGCAGATATTCTCTTGAGCTTTTGGAACATATGGGGTAGAAACTATATTAATTATTTTAATGTTTTATTTATGAAATATGTATAAATTCAGGGTCAGTTTCAAGGGAAAACACTTTTCTCCTTATTTTTCATCACTTTTTGATTTGTATGTATGTGTGTGTCTGGTGATATTTTATTTGTTGTTTGCAATTTTGAACATTATCATTTTGTATGATGAATTTCTAGCATACCTATTCATATCTTTGAGACTTGTCAGGAGCATGGTTAAATTCTCTTGGATTTGAAGGATTAATTTGGCCCTTCTGATTCTTTCTGTTGGGCTATGTTAAGAATAAGGATTTTGATTAGGTTTGTTTTCTACACTAATGGAGCTTTTTTTAGTACTTTAAGCAATACTCCTTGATCATGATGCTTTCTACCCTGGGTATTGGGAACAGGAACAATCTCCTTATTAGAACTTGGTTGCTGTACCAGTTTACTAGTTCAAGTTTTCCTTTCCATGGTTGTTCAACCAGTCTCATCAACCAGGGAGGAATCTTCTGCAGCCTCTGGGCACATACTTTGTACTTTGGTACGTTTCTGATTCTACTTCTGTTAGATTCTAGCTGCCTTCAACTTGTAAGTTCTAACCTATACCTTCATGCTGTCTCTAAGCAAAATGTCAGGGCAATTGCACATCCTCCTTCATCTGTATCTATGTTTGGGGAGTATAGCCCTTTGTCACTTAATACCCAAAGGCTGGAGAGCTATTGATTCACATATTTTGTCTAAAAGCATTTCAGGTCAGAAGAGAGCTTAGTTCTTGGTTTTTCATGTTGAATAGAAATACTCAATGAATATTCTAAGGAATGGAGACTGATTGAATTGCTCATGACTATCCTTTTTTTACCTTTCTGTTTCTCATACCTGCCATAGTATCCTGTTAGATCAACGGTTCTCAATGTTCCTAATGCTGCAAACCTTTACTAAGGTTCCTCATGCTGTGGTGATACCCAACCATAAAATTATTTTATTGCTATGTCATAACTAATTTTCTGACTGTTATGAATCATAATGTAAATATCTGATATGCAGGCTATATAATACATTACCCTGTGGAAGGTTCATTTAATTCCTGAAAATGTCACAATCTATAGGTTGAGAATTGCTGATTTAGCTACTTTGTAGTTTCGCGTTATGATGATGTGTTACAGAATTTGTAAGCAATGATAGGAGAGGAGATGAGTAAATGGTATCCCTTCTCCTAAGAAAGGATCCATTTCCTTCCCTTCTACTGCTCAGTGAAGAGAAGTGTAATGAAATATCTATTAAATTATATTTTCTATAGAATTCTTGTACTGTAGAATTCAGTACTGCCAATAAAGGCCTTGGCTTTATTGGTGGAGCTACTGATGTTACAGGAGTGATTGCCTATTGCACAGATTTGCAGAATCTTTACTCATGTCCTATGTTTGTAGATTGTTTGAGGGATACAATTCGTTGATATGGTAATTCTCCTATATGAAAGTCACTTAATTAATTGAAAATAAACTTAATTAAAAGAAATGTTTATTTTTGAGTTAATTTGTCTTTGTGTCCTATTTGAGATGAACAGACATTCTCTACTATCTCTTCTGAAAATATCACCCACATGAAATAAATATAGTTCTTATTTCTATCTTTATTCAGGATCAATACATGTGTCATAAATTCTTATTAAATAATATGCTAATTACTGACTTATGTTCCCTGAATATATTCATATTTATAAGAGTCTTAAAATTTTGTGTATAGTATAAACTTTATGCCGATTATTGTGTACCTTTACATATTTCATTTCAAATAATATTTAACTGAAAATATTGTTTTCTACAATGATGTCTATATAAATATTCTTTCATGGTCCTAACATGATATATATATATATATATATATATATATATATATATATATGCTACATTGAAGGTAGTGTCTGCTATTTCAGTCTTGTCTTATTCAGTATAGGGGCTTAGAACAGTGGTTTTCAACTTTTGCATATTGAAAAACCTTTCACAGTGGTTGCTCTAGGCTATCATAAAATACAAACATTTACTACACAAATCATAAGAATAAGGAATTCATAGTTATGAATTAGCAGTAAATAGAATTTTATGATTGAAAATTACCACAACTTGAGGAACTATATTAAATTATCACAGCATGGGGAAGGATGATAACTAATGCCCTAAAAGTTACTGGAATGGTAGTAAGTATTTAATATGTATAACATGTTATCAATGACTCAGTCAAGCTTATTAGGTCATTATGGATAGTTGTAAATATGGAACAGTTCAGTTACTGAGTGGCAAGTCAATATGTAGTAGTCCCTGGAATTCTGTTTCCATTTCATTGAACATAGACTACTATGTTATACAATTTATCCTGATTATAGTCCCGATTTTAACTCCTCCATGTGTCTCACTAATTTCCCTCCCATACAGATCCAGTCCTACTCAGTTCATCATTAGACAAGAATAGAATTCTAAAAGATAAGACTATAATATGACAAAATACAATATTAAGAATTAAAAAAAAAATCAGGGCAAACAAACACAAGGAAAAGAGACCCCCAAGAAAAGACAAATTTATCATAGATTCACTTGTTTATATACATAGGTGTGCCATAAAAATGCTAAACTGACATATATAAGGAAAAAGAAAGAGGGAAGAAAGGAGTAGCTGTGGGGTAAGGGAAAATAAAAGACTGTCTCTGGACAGAGAGAAGATGGGTGTGGTTTATAAAGTTAAAATGGGATTGCCCATATTAGAATGAGATGTAAATTTTGATTGGGTATGTTAATTATGTAAGCCAAGGGGGCTTTGGATTGATGGTCTTCAATAATTTGATGGATGGGCCTTCGTAACAAACCTCAGGAGGAGGAATTTTCTGAATAAGGGAATCCATCTTGGTGGCTAGGTTTAAGATTGTAACCTAATAACCTTTTATCAAGGGAGAGGAAATGGGAGAGAGGAGCAGGACTGCAAGTATTTTTGCATGGCAAACTATGTTTGCCATGATGACAGGGTCTCTTAACTATCCCTTTGATCTTACAGAACAGGAGACTCCATGGGATCCTGCTAGTTTTAAAAACATCCATATGAGAAAGTTCTTCCATAAAGGTTGAGGAGAACATGTATAAAACAGAACTTATAGTAAGTAGACAGACATGCAGCAGAGTGAAGTCCACAAACATGATAAAAGGCATTAAGTACCTGATCCGTCACACTTATAAAGAGAACATAGAGGTGAGATTGCAGTAGCCAAGGAAACTGTAAGTTGCATGTAGTTCAGAAAGAAAATGCATTGATATGCAGATAAACATGGCCAAATAACACAATTTAGTAGGATAAAATGTCTCTATGAAGCATATGGATATGAATAATTGATACATGTCTATTTAAAGTAGTTAGAAAACAAAGGCAACTACTGCTGCTTGAGAGATAGACTTCTTATTCGCCTCTAGTGAGTTATGGCCAAAGGCAAGAAGGACAGAAATGGACAAGACATGTAAAGAATCACAATCTTGTGATCTAAAATATAAGCTACAGATCAAGGGACAGAAACAGAAACAGTTAGGCAGAAGGTACAGTAGGGAAGGGTGGCAGGACACATAGGAACAGTCTAATAGATGACTGTAGGAAGCCTTGAGATTTTAGTTGCAACTGGCTGAATTGTCTCTACATCATAGAGATCCTTCATAGTATTGACAATGCTATACTGTTCTTGCAGACAGGAGCCTAGCATAGCAGCCCTCTAAGAGGCTCTGCCTGCAGGTGACTGAGACAGATGAAGACAGGCAATTTTCATATGGGAACAGGGGGAATTTTTCTGAACAGAGCACCAATGGCCCAGGCTCTAAGATCAAGTATAGATAAATGGGATCTCATAACATTGAAAAGTTTCTTTAAGTCAAAGGACACTGTAATCAGGACAAAACAGAAACCTATAGATTGAAAAAAGATCTTTAACAACCCTACATCTGATAGAGGGTTAATATCCAATATATGCAAAGAACTCAAGAAGTTATACTGAGAGAACCAAATAATCCCATTAAAAATGGAATACAGAGCCAAACAAAGAATTCTCATCTGAGGAATATTGAATGACTGAGAAGTATCTAAAAACTGTTTAACTTCCTTAGTCATCAGAGAAATGCAAATCAAAATGACCCTGATATTTTCCCCTACACCAGACAGAATGGCTAAAATCAAAAACTCAGGTGACAGCAGATGCTGGTGAGGATATGGAGAAAGAAGGAGACTTCCATTGCTGGTAGGATTAGAAGCTTGTACAAGCACTCTGGAAATCTCTCTGGTGGTTCCTCAGAAAATTGGACATATTACTACCTGAGAATATACCCAAAAATGCTCCAGCATATAACAAGGACACATCCTGCACTGTGTTCCTAGCAGTCTTATTTATATTAGCCAGAAGCTGGAAACAACCCAGGTGACCCTCAACAGAGTAATGGATACAGAAAATGTGGTGCATTTACAGAATGTAGTACTACACAGCTATTAAAAACTACTTCAGGACATTCACAGGCAAATGGATGGAACAAGAAAATATCACCCAGAGTGAGGTAACCCAGTCATAAAAGATGACACATGTTATCCATTGATAAGTGAATATTAGGATAAAATCTTGGCATGCCCACAATACAGCATACAGACAATATGAAGTTCAAGAAGAAGAAAGACCATAGTTAGGATTCTTCAGTCCTACTAATCACAGGAGATAGAGTGAAGGAGGGACTTGAGTGGAAGAGAGGGGCAATAGAGATTAAAAAACAGGGGGTGACAGAATCAGTTGTGGAAGGAGATACACGAGAGGTATAGAGTGTCAGAAAATTGAACAGAGATATGTAGCAATGGGGGATGGGAAATGGGGGTGTCAAACAGATAGTCCCAGATGCCAGGAAAACAAGAGGAAACCAGGACCCGATGGGGATGACATTAATCTAAATACCCAACAAAGAGGAGAGAAAACCTCTAGAGACCATATGGAGAGGTTAGGCATAGCCAACAGTTGAAGGATGTGGGCTAGCCTTCCTTCAGAAAAAATTTACCCCAGAATGGCTCCTGTCTAAAGGAAATGCAGGGACAATGAATGGAACAGAGATTTAAGGAAAGACCATCCAGAGACTGCCCCACTTGGGGATTCATCCCATATACAGCCACCAATCCCAGTCAGTATTGTTGATGTCAAGAAGTGCTTGCCGAGGCTAAGACAGTCTTCTGTGTCACTTTTCTTCAGCTACATATGTGCTGCTCACATGATAACAACACTAATCTGGTTGTATCTCCTAAATTTTCTGTCAAGTATGCAAAATCTAAAGTTGAGACTTGAGGATAACTTTAGAGGAAGGAATCAGTGTTGGGATGGAAGAAAATTGGAGTCACTGTTGGCATTAGATGTACGGATTTCCAAGGGAAAGTAATATTTTTCAGGAAAGATTAGCATCAGAGGTTACTCATGCATCTCTCTAGATCTGAGAACATATCAAAAGTGCTAAATGGGGTTTCTCTGTAGTAAAAGAAATCACATTAAGTGGCTGCGGATTATTAGTTAGAGATATTGCGGGTAACCCTAATGTATTATAACTGTTGCATTTTAGCACATTATATGACATATGAATATTGAGTTAAATATTTAGAAAATATTGTCACCTTAATAACAATACTATAAGTTTTTATATAGAATCCATACCCATAGATACAATGTGATTCTGTGCATAAAAAAAAATCACACATGTATTCACACACAGAAAAATTATTGTAGTATGCCTACATTTTGGAACTTATTTTCTGAAATAAACTACTCTTAATATTTCTTGAGCATTATTATAACTTTTAACATGACATATTATGTGGTAAATAGCTTTATGAAACTGGACACCAATATGCCTTTAGTTAATTCAAGTTCACTGTTTGTAAGTTGTAATGTGCATAAATATATGAATTAGTGTGATAAATTTCCCAATAAGCATAGATCCTCAGGATATTAGCACAGGAATAGTTCAGCACTGGAATGTATTTGGCAGCCTATAATTACAAGCATAATTCTCTATACACAAATGGAGGCTTTACTATAGGTACCATCAGGCACATACAGGTTCAAAGGCACAGACATTACTGGACAGTTTCCTCTGTTTTTAATTATTGCCAGAAACCAAAGAATAATTACATAATATTTTGTTCATTCTCCCATTTCATCTTTATTTTTATTCCTGATGCAACAGGCAGGGAGTGGGGAGAAGGGATGGAGGAGGTTTGATGGAGAAATCTCCATGGTAACAAGCAGCTTTTGCTTTCTTTATCATTTTTGAGATCTCTCTTCTGATTGGTCCCAAATCTTTTCTCTATTTTCCTACATATACTCAGCCAGTCTGAGTCAACCACAGCTTTAGAAATCTATTCACATAATTTTTTTTCAGTAATGCTCCTGGTTAATGTCTAGCTCTCAGCCTGTACAAGGATCTTGTCAAAGACTGACTACAAACTGCTTCTCAGAGAAGGAGGAGTGCTCTGGAAACCTGCAGATGAAAAGGCAAATAGAAAGTCAGCATGGTGAGCTAACTTGCTTTGATTCTTCACATCCCTGCTCTGAATAAAACTGCTCCTATTTTCTGTGCAAGGTACTTGTTCTTGCCTCTGGTCATTGTTTCAATTTTAAGATCTATCATTCAGGACTCTGACTTGGAGCTGTGCTTCATTTGCTAGGATAGTATATTACATCAACCTTCAGTATCTTAAAGAGAGAGGGAATGGGTTGCTCCTTAATCGGTTTTAGGGTACCAGACCTGAAAAAGGATTTTTATATCAGAACAATAGTTCTCAATTTGAACCATGAGACATTCTGGAAAATTTTCTGACATCCCATTACCTAGTATGCCACTGTCCTCTGAGAGTACAAAAACCCTTTCACTGCAATTGTCCTTTGTTATCATCTTGCAATCATCAAAGGTCTCAGGTATTTTATATTACTTTAAATTCAAATTTTAACATCAGGTATAAGTTCTTATTGTTGGGATAAAACATTGTTCTATGTTCATTCTTTCATATATGCATACTCCATTCTTTAAAATCAGACAAAGCAAAGAGTTTGCATATAATCCAATGAAAAAGGTTATTATAACAAAATTTCTGTTCTTTTTCTTTGAGTTTGAATCTTACCTTACTAAGGTTTCTAAACACCACCCATTTTCCATGAGTTATATTTGTATATAGTTTGGTTATATTGCTGTCTCTTAATTAATATTTATTTTCATGGAGCATTATTTCATTATTTTATTTCATATTATCCTGTGACTATTGAGTTTCTGTAGTAATTTTATAACAGTCACGTTTCTGTCCTTGTGAATAATCTACAAGCCTCAATTGCATTTAATTTTATTTAAATATTGATATGTAGAAGAATCAATTTATGGTAATATATTGAATATATCATGCTCTATTATATCTGGCTTATATTTATTGTTGGTATCTCATCAGTGTTGAACTTCCTAACATTTGTTTAGAACAGAAAAATGTTATCATTTTTTTTTCCAAATTTATCATCTCTATTGTCCTGGGAACTATATAGTTAACTATAGGGTTCTTATTGTTCTGTTCATCACTTGTATTCTTTTTGCTCCTATGTATCAAACACAATGCTAAACTTTGAGGATTTAATGGATTTGGGGGCTCATTTAAGAAACCAAATGTTTTAAAATGTGAATGACATTGATAGAAATGGATTGCCTTCATAATATTTGTCCTCAGATTCCTTTGAGAAAATATTCTAAAATAATAAAATTTGTTAAAACATCTATATGTTACATTCCAAGAATGAATGAAAAGGAAGTTCTCTTTCTTATGATGAAGATTGTTTTGAAAATGGGGCTCGGATTCATAAATATAGGAATAGTCAAAAAATATCCTCTCTTTGTGAGGTAGCTCACATATCCCCTGTAGGTACCACTAAGGATGAGTGTGATAAGAAAGATCAAATGTTAGTCACTTGTGAATCTTGCTTGTTTCACAGTACAAAGTGTTAGTCAACGTGGATTGGCCATTAAGTTCAATAAAGGCATGAGGGTTTTACATAGAACCAAAGGTCTTTCTTGATTAAATGTCCACCCTTGTGGAGGCAAGAATCTTTGTTGTTTTTGTAGGTTCCTTATACAAATACTTGAGAAAAAGAAGCCATACTCCCCAGTGAAGAATCAGCTGGTAGTGGTTGGTTAAATTTAGTACCGGGTAAAATCCTCTACATTTGTGTTTATTCTCAGATATTATTGCTGTATTCTGTGTCTATTAATTCAGATGTCAATTTCCAAATTTTCATCGTTTGCTAACGCTTTGCTTCGTACTCAAAACAATCCAACAAAATTTCAATAAGGCTTTCTCACAGTCAGTTCTATGGAAAAAGTGCTTCATCATCCATTAAACTACTCTAGTGAGAAAACCATGAGTCATTTATATAACAGCATCTAAATCTGGAAGTCTCTAGAGAAAAGAGGGAGCTAGTGAGGAAGGAAGAGAAGATGAATAGATTGAGGTGCTGTCTTCTCCTATCTATATTCCAAGACAAATAGCAAACAGCTTGTTCAATCACCTGATAAATAGATATCCTAGCTGGGCTTTCATTTTGTTTATATCCACTAATTAAGGACAGGAAAGGGGAGGAAGTCCTCACTTTAGTATCCAAATGCTTAGATGATTTGATTTATTTTAGGCAAATCTACACTTGCTGAATGTAAACTTGTAAAAGACTAGAATGTACAGGCCAAGGAAGAGTATGGGAGATTGGCTTTGTCATGTTATCCATAAGAGAGTCATCATCCTTACTGGGTAATGATTTTCTGGGAAGCCATTTTTCTGAGCATGCACAGCTCCGAAAATAACTAATCAAAAAGGCTCTGTAAGTTTCCCAATAAACTCACCAGTTACCTAGAAAGAACCTTGATAAATTTCTATTTTGACGTGTTTTAATGTTAGTTGGGGGGGGTGATAGACATTGCTTGTACTTCTACCTGTTGGAAATGAATTTTTAAAATTCTTCTCTAATTTTGAGAGTGTAACACAGTTTTATTTACCCATTCTGCATTTTGTCTCATACCCACCAATATGTTTTCTCCTTTTAAAATATGGTGCTTGTTTTAATTTAATTATTATCACTTGCCTATTATCTGTATGCATGTACAGGTTCATTCTTTCCTTCATTCTTTTTCTGCTTTTATTGGTAATTTTATTTTTACATTACAAATGTTTTTCCACTTCACTATTTCCCCTCTACAAGTACCCTATACCATCTCCCCTCACCTACCACTATAAGGGTGACCCACCCACCCACTCACCCACTCCTACCTCAATTCCCTAGCATCCACCTATGCTGGGGCATTGAGCCACTACAGGACAAAGGGCCTCCCCTCCCTTTGATGCCAGATAAGGAAATCCTCTGCTATATCTTGGGCTGGAGCCATGGGGATCCTCCTTCTCTATTCTTAAGAAGTGGTTTAGTCCATGTGATCTCTGGGGATCCTGTTAGTTGATATTGTTGTTCTTCATATGGGGGTTGCAGTCCTCATCAGCTCCTTCAGTCCTCCCTCTTCACTTTGGGTCCCCATCCTCACTCTGATGATGATGGTCTGAGAGCATCAGCATCTGTATATGTTAGGTTCTGGCAGAGCTTGTAAGGGGACCACACTACTACACTCCTGTCAGGAGATGCTTCTTGGAATCAGCAATAGTATCTGGGTTTGGTGTCTGCAGATGGAATTAATCCCTTGGTGGGGCAGTCACTGGAAGACCTTTCCATCAGTCTCAGCTGCACTCAGTCCCTGTATTTTCTTTAGACAGGAACAATTGTGGATGAACATCATTGAGATGGGTGGATTGCCTCATCCCTCAACTAGGAGCAGTGCCTATCCACTGGTTAAGGTCTCTATACGTTCTGAGTTCCATGTGTTGGCATTTTTGGCTAATGCCAGCCCCATTGGTCCTGGAAAACTCTTCCCTTCCTGACATCTGGGACTTGGTAGTTGCTACATTCAGTTCCCCATCTCTCACTGTTACACACCTCCCTTCAATTTCCTGACCCTAATATTTCTTCCATGTCTCCTTCCATACATGATCCTGCCCCACTATTATCCTCCCCCTAATCTCATCCTCCCAGATCCTTCCCTTCCTCTACTTCTTGTAATTATTTTGTTCCCTCTTCCAAATATGACTTATGTATGCACACTAAGGCCTTCCTTTATCTAGAGCTTCCTTTGGTCTGTGAGTTGTAGAGTAGGTGTTAAGGGCTTTTGGGCTAATATCCACTTATCAGCAAGTACATACTGTATGTGATCTTTTTGCCTGGTTTACCTCACTCGATGATATTTTCTAATTGCATAATAGAGTCATTGTTTTTAATAGCTGAGTAGTAGCCCATTGTGTAAAAGTACCACAATTTCAGTATCCATTTCTCAGTTGAGGGACACCTGTGTTTTTTCTAGTTTCTGGCTATTATAAATATGTCTGCAATATACATAATGGAGCACATGTCCTTGTATGTTGG
The DNA here is from genome assembly GCF_978045245.1 of Mus caroli. NCBI lineage: Eukaryota > Metazoa > Chordata > Mammalia > Rodentia > Muridae > Mus > Mus caroli. The sequence continues at coordinate 85,513,572 of NW_028227263.1, forward strand.
AGAATTTTTACATATATTCCCAGGAATGGTATAGCTGGACCCTCAGGTAGAACCATTTAAATTTTTCTGAGGAACTTCCAGAGTGTTTTCCAGAGTGGTTTTACCAGCTTGCAATCCCACCAACAATGGAGTGTTCATCTTTCTCCCCATGCTTGTCAACATCTGTTTCACCTGAGTGTTTGATCTTAGGCATTCTGACTGTTGTGAGGTGGAATGTCAGGATTATTTTCCTGATAATTAAGAATGTTGAAATTTTGATTAGGTGGTTTTCAGGCTATTCATACTCCTCAGTTGAAAATTCTTTGCTTGGGTCTACATCCCATTTTTCATGGGATTATTTGGTTCTTAAAGTCTAAGTTCTTGAGATATATATATATATATATATATATATATATATATATATATATATATAATGATATTATATATATGAATGATATTATTCATCAATTGGATGTAGGGATGGTAAAGATGTTTTTCCAATTTGTAGGTTTATGTTTTGTCCTACTGATAGTGTCCTATTCATTACAGAAACTTTTCAATTTTTTAAAAATATTTTTTTATTACGTACTTTCCTCAATTACATTTCCAATGCTATCCCAAAAGTCCCCCATACCCTCCCCCCTACTTCCCTACCCACCCATTCCCATTTTTTGGCCCTGGCGTTCCCCTTTACTGGGGCATATAAAGTTTGCATGTCCAATGGGCCTCTCTTTCTAGTGATGGCCAACTAGGCCATCTTTCGATACATATGCAGCTAGAGACAAGAGCTCCGGGGTACTGGTTAGTTCATAATGTTGTTGCACCTACAGGGTTGCAGATCTCTTTAGCTCCTTGGATACTTTCTCTAGCTCCTCCATTGGGGGCCCTGTGATCCATCCAATAGCTGACTCTGAGCATCCACTTCTGTGTTTGCTAGGCCCTGGCCTAGTCTCACAAGAGACAGCTATATCAGGGTCCTTTCAGCAAACAATTGCTAGTGTATGCAATGGTGTCATCGTTTGGAGGCTAATTATGGGATGGATCCCTGGATATGGCAGTCTCTAGATGGTCCATCTTTTTCTCTCAGCTCCAAACTTTGTCTCTGTAACTCCTTCCATGGGTGATTGTTTCCAATTCTAAGAAGGGGCAAAGTGTCCACACTTTGGTCTTTGTTCTTCTTCAGTTTCATGTGTTTTACAAATTGTCTCTTATATCTCGGGTATACTAAGTTTCTGGGCTAATATCCACTTATTAGTTAGTACATATCATTTGAGTTCTTTTGTGATTGTGTTACCTCACTCAGGATGATGCCCTCCAGGTCCTTCCATTTGCCTAGGAATTTCATAAATTCATTCTTTTTAATAGCTGAGTAGTACTCTATTGTGTAAATGTACCACATTTATTGTATCCATTCCTCTGTTGAGGGGCATCTGGGTTCTTTCCAGCTTCTGGCTATTATAAATAGGGCTGCTATGAACATAGTGGAGCATGTGTCCTTCTTACCGGTTGGGACATCTTCTGGATATATGCCCAGGAGAGGTATTGCTGGATCCTCCGGTAGTACTATGTCCAATTTTCTGAGAAATCGCCAGACTGATTTCCAGAGTGGTTGTACAAGCTTGCAATCCCACCAACAATGGAGGAGTGTTCCTCTTTCTCCACATCCTTGCCAGCATCTGCTGTCACCTGAATTTTTGATCTTAGTCATTACGACTGGTGTGAGATGGAATCTCAGGGTTGTTTTGATGTGCATTTCTCTGATGATTAAGGATGTTGAACATTTTTCCGATGCTTCTCTGCCATTCGGTATTCCTCAGGTGAGAATTCGTTGTTCATCTCTAAAAAAAAAAATTCTTTTTGTTGTATGCCTTTCATATGTGCTTTCAAGCTGCTAATGAATGCTCTCTCAAGTTTCTTTTTGGAGGCACTCACAGCTATGAATTTGGCTTGCAGCAATGCTTTTATAGGGTATGATTTGTCTGGGTATGTTGTGCCTTCATTTTCTTTAAATTCTAAAAATTATTTAAGTTCTTTATTTCTTTTCTTAAAGTTATCATTTATTAAATAGTTCTCTCTCTCTCTCTCTCTCTCTCTCTCTCTCTCTCTATATATATATATATATATATATATATATATATATATATATATATGGGCTTTCTGTTGTTTTTGTTGTCACAAAAGACTAGACTTAGTCCATGGTGAACTGATAGGATGCATTGAATTATTTCAATATTCTTCGGTCTATTGAGGCTTGTTTCGTGCGGACAACCATGAGGTACTTAGAAGAAGTTATGTATATTCTTTTGTTTTAGGATGAAATATTTTGTAGATATCTGTTAAGTCCATTTGTTTCATAAGTTCTGTTAGATTCACTGTACCTATTTTTAGTTTATGTTTTCATGATCCCCCCCTTGCTTATAGTGGGGTGTTGAAGTCCCCCACTATTATTCTGTGAGGTTCAATGTGTGCTTTGAGTTTTATTAAAGTTTCTTTTATGAATGTGGGTGCCGTTGCATTTGGAGCATAAATGTTCAGACAAGAGTTAATCATGGTAGATTTCTCCTTTGATGAGTATGAAGTGTCCTTTTTTATCTTTTTTGATAATTTTTGTTTGAAAGTCCATCTTGATATTTGAATGCCTACTCCAGTTTCTTCTTGAGACCATATTTTTTTATATATTTTTCAGCCTTTTTTCTCTTAGGTAGTTTTTATCTTTGTCACTGAGGTGTGTTTCCTGTATGCAGCAAGATGCTGGGTCCTGTTTAAATATCTAGTCTGTTAGTCTATATCACTTCATTGGTAAATGAATCCATTGCTGTTAAGATATACTAAGGACCAGTGATTGTTGCTTCCTCTTTTTTGTTTGTTTGTTTGTTTGTTTGTTTGTTAGAGGTGAAATTATGTTTGTGTGGAAATATTCTTTAGGGTTTGTTGAAAGAAGATTATGTTCTTGATTTTTCTAGGGTGGGGTTCATTGTCATCTCTTTCTTTAGTTTGGTAAATGTTTTCTTCCACAATTTTTTGAAGATGTTTATTGGTCCTTTGAGTTGGGAAGTTTTGCTCTCTTCTATAGCTATTATTCTTGGTTTGGTATTTCCATTGTGTCCTGCATTTCCTGGATATTCTTGGTTAGGACATTTTGCACGTTGCATGTTCTTTGACTGTTGTGTCAATGTTTTCTATGGTATCTTCTACACCTGAGATTTGCTCTTCTATTGCTTGTATTCTTTGGTGATTCTTGCATTTCTGACTCATTATTTTCCTAGGTTTTCTATATCCAAGGTTATCACTCTTTATGATTTTTTCATTGTTCCTATTTCCAATTTTAGATCCTGGATGATTTTGTTTATTTCTTTCACCTGTTGTTTGTGTTCTCCTGTATTTCTTTAAGGGATTCATGTGTTTCCTTTTTAAAGGCTTCTATCTGTTTACCTTGGTTCTCTTGTATTTCTTTTATGGTGTTATTTATGACCTTCTCAAAGTCCTCTATCACCATTTTGATGGGATTTTAGATCCAAATCTTGGTTTTCTTGATTTTTAGGTATCCAGTTCTTTCTGTGGTTGGAAAACTGGGTTCTGACATTGTCAAGTAGCATTGTTTTCTGTTGCTTATGTTACTGTACTTGTTCCTTTCCATCTGGTTACATACATTGTAATATATTATAAAATAAACAAAACCAAAACAGGAAAAGAGGGAAGTAGGGTGAAGAGAACCAAAACACACACACACACACACACACACCAAACAAGAAGCAATTTAAACGAATGAATAAAAGAAAAAGAGGAACATTCCAATATGAAGGTTATGTTGGAAAGGACATGAACCGTCAGGACCAGAGGAGGTTGAATGACATTTTAGAAGGGAGTAAACTAAGTTTTACTATTAACATGTGCTATTCTTTTGGTAATAATTGAAGAATTGTATTCTATCCTTATCACTTGGTAGCATTTTTACTTCAAAGTATAATAAATTTTCAGGAATTAATATTAAGAAACCCCATGAAATGCAAATTAACAGCCATGATGTATATTTGTATAGTTAATAAAAATCACTACTTTTAAAAGGAAATAAATTTGGAAAAAATTGAAAAGTATATTCAATGCAGATGTCTACTGTGTCAGAAGATTTGTTCACTTATGACATGGATGGTATAAAAGAGTCTTCTATGTTTCTTTTATTCAGCTACACATGTGTTGCTCACCAGGCAACAACATTAACCCAGGCATATCTCCAAAAATTTCAGTCAAGTATGCGAATTCTAAAGTTGAAACTTGAGGATAACTTTACAGGAATGCATTGGAGTTGGGATGGAAGAAAACTGGACTAGATGTTGGCATTGGATGTACTGATTGAAGATGGAAAGCATTATTTTTTTCAGGGAAGATTAGCATCAGATGTTACTCATGCATCTCTCTGCATTTGAGCACATATCAACTGTGTGAAACAGACTGAGTTGTATTAAGAAGAGATCACATTAAATGGTCCTGGATTATTATTTAGAAATACTTTAGGTACTCCTAATCTATTGTGTTTAACAGTTGTATTTTTAACACACTATATGACATATAAATATTGAGCTAAAATGTTTACAAAATAATGACAGCTTAACAACAGTTCTATAAGTTCTCAAATAGACATCATATCCATATACACAATGTGCTTCTCTGCATGAAAAAACAAAGAAACAAAGAAACAAACAAATAAACATGTATCCACACACAAAGAAACGATTGTAATATGCCCAGATTTTGGATATTTCATTTCTAAAATAAGCTCCTCTTAATGTTTCTTTACAATTATTATAATTTCAGACATGTTTTATTATTTGGTACATTCCTTTATGAAATTGTACTATTTCTTAATAATTTAGATAATAAAAGTGCATTGTTTGTATGTTGTAATTTGTATAAATTTATTAATATTTACTAGTATCACACTAGTAAAAATTGTATGATAAACTTTCAAATATGCATAGCTACTCAGGATATTGTCATAGGAGGATTACAAAAATTCAACCCCGGAGTGTGTTTGAAAGCCCAAGAAAATATGCAGAAGTCTGTAGACAAGACTGGAGGCTTTATTAGCAATAGCATTTACCATATACAGGCTCCAAGTCCTAGGCATTACTGGATAGATTCCTTTATTTTTCATCAGAGCCAGAAATCACAGAATTATTACATAATATTTTATTATTTATCCTTCTATTTCATCTTCATTATTATTTATGACTTAACAGGCAGGGGGGGGTTATAAGGGCTAGAGGAGCTTTGATGGAGAAATCTCCATGTTAACAACAGACTTTTGCTTGCTTTGTCTATTTTAAGATCTCTCTTCTGATTGGTCCCAAACCTTTTCTCTATTTTTCTACATCTGCTCAGCCAGGCTGCGTCAACCACAGCTAAAGGAATCTATTCACATAAAAAAAAAAAAAATTCCAGTAATGCTCCTGGATGATGTCTATCTCTCAGCTCGTACAAGGCTATTGCTGTAGATTGACTGCAAGCTGCTTTTAGGAGAAAAAGAAGTGCTCCGGAAACCTGCAGATGAAAAGAGAATGTCAGCATAGTCAGGTAACTATCTATGATTCTTCAGATTCCTGCTCTTATTAAAATTGCTCTTAATTGCTGTGCAAGGTCGTTGATATTGCTTATGTTCATTGCTTCAGTTTGAAGATCTACCATTTAGCACTTATGCTTGCATATCTCATTCATCTGCAAGGATGGTGTATTATGTCACACTTCAGTATCTGAGAGAGACAGGAGAGTTTTGCTTCTTAATCTGCTTTGGTGGACTACATCTGCAAAGGATTTTTATATGAGGATAATAGTTCTCACTTGGCACAATGAGACTTTCTGCAATATTTTTTGACATAACCTTACTTAATATGCCACTGCCCTGTGAGAGTACTAACACACAAGCACTGCAATTCTTCTATGTTATCATCTTAGTACCATCAAAGCTCTCAGATGTTTTACTTTAATTTTCAATTCAAATTCTAACATCAGGTTTAATTTTTGTTGTTAGGAACAGATATACTTCTATGATCACTATCATCTGCATACTTCATTCTTTAAGGATAATCAAAACCAAGTGTTTATATATACTCCAATGAAAAAGTTTAACATACTAAATTTCTTTTTTTGTTTTTTTTATAGTGTATCTCAACTTATTAAGGTTTTTAATCACGAAACACTTTTCATGAGTTATCGTATGTATGTTAGATTCATTGTATTTTTTGTCTTGACTACTCTTTAGTATCACCAAGCATTTTTTCCAATTGTGATTATTACATATTATCTGGTGGATATTGTTAGTTCTCTGGTGATTTTGAAAAATTCAAGTTTCTTGTCTTGTGAATAATCTAAAAACCTCAATTATGTTTGTTTTCTAAATATTGATATGTGGAAGAATCAATCGACACTAATAGTTGGAATCTATCAGGCCCTGTTATACCTAGTTTATTCTTAATGTTGGTATCTCAATAGTTTTGAACTTCCTAACATTTGTTTAGAATATATTCTTTATGGTCTTATCACATTTATCATCTCTATTGTGTCCTGGTAAATAGCTCAGTGGTTTATCATATTGTACAGTTCATTATCTTTATTATTTTTGAGTCTATGTATTTAACATAATGATAGACTTCATGAATTTGACAGGTTTGGGGGCTCAATTAAGAGAAATGAATATACATATGAATAACCAAGCACAGAAAGTTAATTGGAAATGAGTGCAAAGACAGAGGTTGTACTAGACTCCTTGGAAGATTTATTGTGTTTTGCATAGTGATACCTAACAAGGTGACTGAGAAAGATTGTAATAGCCTCTGCCTGTTAATGTAGAAAGTACACACACAAAAAAGCAGATAATTGTTGAGGCCCTAATATTTTAAATTTTGAATGACAGTGATGGAAATGGGTTGTATTCATAGCAATTCCTCTCAGATTCCTTGGACAAAGGAATCTAAATCAATAAATCTATTTAAAAAATTCTTGGTTGTATTCCAGAACTGAATGAAAAGGAAGATTCTGTTTATCAGGAAGCTTATAGGATTTGGATGTTGGGCTTGGATATATAAATATAGAACTATTCAAAAATATCCACACCTTGGGAGATAGCTCATATATTTCCTATAGTTACGACTAAGTATGATAGAGAAAAGATAGATGAAATCCTAACCACTTTGAATATTGCATGTTTTACAGTAAGAAGTGCCAGTCAAAATGTATCTTCCACCACATTCAATAAGGTATGATGATTTTATGTAGAACTGGAGTTATTATTGGGTGAAATGTCCATTCTGGTGGAGGAATGAATCTATGTGGATTTTATGGGTCACTCACACAAATACTTGTGGAGAAAGAAATCACACCCTCTAATGAAACACCTGGTATTGATTAGTTAAAGGCAATCCCAGGTAAAATCCCCTACATTTGTATTTACTCTAATAAGCTATTACTATATGGCTTGTCTATTAATTTCAGGTTTCTATTTCTTAAACTTCATCATTTGCTTCAACTTTGATTTATAATTAGAAAAATTTTCCAACAGAGTTTAAATAATGATTTTCCAGAGACAAGTGCTATGGCAAAAGTTCTTCATGGTTCAGTAAAATGCAGTAGTGAGGAAATTGTGAGACAATTATGTAACAATATCTAAAGCTCTGAGACTTGAGAAAACAGGAAGCTGGAAATGAAGGAAGAGATAATGGAAGAGATCAAGGTGCTGTCTAGTCATAAATTCCAAGCCAAATATTGGCCATCTTATGCAATCATCTGTGCCACCTGATGAATAAATATCCTAGCTTGGTTTACAGTTTCTTTACTTCCACTCATTAAATGACAGGAAAAAATGAAGTGATCATCACTCTAGTATTCACATGCTCAGACCATTTATTTTTGGAAAATCTACACTTACTGAATGTAAAAGGGTGTAAAATTCAGGCCAAGGAAGAATAAGAGAGATAGGTTCTGTAACAAGATCTATTAGAAAGTAATCATCATGATGATGTAATGATTTTCTGGGCAGCATTTTCTGAGCATGCACAGTTCAGAAAATAACCAATCAAAAATAATCTGTAAGCTTTTGCAATAAACTCACCAGTTACCTAGGGAAATACTTGGTAAATTTCTAAGTTGAGTCGTTTTAATATTAGATAGTGTGAGATTAAATATTACTTCCACTTCTATTTGTTGGAAATTAATTTTTAAAATTATCTTCTTTTTGGTTTTATAATACAGTTTTATTGATTCTTTCCCCTTTCTCTCTCCTATGTCCCAATATATTGCTTCCTCATTTTAAAATACATTGCTTGGTTTCATACATGCTTATATCTGTGTATATATATGTATATATGCACTTGTTTATTCTGAAAGTCATAAATACAGCAACTTCAATTTCAGTAATATTCGGCATGTAAGTTTTAAAGATGATCGTTTTGTGTTGGATAACCAAATGGTTGTTCTTCTTTGTGGAAACTCCATTTCCCCTTGTCAGCAATATTTTTAATGCTTGAAATGTTTTAAAGATCACGTTTGTTGGTATAATTGCTGACATTCCTAAAAAACATAATATTAGAGCAAATGTTCTCTTATCCTAGATTTTACCATCTTTCTTATCCCTGCTCCAAAATGAACCCTGAGGTTTAGATACAAGCAAAGTTTTTTTTTTTTTTCAAACTATTTGATGACTCTGTTCCACACTGTGTTTTCATTGGTTGTAATTTTCTGCACTTATAGGTTGGATGATATATGGGCCTTTTAAGAAGCATTTTCAGATATAATATGTCATTTTCATATGAAGAACTTGTGGTTATATTCACAATACTTTTTCTTTATTGTAGGTAGTTTTAGGTAGAGAGTTGATATTGTGATGATATTTTCCATGTATTTTTAATCTATATTTACTACTTTTATAAATAATGTCACTTTTATATTCTCATCTACTCCATCAGATTGTTTAAAACCTACTGTGATCCACCCTATTTCTCCTTTTACTGTTCACACAGGCAATTGTCTCTTTTATGTTTGTTCTTCCTGCAGTTACCCTTTGATAGGTGTCCTGATATACAGACTTGGACCTAGGAGACTTCAATGAGAGAAAACAATTGATCTATCACTGGTGGGTTGATTACTATACTCACTGTGAACTTTTCTAGTCCTGCCTATGTATTATAAAATTTTATATTCTATTATTTTTCACATTGTATACTTAATCTATTTTCTCCATACTTTCACCAACTGAGGCACAGTTAGGTTGTTTTCATTTAATGGGTATTGTGCATACAAAACTACTAAACATTCTCAAGGAATTAACCATGGAAAAAGTGGTTGGTTACATTTAGACATATTACAAGGAGAGATATAACTGTAGCTTATGAAATTGATATTTAGCTTTTTATTATATCTGGCTACTGATTTCTAAATAGGTTGCACCATTTTTATCAGAACACCAGTGAGTGGCTGTTCCCTTTTTTCACATACCCCAAAGCATTTGCTGTCAGTTTTTATATTCCTGTTTCTTAATCCTTGCCTGGGTGATATGAAATTTCAAATTTCTGTGGATTTGAGTCTCTAGGTGAACCTATTTTCACAACTGACCAATAGTGGGAAAAATTGTGCTAGTAGATATTTAGAACCAAGAAGAAGACAGAATACAAAATGAGCATTTAGTTAAAGGTACTCAAGATGAAGATTTTCCACATACTATATTAGGTAATCCCTTGGATATTTAAACGATCTGCCAATGAGATGGAACCTAACTGCTACATTTTTTTCTGAGCTTTAACTCTGTGAAGTTGAGTCAGTTATACATCACTAGAAATCTATTAACAAGAAATTTGGAATAATGTGTGGTTAAAGTATAACAACATGATCCATTAGCATGATTCAAAAAAGGTAGTAAAATATATAGTTTATATTAATAGTTTTATATATATATATATATATATATATTCACCTTTGAGACATAAAAATATTAAGTGCAACTTCTTGGAAAGTAGAAGGACTAAAGTAAGGTTTTTATCTTTTCTGAGATTTTAATATATGTAAGAGTTCTCTCTGCTATCAATATTTTATTTTGTATGTAGGGATCAAAGTAAAAAGCACATAGGTCTGGCGTGTCTTAGGATTTTTGTGTCAGAAACAGAAAAAAAATGTTGAAACAACAGGAAGTTAGAAGAAACAATAAAATCTGTGGTTAGAAGTGTGGTCTTTGAGTTAAATTCATATGGTTAGGTTTTGTTGCTAAGGTTTTAATATACCCAGCCAGATAGGTGGAGCAGCTGGCAACATGCTCACTTGAATATATTTCACCTGGGATTTATTTCTAGCATACATATAATAAATCCTGGCACACTGGTATTAGCATTCCACCTTATGACTGGAGGGAGAGGTATAAAAGGAAGGACTAATATTTTATACCTAGTTAGGCTAGACTGTTTAGCAGTTTATATTTCTTGGATAAAGTCTTTATTACATGAGGAAGTAGTAGTATAAATCATGATTGAAATAGTATTTAAAGAAAATTTCAACACAGATGCAGTCATGAATTGTAAACATCTGCTATTGCTTTTATGTTTCTCACACTATACCAAGTGATTCACATCTCAGTAAGGCTAGAAGCAAGTCACATGAAGCCCAAGCATTATCAGAGGTATTATGGGGGCTTTTAATGGGGTGGTGAAGAAAAAGAGCCAGGATTTTTCCATGGATTCTTGCCATGAGAATCTACCCATATTCCATTAAATTTCAGTGAGATGCCCTTAGGTTATTAGTATGAGAAAGATGATACTACAACTTGTATGTCATAAGTAGTGAGAGTGTAGGGGCGTTGCTCTTCCCCAGGATTCCCCTTTACCTTTGGTTGTTGGGAAAACTAGCCTATGTCATGGCTTTGGAAGATCTATCTTTGATCCTTGAGGGATGCAGCACTTAGAAGACCCTGACTTCTACCTTACATCTTCAGCACATAGTAAATTTAGTGGGGTTGCAGATGAGCAGGTGAGTATTGGCTGAACACTCTGTGTGAAATGAGGTAGTCTGTGTTTGTGGGTGATGACCTCATTCCATTAGCCACCTGAGGTGGTCCAAAAGGATTATTTCAGGTTCATGAAAGCAGGTGAACTGGCCCTAAACCTTATTAGGTGTTGCAATTGAAAGTGTAGTCCCTGCACTTCAAGTTGAAAATAGAGTAGAACTCTGTGTTTTTTTAAAGATATAAAGCATATGAAATCTGTATATGAGTATCTTAATGATTATTGTATAGCAATTCATTCTATGTAATGGATTGTCAAAACACAAAATATTCATTTATTAGTTTTAAATAAAATATTTTAAGAATATTAATTGCACATGAGAAACAAAAATAAATTATACTTTTTACAGTCATTTGGGCAGCCCTACAAAAAAAAAATCCATAAACACATAGAACTGCTGAGAATATGCATATATTTTAAATATTTCTTTTACAAATCTAACACTTCTTACATTTTTTGTTTATCCATATGTCACTTAGTGATACTTATTACTGAATATAATTCTGAAGCAGGTTTGAATTGAACATTTTTCCAAACTCTAAATACTCTGTGTGTATGATACTGAAATATACATAAACATCTTATATAATGGCATAATGCATGGGTGTCATCACAGTCCTTTGGAGAAATGACAATTGTGAGCAAGAAGCTAAATGTGGCAGCTAAGAGTTATAATAAGAAAGGCCCAGACAAATATATGTAATTTATTGGAGATAGTCAGACCTAGAACATGGTAGCCAGGTACAAAACTAGGCTCCAGCTACCAAATGCTCTTTTAATGTATAGTTAGCTGGAGACAGACCTCAGGGTGAATTATCATGTCAGTGTCTTACCTTTCACTTTCAATTCTATACAAAACAAAGGAGAGGGACGAAATGAGTACTTGTTTGGGTAAAGGACAAGAAAAGACTGTCTCTGGATAGAGAGGAAACTCAGGTGACTCATAGGCAAATGAGCTTACAAGGGAAAAATGGCAATCCCTGTATTACAATGAAATATTTCATTTCAATTGGGTATGTTAATTAGGTGAGCTGGACTTCAATAATTGGTAGATAAATATTAATAATGAGCCACTGGAGGAAGAAATTTTTCCAAATAATGTTGTATACCTTGGTGGCTAGCTTTAGGAATACAACCTAATATCTTTTAGCAAGAGTGAGGTAATGGAAGTTAGGAACAGGCCTACAAGAGACATGTTTGCATGCTGGCTAGGGTCCCTTCACTATCCTTTGATCTAAAGGATAGGGAACATCATGGGATCCTGAGAAAAACCCATGGAGGATAATTGCTTACTGGTTTGCTGCTCATGGCTTGTTAGGCCTACCATTTTTCTCATGAAGTTCAGGACTCCCATCTCTGGAAAAGCAAAATTATGATTAGCTACATTAATAACACATCAATCTCTAATGCAAAAATTGTACCACAAGCTTACATACAGTACAATATAGAGGCAATTTGTCAATTGATGGACCCTTCTTAAGAGGACTCTACCTTGTGTAAAGTTGATATTAAACTATACAGCATGCTATCAAGGCTCTTCTTGGCATGGTGTGGCAATACACAACTTTAATCCTAGCATTCTGTATCTAGAGATCGGCAGATATCTGTAAGTTCAAAGCAAGTCTGATCTACTTAGTAAGTACTTGAATAGGAGCACTACAAAGAGAGTTTTTGGGTGTTAAAAGAAAAATAGACAAAGATGGATTACTTCTTGTCTCATTTGTTGACAGTATCTCTCTTGTATCACTCCACAATAAAAACAAAACAAAACAAAACAAAACAAAACAAAATAATAAACCAAAAACTGATGGCATATGAGCTGAAGCAGTAAATAGGAGGTGCCACATTAGGAGGAAGAGAAAGGATTCGGGGAACAATAAATAAAGATTGTAGATGGAGATCAAGGGGGCACAACCAGAAATGATTATGCAGAATGGTATATAAAGGCAGGGAGGCAAGCCACATAAAGGACAACCTAATAGATGACTATAGAAAGCCTTGTGTTCTTAGGAGCAAATTGCTGGATTGTCTATACATCATAGGGATCACTCACACTACTAATGATCCTTTATTGTGCTTGCAGACACCAGCATTGTATAACAGCCCTCTAAGAGGTTCTAACCAGCAAGTAACTGAAAGATGCAAATATCCACAGACAAACATTGGACAGAGGTCTGTATTAGAGTTAGGGGAAAATAGAAGGCCCTCAAGGAGATGGAACCCCACATGAAGACCAACAGTGTCAGATAACCTGGAGTCCTGGGAGCTTCTAAAGTCAGAGAAACCAATCAAAGAGCATACAGGGGATGCCTCCAATCACATATGTAGCAGAGGGCTGCCACATGTGGCATCAGAGGGATAGGATGTAGTCATTCCTGTGGAAACTTGATCAAACTGGTTCTAGGAATCAGGGCAGAGTTGCACTATCAGAGGCAAAAGAGATATGGAGGAAGGAAGGAACTCTCAGAAAGGGCCTTTGAGGAGGCCATGTTTAGGATGTAAATAAGTAAATAAAGCATATATATATATCCAGAGATACTAGTGATAAATCATGTATCCTCTGTGGTTACTTCTCCAGTATCAATAAGTTCATATGAAAAGTTCTTATTAAGTTTAATGAGCCTGGTTCTCTTGGTGTCATCCATAACTTTTGACTTTTACATTCTTTTTTCCTATTTTTCCATGAAGGTTCATGAACTCTGCCTGGAGAGTATTGATGGATACATCCAATTTAGAGCAGTGTTATCTCTGTCCTGTCTTCATTCTCTCCTGTTTTCTCTCTCTCTCTCTCTCTCTCTCCCTCTTTCTTTCTCTTTCCATATGTCTGGCTCTCACCCCCTCTCTTTTTTCTTTTTTTCTCCCATGCTCTACTTAAGATTTGGCTTTGTATTTCTGTATTTGTTTTCATATCCTCCAAAGAGGAAGCTTCAAAAATATCACTGCTAATGATAACACATATACAACTCACTACAAAGAAGAGGCTATACATATGCTTCTTACAGAGCAACATCATAAACATAAAAATATCTCCTAAAATTCCAGTCAACTATTCAAACTCTGAAGTTGAAACTTTCGTACAAATTTACAGGAATGCAAGATTTGGGATGGAAGAAAACTGAAGTAGCTGTTGGCATTTGATGAACTGGAAGCAGAGGTAAATAATACTTATTCACACAATATTAGCATCAGATGCTACTCATGCTCCTCTAAGTCTCCTTGTATATAAGTAAATATTAACAGTGGTAAAAGGAATTTGTGAGTATTTAAATGAGATCATATTAATTGGATATATAATATTAGTTGAAGATATTGTTGGTAAACAAAATGTATTGGATATAATAGTTGTATTTTAACACATTATATACCATATAAATGTTAAGTTAAATATTTACAGAATAATGATATATTAACAGCAAATTCTATAAGTTCTCAATAGACAACCTACCCATACACACAATGTGAAACTCTGCATATAAAAAAAAAACACACATGTATCAACACAAAACAAAATGATTCTACTATGGATACGTTTTCCATATTTCTTTTCTAAAATAATCTCCAAATGATATTTCTTCACCATTATCATAATTTATGGCATGGTGTATTATGTGGAAAATAGCTTTATGTTATTAGAAATAAATATGCCTTTCCATTTCATTGTTTACCAGTTGTATTGTGCATAAACATAAGAACAAGGGTGAAAATTTACCAAAAAGTTATAGTTCTTCAGCATATTATCACAGGAAGATTAGCAAAGGTTCAGCACTGATATGCATTTGGCAGCCCATGCTGACAAGTTAACATCCCTGGACAAAAATGGAGGCTGCGTTATAGGTTCTTTTTGATAGATCCAGGATTAAAGGCAAATCATTACTAGACAAGTTTTCTCTTTTTTATTTAGAGGCAGAAACCAAAGAATAATTACATAATATTTTGCTCTTTCTTCTTCTATTTCATCTTTATTTTTATTCCTGATGCAACAGGCAGGGAGGAGGGAGAAGAGATAGAGGAGCTTTGATGGCAAAGTCTCCATGGTAACCACAGGCTTTGCTTTCTTCGTCATTTTTGTGATCTCTCTCCTCATTGGTCAATTTTTTTTCTCTATTTTCCTAACTATACAAAGCCATTCTGCGTCAGCCAGAACTAAAGAAACGTATTCACATAAACATTTTCCAGTAATGCTCCTGGTTGGTGTTTAGCTAGCAGGTCAGGCCAGGCTTTTGTCAGAGATTGACTGTAAGCTGCTTCTCAGAGAAGGAGGGGTGCTCTGGAAACCTGCAGATGAAAATGAAAAGAAAACGTCATCATGGTCAGGTAAATTGCTACGATTCTTCACATTTCTTCTCTGAATGAAACTGCTCCTGTTTATTGTGCAAGAAATTTGCAATGGCTTCTGTTCATTGCTTCAGTTTTAAGATATATCATTCAGCACTCAGCCTTGAAGTTCTCCTTCATCTGAAAGGATTTATTACATCAGGTATCTGACAGTGGCTGGAGACTTGTTGCTCCATAATCTGCTTTGTGGGACCAGATCTGTAAAGAATTTTTATATCTGGACAATAGTTCTCATTTGTTACATTGGGATTTTCTGAAATATTTTCTAACATCCCACTACCTAGTATGCCAGTGATCTCTGAGCATACTAATCCTTGATCCTGCAATTCTCCTTTGTTATCATCGTGGTACCATCAACAGTCTCAGATAGTTTACACTAGTTTTCAATCAAAGTTCTATCATCAGGATTATGTTGTTACTCTTGGGAACAAACATAATTCTGTGTTCATAATCACATATCTGCATACTTCATTCCTTAAGGGCACTCAAAGCAAATAGTTTACATATATTCCAATTAAAAAGTTAACGTACCAAAATTTCTTTTCTTTTTTTTTTTTTTTTGATTTTGAATATCCACTTTCTAAGGTTTTCAGCCACAATGCAGTTTCCATGCAAGATAGTATGTTTACATTTTATGTTGATTTGTGCTAATAAATACTTCGTATCACTGATGTCTTAAATAATAACTATTAACTACCATCCTGTTGGTTTTGTATGTTCTGTGATAATTTTATAAAATTCAATACTCTGTTCTTATGCATAAATAAATAGCCTATATTTCATTTAATTTTATCAAAATGTTAAAATGTGGATGAATCAATTGATCATAATAGATTGAATTAATCATGCTCTGTTATATCTGGCTTATATTTATTGTTGGTTTTTCATCTGTTTTGAACTTCTTAACATTTGTTTATAACAGAAAATATTTTTTCAAAACCTCAATCATGTCTCTTTTCCTGGTAAATATATAGTTAAATATAGAGTTGTGACTTAGTAATTTGTCTAGTTTTTCTGTCCAACATATGTTTTCTTTTTGCTTCTATTTATCTAAGTTAATTCTAAACTTTGAGGCTTAATTAATTTTAGGGGCTTATTTAAGAGAAATTAATAAGCATCTGAATAACAAAGTATGGAATATTAGTTGAAAATGGGCAAAAAGACAGAGATTTTATTATAATTCTTGGAAGCTTTATTTTGTATTTTATATGTGAAACCTAATATTATGACTGAGAAAGATTACAATAGCCTTTGTCAGATACAGTAGAAAGTGCACATGTATAAAAGCAGTTAATTGTTGAGGCCCTAATGTTTAAATTGTGCCTCACAGTGATAGAAATGTGTGCCTTCATAATAATTTTAGCTTCAGATTCTAGGAGGAAGGATTCTAAATCAATAAAATCTGCTATCTAATTTTTGATTTCATTCCAGGACTAATTGGAAAGTAATATTCTTTTTCTAGTATGCTAATTAATTTAAATATGGAGCTTTTATATATAAATAGAGAACTAATGAAGAAACATATTCCAATAATTACCACTAAGAATGATAGGGAAAATTAAGCTTAAATAATAATCATTGTGAATCATTTATGTTTCTCATTAAGAAGTGCCGACAGTGTTTATTTGCCACCTCATTTAGTAAATGTAAGAGGGTTTTAGATAGAATCATTGTTCTTAATGGATTAAATGTCCATTGTGGTAGAGGCAAGAATCTTTGCTCTTTTTATGAGTCACTTTTATAAATACTTGTGATAAAATAATTCATAGTCTCCAGTGCTGAAACACTTGCTATATCTGGTTAAGTGTACTACCATGTAACATCTCCCACATTTGTGTTTATTCTTATAAACTATTATGATATTCCATGTCTATAAATTTAGGTGTCCATTTCCTAATTTTCAACAACAATTACTTCACATTTGCCTTATAATCAAAAATAATAATAAGAAAATCCATCAGATTTTCAATAAGGCTTTTCGAGTGTTGTATCAGAAAATTCTTCAGGGTTCAACAAACTACTGTTGGGAAAAAGTCATGTGTCATTTATGTTGCACAATTTAAGGCTCAGTGACCCTTGAGAAAAGAGAGTTGGAAAGGAAGGAACAGAGAGCAACTGATCAAGGTGCTTTCTAGTACAATATTCTAAGCCAAATAGCGAGCTTCTTGGGCAATCATCTGTGCAAATTTAAATATTGATACTCTACCTGGGATTCCAGTTTGTGTGTATCTCCTCATTAAATGAAAGTTAAAGGAGAAGATCAGCACTGTAGTATCCACATGATCAGACAATTTTTTGGTAGGAAAATTTACACTTCTGAATGTATCCTTTAAGTGGCAGGAAAATAGATGTCAGGCAAGAGTATGGAAAGTTGACACTGTCATATGTTCTGTAAGAGAGTTATCAGCGTTACTGGGTAATGATTTTCTGGAAAGCCTTTTTTTTTTTTTCTGAGCACAACAGTCCAGAAAATAACCAATCAAAAGTTCTCTGTAAGTTTTCCCAATAAACTGGACAGTTACCTAGAGAGAACCTGGTTAAATGTTAATATCGAGTTCTTATTTTAGTGTTAAATGGGTGAGAAGTAGACATTCCTTCTACCTTTACTTGTTGGAAATCAATTTTTAAATTTACTCTTTAATTTTGAAATTATAATAAAGTTTTATTTACACCCTCTGCTTTCTCTCTCCTATCCACCAACATAATGACCAATATAATATTCTTTGTTTTTTGAATACATTACTCTTTATTTTAATTATTATTACATTCATATTATCTGGAATTATGTACTGGTTTATCTTAAAGACAGAAATGCAGTCAATTTTGTTTGGATAATGTTATGTATGTGGTTTTTAGGGTGGATCATTTTGTCTTGGATAACATCTTGCTTATAATCCTTTTTAGAAAGCTGTGTCTTCTGGGGTTAGGATTATTTAATTGCTTACAATATTTTGAAATTCAAATTTGTTGGTGTAATTATTGGTATTCATAGAAGACATAATCTTAGAGAAACCTGACTTATATCCTAGATTTCCCCATCCTTCTCATTCCTGTTCCACAATGAACACTGAGGTTTAGATAAAGGAAATGTTTTTATCAAACTATTTGATGAATGTGTTCCATACAGTGTTTTAATTGGTTGTGCTTTTCTGCATTTATTTGTTGGGTGAGCTGTGAGCCGTTTAAAAAGCATTTTCAGATGTGATATGGAATTTTCATATGAAGACATGTTGTTTTTTGACTCAATACTGTTTAGTTTTTATAGGTATTTCTAGGTAGAGAGTTAAAATTATATTTTCCCTGGTTTGTTAATCTATATTGACTATTTTTACTTTTATAAATAAAGTCCCTTTTATCTCATCATTTACTCCCTCAGATTATTTGAATCCTAGTATGATATACCCTATTTTTCTTTCTACATTTTACACAGATAGTTGTACCTTTTTAGTTTCTTTATTTCTGCAGTTACACTTTGATAGGTGTCCTGATATACAGGGTTGGAGCTTGGAGCTTAAAGCAACACAAAATAATTGGCATCTGTCACTGAAATTGTAGATTACTATACTTACTGAAGTTTTCTAGTTCTGTCTGTCTATTATAATATATTGCTTCCTATTATTTTCAAGGTGTATACTTACACTATTGTCATCACACATCCACCAACTGATGCACAGTTAGGCTGTTTCCATTTCCTCAGTATTGTATGTATGAAACTAGCAAATGAGCTGGGCATGGAGGCTCATGCCTTTAATCCCAGCACTTGGGAGGTAGAGGCAGAGGCAGGCAGATTTCTGATTTGGAGGCCAGACTGGTCTACAGAGTGAGTTCCAGGACAGCCAGGGCTACACAGAGAAACCCTGTCTTGAAAAACAAAAACAAACAAAGAAAGAAACAAAACAAAACAAAAGCTAGCAAATGTACTCAGTGAAGGAAGCATGGAGAAAGTTGATTATATCTAGACATATGACAAGTAGAGATATAACCGTGACTTATAAAATTTAAATTTAGGTTTTTGTTATCTCTGCTATTGATTTTTAATTGATTGATGCACTTTCTTATCACAACAGTAGTGAGTGATTGTTTCCTTTCTCCACATACACCAAAGAATTTGTTGTCAGTTTTTATGTTCCAGTTTCTTATTTCTTGTTGGATGATATGAAATTTCAAATTTCTCTGAATTTGAGTCTCTAGGAGAAACTATTTTCTCAACTGAATAATAGTGGGGAAAATTTGAATTAGTAGTTCTGTAGAACCAAGAAAAAGACAGAAATGAAAATGACCATAGCTGGGCGTGGTGGCGCACGCCTTTATTCCCAGCACTCGGGAGGCAGAGGCAGGCAGATTTCTGAGTTCGAGGCCAGCCTGGTCTACAAAGTGAGTTCCAGGACAGCCAGGGCTATACAGAGAAACCCTGTCTCGAAAAACCAAAAAAAAAAAAAAAAAAAAAAGAAAGAAAATGACCATAAAGTTAAAGGAACTCAAGATGAAGCTATTTGGCAGAATATATCAGGTTATTCCATGACTATTTGAACAACCCACCAATGAGTTGAAACCTAACTGCTACTTTTCTGTGAGTTTTAACACTGTGATGTTAAGTGAGTTATATATCATGGGAAATCAATTAACCAGGAAATTTTGATTTATGTGTGGTTAAACTATAACAGCACCATCAGTGAGCATGAACTAAAAAGGGTAGTAAAAGTTTTTTTTTCTTTTGAATTCCTGTGGTTTAAATATACAAATTAATGTTTCAAGGAATAGTTATATATATATATATATATATATATATATATATGTGTGTGTGTGTGTGTGTGTGTGTGTGTGTGTATATATATATATATATATATATCTTCCTTTTAGAAGTTTGTGTCCTTATCTCATATTTCTTTAGGTGTCTTAAATACTCCAGGAACATTATAGACTACTTGGCTTCCTCGATACACATTAATATATCTATTGTGATGCCATCTTGTTAATCTTTTTTAGGTATACATGTTTTTGACATTATAAGTATGCAGATATTTATGTTACACATTAGAGAGTTTGCAAACACTAGGTGCCCTATTCTGCTCTAAATAAAAATCTTTCTGACCACATTCTGCAGTATTGTCTAAGTCTTGGAATAATGATGACTCTTTGGATTCATCAGTCATAGATAGACAGAACACTATAAATTCTTTGTGGTTTAATCTGTTCAGCAATTCTATAATTGCATCTTAGAACTACAAAAAGTAATAATTTGCTGAAGGGGGCAGGTAAAATTTGTCTGTGTGTAAATGTACCACATGTTCTGTATCCATTCCTCTGTTGAGGGGCATCTGGGGTCTTTCCAACTACCTTAATCCACTTAGATTTGACCTTAGTACAAGGAGATAAGAATGGATCAATTCGCATTCTTCTACATGAAAACTGCCAGTTGTACCAGCACCATTTGTTGAAAATGCTGTCTTTTTTCTACTGGATGGTTTTAGCTCCCTTGTCAAAGATCACGTGACCATAGGGTTCATTTAATTCCATTCCATTGGTCTACTTGTCTGTCTCTATACCTGTACCATGCAGTTTTTATACAGTTACTCTGTAGCACAGCTTTAGGTCAGGCATGGTGATTCCACCAGAGGTTTTTTTAACCTTGAGCACAGTTTTTGATATCCAAGGTTTTTTGTTATTCCAGATGAATTTGCAGATTGCCGTTTCTAATTTGTTGAAGAATTGAGTTGAAATTTTGATGGGCATTGCATTGAATCTGTAGATTGCTTTTGACCAGATAGCTATTTTTACTATATTGATCCTGCCAATCCATGAGCAATGGAGATCTGTCCATCTTCTGAGATCTTCTTTAATTTCTTTCTTCAGATACTTGAAGTTCTTATCATATAGATCTTTTACTTCTTTAGTTATAGTCATGCCAAAGTATTTTATATTATTTGTGACTATTGAGAAGGGTGTTGTTTCCCTAATTTCTTTCTCTGCATGTTTATCCTTTGTGTACAGAAAGGTCATTGACTTGTTTGACTTAATTTTATATCCAGCTAATTCATTGAAGCTTTTTATTAGGTTTATGAGTTCTCTGGTAAAATTTTTAGGGTCGCTTATATATACCATCATATCATCTGCAAAAAGTGATATTTTGACTTCTTCTTTTCCAATTTGTATCCTCTTGATCTCCTTTTGTTGTTGAATTGCTCTGGCTAGGACTTCAAGTACCATGTTGAATAGTTAGGGAGAAAGTGGGCAGCCTTGTCTAGTCCCTGATTTTAGTGGGATTTCTTCCAGCTTCTCGCCATTTATTTTAATGTTGGCTACTGGTTTGCTGTAGATTGCTTTTTATCATGGTTAGGTATGGGCCTTGAATTCCTGATCTTTCCAATACTTTTATCCTGAACGGTTGTTGGATTTTGTCAAATGCTTTTTCTGCATCTAATGAGATGATCATATGGTTTTTGTCTTTGAATTTGTTTATATACTCGATTACGTTGATGGATTTCAGTATATTGAACCATCCCTGCATCCCTGGGATAAAACCTATTTTTCTAGGATGGATGATTATTTTGATGTGTTCTTGGATTCAGTTAGTGAGAACTTTATTGAGGATTTTTGCATCTATATTCATAAGGGAAATTGGTCTGAAGTTCTTTATCTTTGTTGGATCTTTCTGTGGTTTAGGTATCAGAGTAATTGTGGCTATATAAAATGAGTTGGGTAGAGTACCTTCTGCTTCTATTTTGTGAAATAGTTTGTGAAGAACTGGGATTAGATCTTCTTTGAAGATCTGATAGAATTCTGCACTAAACCCATCTAGTCCTGGGATTTTTTTTTTTTTTTTTGGTTGGGAGACTGTTAATGACTTCTTCTACTTCTTTAGGGGATATAGGACTATTTAGATCATTATCCTGATCTTGATTTAACTTTGGTACCTGGAATCTGTCTAGAAACTCGTTCATTTCCTCCAGGTTCTCCAGTTTTGTTGAGTATAGCCTTTTGTAGAAGGATCTGATGGTGTATTGGATTTTTTCAGCATCTTTTGTTATGCCTCCCTTTCCATTTCTGATGTTGTTAATTAGGATGCTTTTCCTGTGCCCTCTTGTGATTCTGGCTAAGGGTTCATCTATCTTGTTGATTTTCTCAAAGAAACAGCTCCTCCTTTGGTTGATTCTTTGAATAGTTCTTGTTTCCACTTAGTTGATTTTACCCCTGAGTTTGATTATTTCCTGACATCTACTCCTCTTGGGTGAATTTGCTTCCTTTTGTTCTATAGCTTTTAGGTGTGTTGTCAAGCTGCCAATGTGTGCTCTCTCTTGTTTCTTTTTGGAGGCACTCATTGCTATGAGTTTTCCTCTTAGAAATGTTTCATTGTGCCCCATAAGTTTGGGTATGTTGTGGTTTCATTTTCATTAAACTCTAAAATGTCCTTAATTTATTTCTTTATTCCTTCCTTGACCAAGGTATCATTGAGAAGAGTGTTGTTCAGTTTCCACGTGAATGTTGGCTTTCTATTATTTATGTTTTTATTGAAGATCAGCCTTAGTCCATGGTGATCTGATAGGATGCATGGGACAATTTCAATATTTTTGTATCTGTTGAGACTTGTTTTGTGACCAATTATGTGGTCAATTTTGGAGAAGGTACCATGAGGTGCTGAGAAGAAGGTGTACCCTTTTGTTTTAGCATAAAATGTTCTGTAGATATCTGTTACATCCATTTGTTTCATATATTCTGTTAGTTTCACTCTGTCCTGGTTTAGTTTCTTTTTCCATGTTCTGTCCTTTGGTGAAAGTGGTGTGTTGAAGTCTCACACTATCATTTTGTGATGTGTAATGTGTGCTTTGATATTTACTAAATATTCTTTAATGGATGTGATTGCCCTCTTATTTGGAGCATAGATATTCAGAATTGAGTGTTCCTCTTGGAAGATTTTACCTTTGATGAGTATGAAGTGCCCATCCTTGTCTTTTTTGATGACTTTGGTTTGGAAGTTGATTTTATTAGATATTAGAATGGCTACTCCAGCTGTTTCCTCAGAACCTTTGCTTGGAAATTGTTTTCCAGTCTTTCATTCTGAGATAGTGTCTGTCTTTTCCCCTGAGATGGGTTTCCTGTAAGCAGCAAAATGTTGGGTCCTGTTTGTGTGGCCAGTCTGTTAGTCTATGTGTATTTATTGGGTAGTTGAGTCCATTGATACTAAGAGATATTAAGGAAAAGTAATTGTTGTGTCCTATTATTTTTGTTGTGAGAGTTGGCATTTTGTTCTTGTGGCTGTCTTTTTTAGGTTTGTTGAAGGATTACTTTCTTGCTTTTTCTAGGATGCTGTTTTTGTCCTTGTATTTTTTTTCTCTGTTATTATCCTTTGGAGGGATTGATTTGTGAAAAGATAACGTGTGAATTTGGTTTTGTCCTGGAATACTTTGGTTACTCCATCTATGGTAACTGAGAGTTTGGCAGGGTATAGTATCCTGTGCTGGCATTTGTGTTCTCTTAGTGTCTATATAACATCTGCCCAGGATCTTCTGGCTTTCATAGTCTCTGCTGAAAAATCTGGTGTAATTCTGATAGGCTTGCCTTTACATGTTACTTGACCTTTTTCCCTTACTTCTTCTAATATTCTATCTTTATTTAGTGCATTTGTTGTTCTGATTATTATGTGTCAGGAGGAATTTCTTTTCTGGTCCAGTCTATTTGGAGTTCTGTAGGCTTTTTGTATGTTCATGGGCATCTCTTTCTTTAGGTTTGGGAAGTTTTCTTCTATAATTTTGTTGAAGATATTTGCTGGCCCTTTGAGTTGAAAATCTTCATTCTCATCTACTCCTATTATCCATAAGTTTGGTCTTCTCTTTTTGTCCTGGATTTCCTGGATGTTTTGAGTTAGGATCTTTTTGAATTTTGCATTTTGTTTGAGTGTTGTGCTGATGTTCTCTATGGAATCTTCTGTACCTGAGATTCTCTCTCCCATCTCTTGTCTTCTGTTGCTGATACTCACATCTATGGTTCCAGATTTATTTCCTAGGGTTTCTATCTCCAGTATTGCCTCACTTTGGGTTTTCTTTATTGTGTCTACTTCCCTTTTTAGGTCTAGTATGGTTTTATTCATTTCCATCACCTGTTTGGATGTGTTTTCCTGTTTTTCTACAAGGACTTGCAACTCTTTAGCAGTGTTCTCCTGTATTTCTTTATGTGAGTTATTAAAGACCTTCTTGATGTCTTCTACCATCATCATGAGATATGCCTTTAAATCCGTGTCTAGATTTTTGCATGTTTTGGGGTGCCCTGGACTGGCTGAGGTGGGAGTGCTGGGTTCTGATGATGGTGAGTGGTCTTGGTTTCTGTTAGTAAGATTCTAATGTCTGCCTTTTGCCATCTGGTAAACTCTGGAGTCAGTTGTTATACTTGTCTCTGGTTAGAGCTTGTTCCTTACATGCTTTTGTTATTCTCTACTAGCAGTGCTGGGAGATTAGCTCTCTCCTGAGTTTCAGTGGTCAGAGCACTCTCTGTAGGCAGGCTTTCCTCTTTCAAGGAAGGTGCACAGATATCTGCCATTCAGACTTGCCTCCTGGCAGATGAAGGCCTGAAACAGAACCTGTCCCAGAAGCTGTTAGCCTCTGTAGTCCACACTCTCACCTGTTCAGAATAGTCCTGGTGGAGTCTGGAA
The DNA here is from genome assembly GCF_978045245.1 of Mus caroli. Lineage (NCBI taxonomy): Eukaryota > Metazoa > Chordata > Mammalia > Rodentia > Muridae > Mus > Mus caroli. Next base: position 85,538,565 of record NW_028227263.1, read on the forward strand.
ACCAAGATGTCTCCCACAGATGCTCTGGCAATTCCTTTCAGGGCCAGGTGGATACCTCTCCTCTGACATGGAAGGTGCCCGGATGTATTGAACTATTATTTTATACCTAGTTAGGATAGACTCTTTGGCAGTTTATATTTCTTTGATACAGTCTTTATGGCATGAAGACTATCCAACTGGTAATACAAATCAACATTGAAAGAGTATTTCACAAATATTTAAATGCAGATACAGTCATGAATTGCATAATCTGCTATTTTTTTGTGAATTTCTTATACAACACAAAGTCAGTCACATACCAGAATGATAAGAAGAATGTCTAATGAAGGTAAGGCATTATCACAGTGACTACTGGCATTTATTGGGATGCTGAAGAAAAACAGTCATGATTTTCCCATGGATTATTGCCCTGAGAGATTACCTATATTCCATTAAATCTGAGTGAGCTGCCCTGAGGTATTATTGTGAGAGAGATGATACCACCAATTGTCTTCCATATGTGATTAAGGTCTGGGGAAGATGTTCCTCCCCAGGACTCCACTCCACCTCTGGTTGTTGGGAAAGGTAGCCTAGGTTTTGGAAGTGGAAGACATATCTCTTCCCCTTGTGGATTGCCACACTCAGAAGACCCTGACTTGCAGCTAACATGTTTAGCACGTACAAGTAATGGTGGGGTTGCAGATGAACAGGTGTATACTGGCCCAACACTCTTTGTGGAAGGAGGCAGCCTGTGTTTGTGGGTGATGACCTCTTATCCTTAGCTACCTGAGGTAGTCCATAGGGATTATGTCATGGTCATGAAAGCAGGTGAGCTGGCACTAATCCTCACTGGGTGCAGTAATTGAAAGAGTAGTCCCTGCATGTCGTGTTGGCAGCAGAATAGAACTTATTTGTTTTTAATGATAGAAAGCATATGAACTTTGGATAGGATAGTCATAACAATGATTGGATAACTCTTCATTTTAGAGAATGCAGTGGATTTGTCCAAACAATATTCATTTATTATTATTGAACCAAATATTTTAAAATTATTAATTGAACCAGACTAACAAAAATAAATGCAACTTTCATGCAATTATCTGTGCAGCCCTACAGTAATTTCCATAAACACATAGAATTATAAAAATATGCATATATGTTAAATATTTCTTTTTTAAAACTAATAACTCCTACATTTTTGTTTATATGCATATTACTCAGAAATATGTTATTACAGAAGATAATTCTTAAGCAGGATTGTAATTCAACATCTTTTCCAAAATCTGTATACCCTTTGTGTAGGATACTGAAATATAAATAAACATCTTATATGATGGTATAATGCATGGGTGTCATCACAGCACTTTGGAAAAATGGCATTTGTGAGCAAGAAGCTTCATGTGGCAGCGAAGAGTTATAATGATAAAGGCCCAGGCAAATATGTGTGCTTTAGGAGGGATAGCCAGGATCTAGACCAGCTTAGCCTGGTACAAAATCAGGCTCCAGGCAACTAAAGCTATTTTAGTGTATATTTAGGTGGAGACAGACCTCAGAGAAAATTATATTTTCTCTTTCTTATCTTTCACTGTCCATTCTATACAGGTAAAAGGATTTTGTAGAAGAGTAGTTCTTGGGGTAAGGGACAAAAAGAAAGACTCACTGAATAGAGAGGAGACTCAGGTGACTCACATGCAAATGAGATTATAAGGGAAAAATGGCAATCCCTGTATTACAATGAAATATTTCATTTCAATTGGGTATAT